>NC_064444.1:1594544-1908699 GCF_023343835.1 Lagopus muta
CGCATCAGATGGATCGGAGAAGATTGCTGCACAAAAATGGGGATGCGATCTGCTGCTGGAGGATGGGGGGGGGAAGGAGATGCTGCTGTAATGCCTTCATGTGGGGGGAAACTGAGGCAGCACCACGCGGGGCGCAGGGACACGAAGGGATGCACAACTGGGATCAGGTGGCACAAGCGTGTGGTCCAGGAAACGGCCCCAAAAGCATCAGGGAGCAAATGGGCCTTGGTGAAAGGGACTTTTTTTGGGTGAAATGTCTCCATTTCCGTATTTTTCCTTGGGATAATGGTGTCCTGCTCCTGTGCAGGATCCCGGCGTTATGAGGCCTTGAAGGATGGGAGGGGATGGGATAGAGAGGAATGGGGATGAGGATGGAGTGCGATAGGGATGGGATGGAGGCAGGACGAGGATGGGAACGGTGCGTGATGGGAATAGGGAGTGATGGGGATGCTCACCCACTGCACAGCACCACGAACACCACAAGCAGCAGGTGACAGAGAGGCCACAATTCACACACTGTGCCAATCCAGTGACAAATCGGACCTACACAGGGCCACCCATCACCTCTCACTGCTGCAGGTCCCTAACCTGGGGAGCCCCAAATTCCTCCATCCAAAACTGCCAACATCCAACAACTGCCAGCAAAAGGATGGGGCCAGATCGTGCCCTCAAGTCTGAAACTTCAGCTACCAACAGCATCACGAGAGGACGAGGGTACAGCAGGATGCCCACCAGCCTCCAACATCACTGCTGGGGATGCTCCCACTCCCCCAGCATGCCACCAGTCCCAACTCTACGATCAATAACATGAGGACAAGCAGGGATACGGAGCACAGCACATCCCTGTGAGGCACAGTGTGCACTGAGCCATCAGCTGGGCTCCTGCATCCCTCGCTGCTCCTGTGGGTGCACAGCCCCCAGTGCCCTTTGCAGCCCCCCTCTGCCCCCAGCAGCCCCCAATGCTGGGTTGGTGTCTGCACACCACGTGTGCTTGGGTTGCTTTTCTTTTTCTTTCTCTCTCTTTTTTTTTTTTTTTTCCTGTTCTTGGCATTTTGGTGGAGCGAGATAAGGGTAAAAAACAACAGAGCTGCTCGGAGAGTGAAAAAGGGAGATAGATAACGCAGATACCGACTCCTACACAAAACAGTCCTGGCTTTATCGCTGCTTTTTATCGCAGTTCCTCTAAAAAAAAAATAAAAAAATTCAAGAGAACAGCCCAACTGGAATGGGGCAGCACATTAAAAAATGAACTTTATACTGTTTGCTCTTTAGTTTTATATTTGGATGAAACAAACTGAGATTCCCACAGCCGATACCTTTCCCTGTGCTAGGAACCAAAAAGCCTGCGAGTCCCGACGGCTCTGGCAAGGATGGTTAAGGGACATCAGCAATATTTAGGAAAACACCCAATAAGAGTGATTTTTTCAAGGCACCGGGCAGGAGGGGCTGAGCATCCTTAAGGCTGAATGGGATCATGATGAGGATGTGCCCATGGAGCGAGGCTGGAACCATGCAGCAGCATCCCAGGGCTGAACCCAACGCACAGAGCACAACCAGCAGATGCAGAAAAGAGACAGGAAGAAGTCCTGGAAGCAGAGCTGGGGGGGGTGTGAGGAGGTCCAGAAGGAAAAGCGTCGCCAAGCGCAGCAAGCTGGCTGCAGTCCATTGGGAACAACCACACAGCACGTGGCACCACGGCAATGGGGGAAGCCGAGCATCCCCACGGCACGCAGCAAAGCACGGTGCCAGCAGGTCCCAAGTGGCCAAGTGCCACCATCCTTAGGGACACAACGCTCGAGGCTGGGGATGCAGCACAGGCAGCCTGGCTGCATGAAGCCACGCCATACATGGAGCGAGGATGTAACCCGGCTCACAGCACGGCCCTGTGTGCTGAACCCCAAAAGCTGCTGCCCGCTGTGCCCAGCCTCACCCTGAGAAGGAGGGAAAGGGAATGAAAAAAAAAATATAATAATAATAATAAAAATGGACCGGAGGTTTTTCCCCTCCCCTCGCGCTCCCTTCCCTACCTTCTTTTTGAAAAACATAATTTATCTGTGTATTATCAAGAAATCCAGACACTTTAATCAGTGAGCTATGAAGTCAGTATTTCCATTCTTATCTAGCGGAGGAGTGGAAATGGAGAGCAGATAGGCAGCTCCGAGCCGGGCCGTGGTGGGGAATGTTAATGGGAGGAGCGGCAGAGCCATTGGCTACCGAGCTGCCGCTATCGCTGCCATTATCACAGCCTTATCGCCGCAACCATCGCGGCGCAGTAATGGGGCCAGTTCAACTTTCCGCATTATCATAGAGCTGGAAGTAGCGCGAGAGGCCTCGGCTGGGAGATGGAGCGCCGTGAGCTGCCCCGAGTGCTGGGAATGGGGCTGTGCCCAGTGTGGGTGGCACCGAGACGACGGCACGGAGCTCGCTGAGCCCAAAGGATGGCCACCGTGCGACCCTATCGCATCAAATGGGCAGAGAGAGAGGAAGAGAGAGAGAGAGGCTTGCTTCCTATTCACTGGGAGATGTCAAGAAAATATGTTGATGTGAGAAACGGGAGATAAAGAATTATTTTAGAGGAAAAAAAAAAAAAAAGAGGAAAAAAAAAAAGCCGTGGAAGGCTCTTATCGGGAGTGACTCATAGGCACACACTCCTTAACCCCGCTGCAGCCCAAGGTCAGCAGTTACATTCCTTTCAGCATTTCATCCCTTCCGAAAAAACATGCTGCTACAGGAACAATGCGCAGCCTTCACTGCGGCGGCTGTCGGAAGAGGGAACTTTATTACCCCCGAAACACTTGAACTTTTCTGATAAAATATGGAGCAGGACAGCAGCCTCACTGAGCACGGGCAGCCAAAACTCCTGAGTCAGGCGGCAGCGGCGGTCATGGGACACAACCGGCGAGCTGTGAGTTAGAGGAGACCTCCCCTTCCCCCAGGAGCTGTGGATGAGGCCTCTTCCCTTGCCCAAAAAGGCTCCACTTGACCCCAAACTGCAGGGTGCAGCAGCTCTGCCCCAGGCTCGGCCAACACCGCCGCTCCCAGCCTGAGTGCCATCCTTGCAATGGACGTGGGTGCCATCCACCCCAGTGCTGTGCATTATATCTCCGCTCCAGGATGACCCCATCTCACGTCGGTGGGAATCCGAGATGGGGACACACAGAGGGATGCAGGGCATGGCGTCGCCGCGTCCACAGTTGCCTTTGGGATGTTGCCATCCAGTGCCCCTCTTCTGCCCTATCCACCGCTCTGTCTGCCACAACACCCCCGAGGACATCACGGCTCATTCCCAGCCCGCATCACCAGCCCACAACTCACAAAAGCCTCATAATCCACCCAGGGAAAAGAGTGACCTCACCAGCCTGCACGCAGAGCACAAATCCTGCAGACAACCCTCTGACTCCAGGTGCTGGGGACAGGGATGTCCCAAAGCACAGTGTCCACCTCCGTCAGAGCGCTGGAAACGGTCCTTGGCTCACCATGGTTCTCATCCTGCAGGCAGTGGGGAGCACAGCATGGGGCTTATGGGGACGGCAGCTTGGGGACAGACCTGTGGAGGGGTCTGAAGTTGGGGTAGCAGCCCACACAAGTCCAACAACTGGCAGAGCATGGCACAGCACAGAGCGTGGCATCCAAATGATGATCGTGACACGGGGAGGCACAGAAGTGAGGTGTCCCTGTGCCACCATCCACGGTGACAACCCTTCCCCCAACCCCAGCAGATACGAGGTTGCCTTTTTCCAACCTCACAGCATCACCTACGGTTGGCTCAAAGCCCTCACCCTGCCGTCAGCAGTTGGTGGCCATGCAGGATCAGACCCAGGATGGTGGGATGTTCCATAGCACTGCTGGCCACATCCCCACCATCACAGCACCAACGGCCTGGCCTGGGCCACCCCACCCTACAAAGATGCTCCAATGGGTCCTCACCTTTAAGCGCAGCTCCCAGGGCGTCCCAAGGGGATGGCAGCAGCTGGCTGCGGGGGCAGAGGTGCCACGGGGCCCTGCCAGCACTGAGTCACAGCTGGCAGGAGCTTGGAGGGGTTTGCACAAGAGGGGAGGGGTTGGCACGCGGGGTGGCAGCGCCCATGGGAGCAGCAGCAGAACCCTGCAGGACGTGGGGGCCGTCCCCATCAGCAGGACATGTGAGGGGCTGTGCCCCCCCACCCCAATCTCACAGATAGGACCGGTTTAGGGAGGTGCTGCTTATCCTCAGGGGTCTCCCTGCAGATGAGGGAGGAAATCCTCCCCAACCCCAGAGCAGGGGGGGGGAAAAGCATTGTCTGCCACCCACTCCTCTCTGGCAGCACGGATGGGGAAACTGAGGCACGGAGGGCGGTGAGGATGGAAAAGTGCAGCAGCAGAACAACAGGAGGGGGGGAGGGGGGGAAAGGATGGGGGGAGGAAAATAAGAAGAGCAGAGCGGAGGGAGTTAGTCACCTGCATGCTACCGAGAGGAGTGACGCAGAGCCAACAGCGGGAGGAGCACCGGGAGGATCAGAAACGGCGGGCTGACCGCTGGCACCAAACATAGACCCCAGCACCGGGGTTCCTGCAGCACCCACAGCCCCACTGCACTGCAACAGAGGAATATTGCCCCCCTCCCCCCCCCCCCCCCCGCCAATGGGGCTCGCTATCTAACACCATCACGCGGCAATTAAAAAGTATCCACAGACAAAAATACGACAGCCCTCCCCCCCCGCACACCCCCACGCGCGTTTGCTGCGCTGAGCAGAATCGGAGATAGAGATCGGAAAAGAAAGTCAGTGCTCGTCAAAGTAATGCAACATCTGTAGGTGATAAGCTCGGCTTCTACTTGAGGCTGCTTTGCACACGGGGGGTGTGTATGTGTGTGTGTGGGGGGGGGGGGGAACACGCTGAGAAATAGCAGCACATGCACGCAGCTGCCCCCCATCAGGTAATTAAAGCACCTGCATTAATCACAATTGCAAGGGAAGGGAGCGTGGGAGCCCTCCTGCCCCTCGTTGCTGTGTTTGTTGCTGCAGCGAGCGCTGCTCCAGCCTGGTTGGGAGAGATAAGCAGCCCTTATCTGCGCTGGCGATCTCTATCAGGATGGAGATCGGCTGCGCTTATCGGAGCGCAGATCTGCTCTGGCTGAGAGCAGAATTGAAAGGGAAAAGGGGGAAAAAAAAAAGAAAAAAGAGAAAAACCCACAGCCTCCTGCGACGACAACAAAAGTGCTCACTTCCAGCTCATTTAGGAAGGAAAATAAAATAAAATAAATACATTTATATACTAAAAACGGGCCTCGGGGAGGTGCACGGGTCAATGTTATCGCCCCCCCATCGCAGGGCTGCGTGCCGCCAGCTGCTCGCTCATCAGCCGCGCTCCTGCGTTTGAAGTTAATAAATATCACGGGGCTATCAGCACTGGGGATCGGCTCCTGCGCTCTATCAGCCCCTCACATCTATCTGCCAGCAGAACAAAAGGCTGAAAATAAAAATAAAAAAATATATATAATGAAAGAAAATAAAGCGGTGGCAGCTGCAGGGAGCTCGGCATGTGTGAAACGTGGTGATGGAGGGAGGAGGGGGAGGTGAGCCACCCCAGGGGGGTAAGAGCGTGGTGTAGGGACAGGCACACAGCAAGGGGATGTGAGATGGAGAATGGCAACACGGCGTGGGGATGGGGACAGGGGGAACAGCACATGGGATGGGGACATGGCATGGGGAATGGTAACACAGCATGGGGATGGGGACATGGCACAGGGAGCAGCACATGGGATGGGGACATGGGATAAGGAGCAGCACATGGGATGGGGATGTGGCATGGGAACAGCACATGGGATGGGGACGTGGCATGGGGAATGGTAACACAGCACGGGGATGGGGACATGGCACAGGGAACAGCATATGGGATGGGGAATGGTAACATGGGATAGGGAACAGCACATGGGATGGGGATGGGGACATGGGATAAGGAACAGCACATGGGATGGGGAATGGCACACAGCATGGGGACACAGGGAGACGGGATAGGGAACAGCACATGGCACAGAGACCCTGCAGAACACAAGAGCTGGATGCGATGCTCCCATCAGCACATTCCCATGGCGTGGCAATGAGGGGGGGGCAGCCCCAACCCCTCCCCAGGGGGGAGAGGAAACCTTCGGCACACACAGAGCGGAGGGGAAGGTTGAAGCGGGCGGTTAAATATAGTCCAGCGTCTGATCTTTGTCTTATCACTGCCAGCAATCAGCCGCGATCTCCCCCTTATCTGTGCTGCACATCGGGTTTGTCAAATATACATAATGCAAAAAAAAAAAGAAAAAGAAAAAGAAAAGAAAAAAAATAAATAAAAAGGAGGAGATGAAGACAAGAGAGGGAACATAGCGTCACTGGGGAAAATAAAATAAGCAGATAGGGATCTGGAGGAGGTTTTAATGCTCCAGCCGAGATGATAAAAAGGATAGACTTTGTGGAAACAGGTCCGGTCTGTACATGAGAGGAGTCTGGTTACCAGAGCCCTGATTCATGCATACTTTCCCTCCTCAGGAGAGGGCTGTCGGAGGCAGCGCAACGCGCTCTCGCGGCGCTCCACGTCTCTAATGACTGTTTTCATGTTGACACATACAGGAAGGGTTCCAAGCTTTCAGCTTTTAATCGCTTTTGGCCATCGCTGGCGGCCTGAGATCAGCCTCCCACTGTATCAGAGCTTCGCATCTCTGCAGTGAACGGGGGGGGGGAGCCGCCCTCACCCCATATCCCCCCCCCACCCTCCACATCACCCCCCCAGCACCCCACATCCCCTCTGCACCCACTCCCATCTTATCCCGTTTTCCCCCACCCGGATGTCCAAAGGGACCCGGCTCCATCGCCGGGGAGCAGAGAGAGAGGAACCCGCAGAAGTTGGATAAAAGGAAACGGGGAATAATCAAAAGGGAAAGAGAAAAAAAAATAATAAAAAAAACAACAACCCGAGGAGGCAGCTGGGACTATTTTTAACTCCAGCCGGGTAAAAGTCTGCTGAGCTTTATCGGCAGAACAATCACCCCAGGCAGGGAAACAGGTAGGTGCAACTCAGCCTTGCAATTATTTCAAGAGAAAGATAAAGCCCTATTATCACATGGTGGCCAGCCTTCCCTATCCTCCCATCTCGGCCTTATCGCCCGCTTCCATCGACTCGAGGGGGAGAAAAAAAAAAGAAAAAAAGAAAGAAAAAAAAAGCCAACAGAGAGAGGAAGGGAAAACGCAGCCGGCGGAGCCCGACAGCCAAAACTTCCAACAGTTGGGGGAATTTCTCATAAAACGCAGCGACGAGCGGCGCATCCCAGCCCCGCATCTCGCGGACCCACGGGGGACAGCGGCCGAACGGGGATCCCGATTTCCACCCCCCCCCCCCTTCCTTCCCCGGAACGCGGAGAGGGAACGCACGACAAAGCGGGATGTCCCGTGGAGGTCGGGGAACCCCACGCGGAACCGAGAGCCCCGTGGGCGGCTCCGACGGGTGGGAGCGATACGATCGGCATTGCAGGGCCGTCCCGACAGAGCGATGGTATCTATCGGGCCGGGACTCGCGGAGCGGAATATTTGCAGCGCTTATCGAGGGCACCATCGGGAGCGGAGCCGAGGGGAGGGCGGTGGGCAGCGCGGTGGTGGTGGGGGGAGGGGGGTTGTGGGGGGGTGGCTTGAGGGCAGAGGCGGAGTGTAAAAGGGTAATGAAAAATAATTAAAAGAAACGGCGCGTACTAATCACGAATTATTAAAAATAACCGAATAACAAAAATGAGAAAAAAGCCAAATCATCATCGTCATTAAAAATAATAATAATAATAATAATAATAATCAAGCCATTAAAACGGGAATAAAAAAAAATTAAACCAGCCATTTAATTGAAAAAAGAAAAAAAAAAAGGGGGGCGTGCGATAGGGCGAAGCGAGCGGCCGGTGGAACTCACGTTTGATCTGCCGGGGGTTGCTCTGTTTCCTCCTGGACATCGCTCGGCTCGGGGCGAGCCTGGCGGCTGGGCGGGCGGCAGGTGGGTGGCGGCGGGCGGGCTCCCGGCCCCTCGCATGCCCGCCCGCCCCCCCCGCGCTGCCGGGCCGGGGCCGTAAGCGGCACAGCGGAGCCGCAGCCGCCGCCGCCGCCGCGGGATTTTCTCAATGGGGCGCCCGGGACGGCTCAAACGCGCGGAACGTTCCACGGGGGCGTGGCCTCCCCCCACCGAGGCCGCTCATAGGCCGCCGCCCCTCCCTCCGGGCCACGCCCACCGGATGGCGTAGTGCCGCGCGGCGCGGGGCGGGGCTGTGCGTGTGTGCGGGGAGCGGGGGGGGGGGGGAGAGGAGTCGGGATCGGGGTTCGGTGCGAGCCGGCAGGGCGCTGCCTCGGTGCTGTGGGGTCCTGCCCTCGTCTTTTGAGGGTCCTCAAGCCCTCCTACGTGTCCTCCATTGGGGTCTCCAAGCGCCGCCTCGACCCCTCCCAATTTGGGGTTCCGACGCAGCTTTTTGGGAGCTCCGGTGTACCGCTATGAGATCGTCAACAGTTTTGGGGTGACGCGGTGAGGCTTCAGTTCCCCCTTGGAATCCCGGGCTCCTCTAAGCCCACACATAGCCCCCACAGAGGGACACTGTATGGGGAGTCCCGGTCCCGCTGTGCCCCTCTCACATGGGGACATCTGGGGACATCTGCTCTGCAGGGTGACATTTCGTCCTGCCCACCCCACCTGAAATTCGGTGTTCCCGCAGTGCCTCATTCTGCTCTTCCAACCCTATCTGAGGATGGAGAGCCCCCCAAAATCCCACCAGGGTTCTTAGGGCAGTGAGAACAGGTCAGGGTGCAATGGGGATGGAGAGCCCCCCAGAATCCCACCAGGGTTCTTAGGGCAGTGAGGACAGGTCAGGGTGCAATGGGGACAGATGTTGGCACCTCTGTACCAGCCCTCAGTGCCAGCACGTGCAGCTAGTTTGGGGCCAAGCAGGGTCAAGAGGGGGCTGCTTCCATCGTGGGCCCATAATCTGAATATTTCTGCTGTCAAAAATAACCTATGCCAGCAAAACCCAGCCCTTGGAAACTGCAGGACCCCTGAGTGGGATGGCACAGCATGGCATGGAACAGTGTGGCACTACTGCCATGTCCTCCCCCAGTGTGTGGTGTGCATTTCTTTTTTTCTTCTTCTTTTTTTCCTCTCTCCCTTTTTTCTTTTTTTTCCCTTCCTCGCTATCTATTTTTTTTTCTCCTTCTTTTTTAAAGGGTTTTTAATTAACTTCCTGTTTCAATGGTGGGATAATGAGTTTTAAGCAGCACATGATTCCAGTAAAGAGGTCAAGCCGGCAGTGAGGATGTCAAAAGAAATTAAGTTAGGAATTAAGAAGAGTTCCAGGGGAAAAAATGGAACCATTGAGGGCGGAGATGCTGTGGAGCTCCCTGCCCTGCTCTCCATCCAGTCCCTAAATGTCCCACACCGTTTTTCACCTCAGTTGGCCCCGAACTGCAGCTTTCCTGGAGACCATCATAGTGCCGGGCACGTGGCTGTGTCCAGCGCCCTTTAATTCCCTGCCACGGCTCATGTATGTCTATGTAGGGCCCCGAGGGCTGCCTGCCCCCTGCCCTATGGGCCACCCGTGGGGGTCCACGTGGTGTTTTGGGACCAGGGTGATGGGGACACCGATGGCACATATCCACAGCATCTTCCATCCTCCCTGGGAGACAGCTAGAAGCCTTTAATTAAACACAACGCAACACAAATGCATGTGTGGACCTGGGGAGGCCGTAGGCCAAATTTCTTCCCCTGACGAGCCATCCTGGCTTGGAGACACTGACTTCTCCTGGCTCTTTGTACTATGGCAATCAGCACGGTGTCCCACAGAGCTCCATGGGCACAGACCTCCCTGCGTGGCTGCCCTGAACCCCTCCCAGGCTGTGTGGCTGCACCTCGCCCTGCAAGAATCCCCCAAACCTGGAAGGAGCACACAGCACTGAGGGGGGGGGGGGGGGGGGAGGAGGAGAGGGAAACCGTGTTGCAGTCCTTCCCTTTGCGCATTCCTTGCCAGTGTCCTTTTAATTAGCTTTTTGGCACCCACCCAAACCCTATAAGATCCCCTCAGGCCTCAGAATTTGCAGTTGCTTCAGATCGGATCATTTTTGGTGCAGGAGCATCCCCGGTCTTGCTGTGTGTCCCACCCCATTGCGTTGGGTGTCCTCGTGTGGGGACACCTCCTCGTGGGTGTGGGTGACAGCAGCTGTGCCTCCTCTTGGATTTTTTTCTCCCCTTCCATCCCGTTGTGTTTGCTGAGCGATTGTTACAGGGTAACAGAATAAATAGCGTGTTTTCCCGAGGAGTGAATTACATGCCTGCAGAGCAGAGATAATGCACAAGCAGCCGTTTCCCCCATTGTGAGCGAGGTGACATCTTTTTATGGAGCTGTGTACATTTGTATTAGTGCCAATTAATCTGGGGTGATATTATTAGAGAGGATGTGTCGGCAGAGGAATGTAAATGGAAAAAAGCTCGGGCGCTGCCTCGGCCATATTTCATGGGTAACCATGCTGGGTGCATCCAAGAGGTGCTGGGTGCCCATGGGGATCACAGCTGTGCCGGTCAGTGGCACGGAGAGGCTCTGATGGGGCTGTAGGAATGGAATGGCTGCAAAAGCCTGGGTTGTTTTTTTTTGGTGTGTTTTGTTCTGAAAAGGAAGGAATTGCATCTGGGGTGCCCTGCAGTGCTGGGTGCTGGGCAGGCCCTGCCACCTACCGGTGCTCACAGCTCCCCAGTGCCACCTGTCACCTCTGTGCTGAGCCGTGGTGGCCTGGGCTTGGAAGGGACGGTGCAGTTTGCTCCTAGGTGATGGGCAGTATACAGACAGACTCCCACCCCATGCCCTGTATTCAAGGGATTTGGGATCGGACCATATGGTCCGGGATGTCTATCCAACTCGGGATGTTCTGTGATTCTGTGATTTCTTGGTGTATTTTCTTTCTTCCTTTTCCTGTCCTGCTGTCTGCTTTGGGGATGATGCTACAGCACTGAATTGGACTGATAACCCCATCCCTGGGGCTGTGGCAGGACCCCCTTCCCTCACCCCTCCACTGAACACCCACCCCAGCCTGGGGTTCCCCCCCCCCCATTCTATGCTTCTCCTTAAATCTGCACCTCAGTGGAGCATCACATCCCCATCCTGCTTGCATTCAGATGTGCAGCTTGCACACCTGAGGCTGCGGGTGCATGAGGTCCCTGGCAAGGAGAGGGTATGTGAGACAGGATTTAAATTATTGCTGTGCAAGGAACAGGAGGATTTGACTCAAGCAACAAAAATATCTCTAGCTGTGCCAGCAGTGTGACAACCATGGTGGATCCTGTTATCCGCCAGGCGTAGTGGTGAGGCTTAAAGGACCTGCAGTGCAGGAACTTGGTTGCATGGCTTCAGGAAAGGCAGCTGGATTTCGGGGGCTCTGAGAGCAAACAGCAGCTGGAAGAAAGAAAATGTGGGCTGGGAGCAAGGAGGCAGGAAATATCCGAATGTGATGGGAACCCTGGTTTCAGACTGGGGCTGGTGGCAGGGCTGTGCACATTGCTGCAGGGTGCCATGCAGCATCCCAGAGTACATTGCTGTGGTAGCAAGGAGCATCTCACGCCATGCCATCCCATGCTAGGCCATGCCATGCCTTCCAATCCCAACCCATCACTTCCTTCCTTGCTGGAATCGTGCTGTCAGGGGCATTTGCAATCAGCCAGCTGTACACCATGCCAGGAGTGCATGGATAATGCAGCACTCAGCAAACTACAGGGCTTGGGAGCTGATGGACGTCCCTCAGGGAGGATGAAAGGAAGAATTCAGTGCTCCAGTGGTGTCTGTAGGAGCGTGAAGTGCTGCAGGGAGGATGTTCGGGGCTCCGGCAGCATTTGGGGGAGCAGTGCATGCAGGAATAAGGTCAGAGCAGCTCCTGCACAACATCCCTGCACTTGCCTGCAGCAAACCTGTTGCTCTCAGTGGGATTTTGTCATGGTGTAAAGCTGGAGGTGTGAGAGAGCTGCAGCAGCAAAGCAGAGTGAAATACTCCTCTCCTTGGTAGGGCTGCAGCCCCGGTGAAATATAGGAGTGAGAAAACATAAAAGTCCCATTTCCAACTCCATAATATTTCCTGCCAAAACAAAGTAAAATGTGCCGCTTTAAATTTTCTGCAAAATTCTTTTGAGGTTATTTTTTCCCCTAAATTAAGCCATACTAATTATTTTCTGCCTCTTTATCTCCACTCTGCAACACACCAGGAGGGTGCGGGCGGTGAGCATTTTAAGCCTCCATAAACAAAAGAGTAGTTTGGAAAATAATTCTATCAATTAATCAAATTAATCCTGCAGTTTTAGTTACAAGCCCCAAGTGGCGAGGATTCCAGCCCGCGGTTATGAGCTATCTCTCATTGACAGCGTTTAAATGTTATGATTGCAACAGTAATTAAAGAACGTAATACGCCCGGCTTTGTGTCAGCCTCCCACCTCCAGACCTCAGCGCTGTGCAGCAGAGGTCGTCTCGAGGACAATTTGGGGATGAACAAATGGGGCAGCTTTCCCCACCTGGGCCTGGTCCCTCCGCTACGGTGTCACTGCCAATGGGTGAGTGGAGTCCACGTCCCTCGAGGCGTTCCAGAGCTGTGGAGATGTGGCACATGGGGACACGGTGTGTGGGCATGGTGGGATGGATTGGAGTTGGACTTGATGAGCATGGAGCTCTTCTCTAACCTTAACGACTCAATGGTTGGACTTGGTGAGCATGGAGCTCTTCTCCAACCTTAACGACTCAATGGTTGCACTTGGTGAGCATGGAGCTCTTCTCCAACATTAACGACTCAATGGTTGCACTTGGTGAGCATGGAGCTCTTCTCCAACCTTAACGACTCAATGGTTGGACTTGGTGAGCATAGAGCTCTTCTCCAACCTTAACTACTTAATGGTTGGACTTGGTGAGCATGGAGCTCTTCTCCAACCTTAACGACTTAATGGTTGGACTTGGTGAGCATGGAGCTCTTCTCCAACCTTAACGACTCAATGGTTGGACTTGGTGAGCATGGAGCTCTTCTCCAACCTTAACAACTCAATGGTTGGACTTGGTGAGCATGGAGCTCTTCTCCAACCTTAATGACTCAGTGGTTGGACTTGGTGAGCATGGAGCTCTTCTCCAACCTTAACGACTCAATGGTTGGACTTGGTGAGCATGGAGCTCTTCTCCAACCTTAACAACTCAATGGTTGGACTTGGTGAGCATAGAGCTCTTCTCCAACCTTAACGACTCAATGGTTGGACTTGGTGAGCATGGAGCTCTTCTCCAACCTTAACGACTCAATGGTTGGACTTGGTGAGCATAGAGCTCTTCTCCAACCTTAACGACTCAATGGTTGGACTTGGTGAACATGGAGCTCTTCTCCAACTTTAACGACTCAATGGTTGGACTCGGTGAGCGTGGAGCTCTTCTCCAACCTTAATGACTCAGTGGTTGGACTTGGTGAGCATGGAGCTCTTCTCCAACCTTAACAACTCAATGGTTGGACTTGGTGAGCATGGAGCTCTTCTCCAACCTTAACGACTCAGTGGTTGGACTCCTGCAGCTGCTTTGCATGAGACAACAGCAAAGCGTGCAGAACATCAGCCTCTGAGAGTGGTCGTGTTGTGGTTGGGCTGGGAATGGGGCTGAGAGTGGGGCAGGCACAGCTGGGGAGAAAGAGCCCACAAATGTCACACAGACAGGGAATTTCTGTGAAAATATTGGAATATATTTGAAAAGATTAATCACGTATGATTTTACAGTACCACCCCATATTTTCATCTCATAGTTTATTTAACAATATTAAAGAGGCACTTTCAAAGCACACATACAACATCATAAAACGGCGTTTCCTGCTCTCTCTCTGCTTCTCTGACAAAATATCAAAATAAAAACTTTTGACATAACACATTGCACCCAAGGTAAATTACCTACAATATTTTTATACAATACAAAGAATTGTAAAGGTACATATTAACAGAATAAAGCCTCTTTTTTTTTTTCTTTTTTCTTTTTAACTCTGAAACAAAACAAAACAAAACAAAATTGCAGGACAGACGCAAAGGACTCTGACTGTTCATATCACATCAGTGCATTGCTTCACCTCCTTGACTTGGGAGTGTTTCAATAGTATTTAGTTATCTTCCATGTCCTCGTGTGCACCTGAGATTTCTTTCTGGTTCGAAAGTTCGGTCGTACGACGTGCTCGTTGGGCGTGACGTAACCTTCGCGACACTGCGGAGTACCAGCATACAGGATTGTCCCTAACGTTTGATTTTCCTGCCTCGTTTTCTCCTCCAGGTAACGGCTGCTTTCCTAACGGTTCTCCTTTACTTCTCGATCGAGGAAGTCTGTATTCACATTACAAAAGAAGAATAGCACCAGTAACTGCATAGTACAAGCGGATACCTACAGAGCCACTAACTCAATACAGTAAGATAGGGTAGAAGTGATACCGTTGAGGGCACTCGGGTAGTACCGTTGCGGTGCGGTAAATTGGCACAGTTTTGTCGTTGCGCAAAAAAAAACCCCAAAAAACCCAACCCCCACACGAACAACAACAAAAAACAATAAAAATCTCCGAGTCTTTCCCCTTCCCCCCTCAAAAAAAAAACCAAAACAACACAAGAGTTTGTCACAAGTGTCAAGGTGCAGTGTGCCGGCAGCTCTCCTCCGTGCGCATCGTCTACAGTGGTCAAAGAGCGGCAGCGACGGCGGCAGCGCTCGGACAGCCCCGGCGCCTTTGGGGTCCTCCTGACGGCGTAGAAACCAATTCCCAGGGATAACTGTCAAAATGCGGGGTGCTTGATGCTTAATTTAATTATTTTAATTGTATCAGCTCTTAGGCCAGCTCCCAATTTAATGAATCGTACGGGATTATTTGTGCAAAATCTTCACCAAAAAAAAAAAAAAATATATATATATATATATGTATAAAAAAATTTGCTTTCTACAGTGTACTGCACCTCATGAATAAGACGTCTACGGAATGAAGTTCATCTCTTCAAGTACTTTGTACAAAGATAACACAGACACAGTCTCAAAAGGGTCTGAGATTTGCAAGTATCCTTATAACCTCAGCACTTCTGCAATAAAGAAATTGCTCTTCACGATTCAGTCTGCCCAAAGCGATTACAATTTCAGTTCATGAAAATCATCAGCAACATCAAAGTTCTAGCATTTGCATGATAAATCAGGTGAATTAAAGTAGATTAGTAGACACAAAGCAAACTATTTCACAGAGGCTGCAGTGCAAGTTCATTTAAGCTAGACAGAAAAATCATGCTACACAAACGAATTTAATGCTTTGATAATTTTTCCCTTGCAAACCCCATGAAAGCAGCTGCGGATCACCGTAAGTCACTTCCATAAATTACTCTGAAGTATCTCTTCTTAGAGGAATCTTAAAGCTGGTTAATTTTTGCCCGAAGAGCTGGCTGAGCAGGTTGTTCTGGGACTCGGCGGTGCGGAAGCTGGCCGTCCCGGCGGGCCTGGTGCCACGTGCGGGCCGCGGGCCGTGCAATGAGCCGCGTGGGCTCTGCACCGCACCTTTGGCCAGCACCTGCTGGAGGCTCTTCCCCAAAATGGCCTTCCTCCGCCGCACGTCCCCGTTGGCGTGCCGCACCTCCCCCTTCTTCTGGCTGCAAGCATCCGGCACCGTCTTCTTCAGCTGGGAGCCCGCTCTGGGCCTGGGCAGCAGCTTGTTGCAGTGGGTCTCCCTCCGCCCAGGGGACAAGGCTGGGCCGTCGCCGTTGCCCCAGTCATTGCGTTTGAGCTCAGCGGAGCCCTCGCTCCTGGACAGACCCGGTGTCCGCATTTTCTTCTTTTTGCCGTCCCCCTCCATGTTCTCCCGGGAGCCGGCGCTGCCCCGGTGGCCGAGAGATTTGTGTTCTTTCCGCCTCTTGGGGTGAAGCTTGGCTGCGTTGTTGGCTGCCTCTCCCCGGGCTTGGTGGCCTGTGGACCTGCTGGGGTTGCCACCCTGGTCCTTGGGATTCGTGCTGCTGTCCTTAGGGCTGGCCTCGGGTGCGGGTTTGTCCTTCACCACACCGCCTTGCTGGCCCTCCTCAGGAGCAGCCTCCTCACCCGCGGTCTTCTTCTGTGGGGCCGAATCTTTGGCAGCTCTGTTCAGTGCGGGTGACGCCGTCTTGTCCTTCAGGGGCAAGGGCTGATGAGCAGACCCTGGAGAAGTGGCTTTGGATGCTCCTTCCCAAGAGGAGGCCTCACTGGGGTTGCCCCACAGCGTCCTATGGGTCTCCTTAGCTGGTGGAGCCTCTGCCCGTGGGGAAGGAATTTCTGAGACCTTCTTGGCAAGCTGGAGAAATGGGATTCTGTCCATGGCATCCGTGGCTGCATCAGGATTATCCGAAAGTCCTGCTATGTATTCGTCTTTGTTGCCTATGCTTGTTCGTTTGGGAGTATCGGTATAGCCACATTTCTCGGTGAGGTGTGGAGGAGACAGCTTTTGGTCTGTAGCTTGGTTGCAAGCTAACCCGGCAAGGTCAATGCCAAACTCAGGTGAGTCCAAGAAAGGAAGCGGTTTCCCATCAAACGCTCCTTTCTCCAGCTCCTCAATGGAAAGGGCAGCGATATGACTGAGCTCTGGGCCACTTGTCACAGCCTGTGGCAAAGATGGGGAGAGGCAGGGGGGTGGAGGCAGGGTGTCAAACTGAGATTTCTCCATCTCTGCCAGCAGGTCAGAGAAGTCACCCACCAGCTCTTCTGTTTTCACCGAGGTCTGGGGCAGAGGCACCGTCGGGTCCCTGGAGGCTGTAGAGAAAGAGGCAGGAGGAGGCTGCAAGTTGGAGCCAGCTGGAGACTCCACCAGCTGCAGGTCACCGGTGTGGTTGAGATGAGCGGGTGAGCTGCCATTGTGAGCAACCTTCCTCCTCTTGCTTGGTGGCACAGCCTCCCGAAGAGAGCTATCCTCCCTGCCCTGCTCTCTGCGCTCTCTGGAGGCATTGCTGGGCCTCATGACCCCTCTGAATTTAAAAGTCTTGCTGCTTCCCACTAGGTGCTTCTCCATGTGCCGGTCGTACTGCTCCTTCTTAGAGAAGGTGTAGTTGCACATGCTGCATATGAAGGACTTCTTGATAACATGCATGACGTCGGCACACAGCTCGCAGGCATACAGCGTGGTGTGCTTGATCTCCTGCTCCTCCACAATCCCGTGCTCCTGGCTGAGGTGGTTTCGAAGCTCTTTGGTCTCCTGGTAGAACATGGGGCACTTGTGGCACAAGTAAATCTTCTGCAAACTGTGCACCACCAAGTGCCGCTGGAGTTTAAAGGGCTTGGGAAACTGCTTGCCACAGTGATGGCAGTCCCTGGAAGGATCCTTGCAGTCTGGGTGCATGGGGACAGATTTTGGAGTGCCTTCACTTTTTGATGTACGCTCTGGAGAAGGGCTGGCAGACGCTTTGGAGGAGCTGGGTGCAGCTGGCTTTACTTTCATGCTGCTTTCTAAGGGCTCTTTTATCGCCTTGGCCTCCTGCTCAAGGGGTAGCTCCCTGGGGCTCCTGCTCTCTCTGCTCACTGCATGCTTGCAGCTGGAGTCAGCATGCCGGGATGACCTGCTGGGTTTCCGACACATGATGGTGTTGAGGAAATGGGTGACAGCATCACTGTCCTCACTGAAGCAAGACGGTAGGCCCATCACAGACTTCTGCGCTTGCCCTTTGCGAGCAAATTGCGTGGCATGCTCCCGAAGATGCTCATTGTACATCCAGACATCGGAAATCTCCTTCAGGCACATCCCACAAGCCCACAGCCCTGCCTTGTTCTTGGCATGCTTCTCCTTCAGGTGGTCCCTCAGCTGTTCCCGGGAGCTGAACTTGCGCTGGACGCACATGTAGCAGGTGGGTGGTGGGGATGGGTTGTGGGTTAGTTTGTGGAAGTCCAGCTCTCCTAGTGTCAGGAACCACTGGAAGCAGACCTTGCACTTGTACTGCTTGTCTTTGGTCTTGATGGTGATGTCACCGCGGTTTTTGCTCAGCTTCCCATCTTCTAGCTTACTCCTGCTATGCTTGCTGTGCTGGCCTGGCTTTGGCTTGAAACTCATGGTGCTGCTGTCCCCAGAAGGATCTTCACAAGGGCTGAAGAAACACACATCTCTCATTTTAAACTTTGCATTCAGCCTCTCAATGTCAATTGTGTGGAATTCAGGAGAGCCTGACTCTTCGGTCACCCCGCCATTGTACGGCTCCTCCACTAAGTTGGGTGGTTTGGAGCTCATTTCTCCAAGTGAGTGCTCGCTCTCAAGGCCCATTGGGGCCTCAAACATCTCAGCAGAGAGGCTTTCATCCTCCTTCTCTAGACTGCCCCAGATGTTCATGCTGTGGACATTGTCTATTTGGCTGTTTTCGCACAAGAAGGTTAGCATGTTGTCCTCCAAGTCAATGACCTCCTTCTCTTGGTCGATCTTCTCACCGTCTGACCTCAGCACAACACCTTCAGATCCACTAGGAACATCTTCTCCACTCTTTGCCTTGTTGCCGTGACACATGTTGAGCGTTAAGGCATCGTCAATGGAGATGGTCTCATATTCACAAGGATCCTCCCTGGTGATGCAGAAGGAGCTGGTGTTGCTGAGGTTAGATGCTACTTGGATGGTGAAGAGGTCGATGGCACCTGCTGGCTGGAGGCTTGCCTCGCTGGTGGGCTTGGGTTTCTTGCTGCGCTTCCCATAGACCCGTGTGCATTTCCTCCGGATGAACTGGTCATCCCTGGGGAACAGCTGGGAGAACGTGGAGTCTTCATCCAGTGAGTGTTCTCTGCTCGGTGGAAGCTCTGCCTTTGCCCAGTGCTTTGGCTCTGCAGATGTGGGGCTGGCTGCTGGCATGGGCTGCAGGGCATTGCGCCTGGGGGACGTCTGAGAGCCTTCCAGATCATACGTCTCAAGCAGTGGGACCCCATGGGAAGGAGATGGAGGACTCTGCAGAGCACTGCTCCAGTTCCTGTTGCCGTTGCCTCCCAAACCGTCTCGTGTCTCGGTGTCCATCTTTTCCCTGCTGTTGGCACTGTGATGCTGCTCTTTGCCTACCTTGCCCAATCCCTCCCCGACTTGCTTTGCCAACCCACTAACCCACATTTTGCAAGCCTGCGTGCTACTTTCTACTTGATCTGGATCTTCCATCTCCTCAGGACAGGCAGCTGTGCCTGTTGTTGGCTCCCTGCTGGCCATCTCCTTTGAAGACACTGTCCCATCACCTGGGTCCTCTGCGAGCTCAGCTGCACACGGAGATTGTTTTGTGTTCTGAGGGTGCTGGGATGAGTTGGGCCTGTTTTGTTCCTCTGTAGAGATGCAACCGCCAGGCTCATGCAAGCCTTCCATGACACTGGGCAGGCTGGAGCTGAGGAGAGCAGGGGGAGGACGTGAATTCTCCTCCAGCTCACACAGATCATCAGGCCTGTGTCTGCTGGCAAATGCCTTTGCTTTCCTTCGTCTTACTTTCCTGTTCAGCTTCTTCTCTGAATTGCCGTTTATCCCTTCGAGATCTTTGCTTTGGCTCCTTCTGCCCTTTTCCCCCTTCCTGCCCTGCCTGCCCAGGTCCAGCTTCTCAGCTGACACCTCCCCTGCTGCCCTTGCCTCCACGCACTGCCCCTTTGCCCCCATCTCCTGCTGCAGAAAGCGTGTGTGGTGCAGCTCCTGCGACATCTCCAATGATCTCACACTCAGGTCGCTCAGCACTCTGCTGACCACCTCCTGCATCTGTGCACCAGGCTCTTTCTCCAGTCCGGTGCATATTTTCTTGGGGACGTGCTCAACCACTTCAATTGGTGTCTGGGAGTTGCAGGTTTTCTCTTTGCCCATCTTCAGGCTCTTCCTGGGGACTTTCTGAGTTGCTGCTTTTGATGTCCGGTCTGCAGAGATCAGGGCAGACTTAGGAGTTTTGTTGGCCTGCAGCACGCTGCTGTTCCTCACATGGTGCTTGACAGCTTTGTGCCTGGTCAGGCCAGGCTTGGAGCGGAAAGAGGCTGAGCAGATGTCACAGATGACCTGGAGCACACCGGGGTTCTTTTCTTTATGGGGTTCAAGCTGGGAAGGTTTTGGAGTACTGGGACATGTGTTGTTCTCTCCTTGGTCTGCGTTATTCAGTGAGCAACTCGCAGCTTCCCTGCCATGCTCAGCCCTGTGGCTTTTGGGATTCTCACCTTTTAAACTCTTTTCCCCGTTCTCTGTGATTTTGGAGAGATCACCAGTTTCCACCTCTGCTGCGTCTGAGTGGTGGTCATTGAGTTCGGTGGGACCAAGATCTCCAGTCCTTTTAAAACCTCTACAGACAGCACTTGGCACCTGCAGAGCAACAAAACAACCGGACAGAGCCTCTGCGTCATTTTGGTGCTTACTGCCATCATTGGAGCTGTTCTCAAACTTTTTCTCTTCATTAAGGTTTACCTCTCTGTCTGTGATCAGCAGCAGATCCGTCGTGGGCTGGGTTGGGTAGTTTGTGTTTTTTGGAGGTATAGAGTTAATGACCACATCTGGGATAGCACACACTTGGTTTTGTTTAGAAGAAGAGCCTGGCAGCACGTCACCAGCGCTCTCAGGTCCCTCTTTCCCAACACCTTGAGGTGGTGAGCAAGGAGCAGAGCGCGGCTCACAGGGACCCTCCATCCCCCAAGCGTTCTTCTCTTCTAAGAGCTGGTTGCCAATGCTGGGTGACCCTTCTCCATCAGTTCCACTGCTCTGCAAGTACTCAGGGTGGGAAGAATTCATCAGCAAGGGCTGGCTGGCCAGAGCTTCATCTGCGTAATGACAGCTGAGGGGCTTCTTCTTGCTGTTCCCATCTCTGGGGAGCTTTGCATTTACCGTGAAGGTTTTTGGGTCCTGTGGCAAGGTGGAATGTACCTGGAGCTCACCAGAGGGACCGAGCGTGTCAGTAGGGCTGCTGGGAGCACTGCCTGCTCCCATGTGCTTGCTCTGTACAGATCCTGACACCTGCACATCAGCTCCTTTGCACCACACTCCACATTCAGTCTTGTTTGTCCCCAGCATCTCTGCAGTCGTGCTGCCCTGCGTTTCTTTCTCTGGCGCATTATGGCTTAAATGGGATTGCTCATGTTTTGTAAATGCCAAGGTCGCTTTGTTTTTATCTAGTTCCTGGTCTTCCATGAGCTGATCAGCTTTCTTCCCTTGCCCTGGCAGCAGGGTCACCGCTGTGCTTTTGAGTGGTGAGAGGTCACTGTGCTCTGGGGAAGCTCCATCTGCACGGATATTAATGTCATTCAGCTCCATGTGCTCATTTGCTAAGTGCTGCAGATCTGCCACGTTATTTTGCAGCTCGGGGTCAGCAAATGTGGATAGTTTTGCACTGTAAGAGCCCGCTGCACTGAACGACTCCAGCTGCTCGCACGCACTGGGGAATAGTGCAGCATCTTTAGCAGGGGCAGCAATGCTCTCTGCATTGCCCACCACGGGGCCATCCTCTTCCCCCGGGGCAGGCCGATATGTCTGATTTTCCCCATCGTTGCTCTCCTCTTTCTGCTCTGGCTGGCCTTTGCTGGAGGCAGTGGGGTGGCCGGGAGCCAGCAGCACAGGGAAGCATGGCAGCAGCATCTCCTCCTCATTGCTCTTCACTGTCCGTGCCACGAAGAGCTGGAGCTGCTGCAGAGGGTTGGTGTCCTGGGGGGTCTTTGGAGAGCTCTGCTTGGGCAGACTCAGCATGTCGAGCAGTCGTGCCGTGTGCTTGCTGCCTCTATCTCCCTGCCCAGGGGCCAGGAAGGCTGGAGGGCTCTTCCTCTCCTCTGCTTCTTCCAGCAATGCAGACGCACTGCTGTCCCCATTGAAATCCACAGCACTCTTCACCATTTTGGGTGCCTCAGACTTGCCAAAGGGCCTTTCTTCTGCATCTGGGACATCTTTGATGTGAGGCGAGAAGACAAGATCCGCAGCTGTGCATGGATCTGCCTGAAGGCCTTGTTCAGGGTTATGGCTTGGAAGACTGGCATCGAACTTCTCCAGCTCTGCAGTGAGCTCCCCTGTTTTCCCGGGTGTGGGGAAGCTCTCAGCATCATGTGTGTGAGCCAGGGGTGGCAGGCTGTCCTCTCCAGCTTTGGTTACTTCCTGTGTCTCGGGGAATGTGGTGCTGGTGGCAGCAGGAGGGCTTTTTGCAATGGGGTCTGCAGGGTAGACAGGCACCTCATTTGTGTCAGCTGTGCATGATTCGGGTGGACTTTTGGAGGAAGACTCATTTTCCTTCTTTCTGGGGTCACTTCCCTGAGTGGCCTCAGGTCCCTGCAGCTGCTCCCCGCTCTTCATGGGACAAAATCCATCTGCAGGGGCTGGCGCACACATCCCAGCATCCAGCGAGACGAACCTCGCGGGTCTGTGCCAGGGCTCCCTGCCTCCCTCGTAGCCTCCATGTGTGACTGCTGGCTTCTCGCCCCCCAGCCTTTCCCCAGAGGCCAGGAGGTTTGAGCTGCCCACATCATCTGCCACAAAGAGCCCCCTCTGGTGGCCCATCCCTGGCTCTTCAGGTAGGGATGGGAAGGGCTCAGCCGGTCCCCGCAGGGCTGCAGCAGCGTGATGCTCACCTTTCTGCGGGGCGGTTGGCACCTCACCGCTCAGCTTGCTGGTTTGCAGCTGACTCTCCAGCTCGGTCACTAAGCGCTTGATCTCCAGCTCATCATCTGATATGTGGTTCATGAAAGCCACATTGTAATCTGTTATCCTGTCCGGCAGAGGCAGCTGGTTGGCGGGGATGGGTCCCTCCTCAGGGAATTTCTTGGCGAGTGGCTTGTCCACTGACAAGCTGTGGAAGGGAGCCATGTCTTCGGGCAGCATTGGAGCCACCTCCTCCATGAGGGACCAGTCCTTCTCTGGCATGAATGCTGAGAATGGCTGCTCAAAGGGCAGTGGCTTGCTGGGGTCACCACCAGGGCAGGCAAACGCTGTCACATAGCTGTCCTTGCTCGCAGGCACCGTCTCATACAGCGGTGAATCGAATTCGGCCACTGGCAGCTCTCCAAAAATGGAAGAGGAATCGAAGCTGAGAGGGGAGGAGGCCTTAGTCTGCTGAGTCTCTGCGGTGTAGGGGGAGACGCTGGCGTGCTTCTGCTCGAAGGAACCAGCACTGATGTCCTCCTGGCATAAATACACACCCTCCATGTGCGAGGGTCCCAAGGGCGGTGGCTTTGAGAAGAGATTGGCATCGTAGTGAGCAGGAAGGCCTTTGGGATCAAAAAACGTGTTGTCACTGCTGACGTATGGATCAGGCGCTTTGGCCAGCATCATTCCCACAGCATTGTCACTGACTGGGGCTGCCTGCATGGCATAGCCCTTCCCACTGTCACTGAGCCTGGGTGCCTCCCCAGCTGAGTAGGTGGCACTGGGGCTGGATCCATCCCCACCATGGGCTGGAGACATCAGCTCCTCTGCGTGGCATTTGAGTGCATCACGTGTGTATGGGGCAAAGTGTTGCCTCTGGATGGCCACCTCTGACCCGGGTGAGCCCTGAGCCTCAAAGGCAGGCTCTCTTGCCTCACCTGTGGGGTTTGCTGCTCCTTCAGGCTCTTCTGCCTCCTCCTTATGGGGCAGTCTGATGGGGCTTCTTCCCAAGGTGGCTGTGCTTGGCAGCTGCCTCTCCTGGGTCTGTGGTAGCGGCTCCTCCTCTCCATCTCCTGCAGTGGCAGCATCTGCTTTGGTACCTAGGTGTGTTCTGGAGGCTGCCACCAAAGGCTTGGCTGAGCCTACCCGCCTGCTCCCTCGGGAAAAGTCCTCCTTACTTTTCTGGCTCGTCTTTGGGCTCCTGTCCTCAGGATGGCTGAGTACAGCTGCTGGTGTCAGTGCCAGGCTGTCTGAGCACCTTGTCCCCTTCACGCCTGCCTTCTTGCTTTCTGGCTCACTGGGACCAGCCTTGGTGCAAGCACTGGTGCTGGGACTGCTGCCCATGGACGACTGGCTGCTGCGCCTGCAGGCTCTGCCAGAACTGTCCCCTTTCTTGGCTGTCTCTGGACTGGAGAGCCTGCTGTGCTCTGGTGCCTCCCTTTTCCGGTGGTTTCTTCTCTGGCTGTAGCTCCAGGCTGGATCTTTCTCTTTTGCTCTCTCGCCTCTCCCGGGGCATTTCTTGCTGAAGCCATATTTGGCTCTCCCCATAAATGCTGTTCCCCGCTTTCTCCTCCCGCGGAGCTTGCTGCAAGCCGCTCCTTCCTCCTCCGAGTCGGAGATGTACTCATATTCCTGGAACCGGCCCTCCTGGGTGCCCGGTGCTGGTCTCCCAGCGAGTGTGGGCAGCTTGCTGCTCTTCGTGTGCAGCTGGTGGAGCTTGTTCTTCTGCTGCACGATCTTGTGGATGAGCTCCTTGCTCCACGTCCCGCTGCGGGCCTTCCTCTTCTTCACCTCCTTCATGGAGAACCGAGGTGGCTTGGGGCTTTTGGAGGAAGCACCCTGAGGCTCCTGGTTGAGCTTCTTGGGCTGCTTTTGGCTGGAGGCTGGCCTGGAGGATGCTGGTGGAATGCTGTTCTTCCTGCCCGCCCTCAGTCTGGCTGTCTTCTCCTCCACCACTGGTTCTGTCTGCTCGCTCTCGCGGGCTGCCAGCCTTCGTGCCGGCCTCCTCTTGTGAGTGTGCTGCCTTCCCGCTCGCCTCTTTGCCCGCTCTTTGCCCCATTGGCTGTCTGCAGAGCAGTAACCGTCCTTGGGTTGGCCCACCCCTTTCTCCTCTGTGGCCGCATGCTTCATTTTGCTCTCTGAGGCCAGACCTTCCTTTGCTCTGTGGGATGACACGCTGCCGGCAGCCTTCACTGCTGTTAGATCCTCATCGACGAAGACGTCTATGAAGCTGCTGTCAATCTCAGGGTTGTCTGACTGGTAGCCCAGGCCATTGAGAGCTTCAGTAATCAGGCTGTCCAGCTTGGCGTCGTCGATATCCAGGTCGGAGGCGGTGAGTGGCAGTGAGCTGGCATTGAAGAGACCACCCTTCAGAGCATCCTCCTTGCCTTCGCTCTTGCTTTCCCCATCCAACAGAAACTCCTCGCCCTTGTTCAGCGCCAACAAATGGGTCTGGGGGTCTGGAGACAAAGGCATGCTGGTGGGTGGCTTAGGGGGCTCAGGGGCTCGCCGTCCCTCTTTGGCCTCGGGGTGGGACGTGCAGAACTGGCGG
Source organism: Lagopus muta (assembly GCF_023343835.1). Classification (NCBI taxonomy): domain Eukaryota; kingdom Metazoa; phylum Chordata; class Aves; order Galliformes; family Phasianidae; genus Lagopus; species Lagopus muta. The sequence goes on from NC_064444.1 coordinate 1,619,628, forward strand.
TGCTCCAGGAAGGAGGCCAAGTTGCTGTAGTTCTGGTCGCACTGCTTGCAGGTCAGTAGCACATCCAGTTGGTCCAGGCTGGCGCTGCTGAGTGAGCCGGCCAGCAGGTGATGGGATGTGTAGGGTGGTGGTGGAGGGGTGCCCCCATCCAACTCCTCCAAGCAGCCTTTGGCCACCTCCACACCTGGTTTGTGAAAGGGGCTCTCTGGGGAGCACTTCAGGGGGTTGTCATCCTTTAGGGTGTCAGGAGGGTAGTGGAAGGGCTTGGCGGGGTCCTGGGGGTGATAATGGAGAGAGGCTGAGCTCAGCACCTCGGAAGGGTGGAAGCTTTTGCTGCCCTCCTTTGTATGGCACGGGTGGTGGAAGAAGGGTGAAGGGGCAAGCGCTGTAGGCATCTGGCCATCGTCAAAGCCGGGATTGAGCGGGCTGCTGGACATGGGGGAGAGCGAGGAGCAGGTGCTGCCACAGGTGGGATTGGGGACGGGAGAAGGCAGCGGGGATTCACATGGGGAGGTGGCCACCAAGGCTGATGGTGGCAGGACCAGTGCTGAGCCTGATGAGCTCCTGGGGGCAGGAGGAGCAGGTGGCGGCCCTGCCTGGTTCATGCCATAGAAGAGGGCTTTGCTTCTCAAGTCGCAGCTGGGAGACCCCGGATCCTTGCCACTGTCGAAAGAAAAAGCACCCACAGAGGCAAGGTCCCCATGCTGTGCCCCAAGACTGTCTCCCGATAAGAGCTTTTTGCTGTGGTACCCCGAGGGGCTGCTGAGGGGGGGACCTTTGTGGGCTTTGCCACTGCCTGGCCACTCTGGGGTGCCGAGAGGGAAAGGGAGCTTCTGACCAGGGATTGGTCTTGGCAGCTCCATCCTGTTGGGAGTGGGAACTGCGGGAGCGAGGTGTATCTGCTGCCAGGGCATCCTGGCATTTTTCTGCCTCTGCTGCCTCTGCTCAGGGCCAGGCTGGCACTCGAAGGAGAACTGGCTTCCAACAGGGTTTGAATAAGGTGCTGAGTTCTGGTCCATGGGGGAAAACACCTTCGCGGCCCCTCCCCAGGCTTGCACGAGCCGGGGGTGGGTGGGCGCCGGGGGAGGAATGCCGGTCTCAAAAGGCACTGATCCCGCGCTACCCGCAGGGGGGCTGCAATAGGCTTTGCTCTGAAAGTGCACTTGGGAGAGATTGGGTGGCATGTTCCTTCGAAGGGGGCTGCTCTGCAGCAGCAGCCGTGGGCTGGGCACACTGTCCTTGGCTGAGGCTTGCCCCTTACCGACTGGCTTTGGCACGTTAGGCGAGTGTAAACTAGACGGAAAAACAGCTTGGTTTTCTTGGAAAGTGCTTGGGTTTTGGTCGATAGCACCAGAGGATGAGAGAGCACCACTGGGGTCGGTGGGATGCTCGCTCCTGCCCTTATAGCACGGCAGTGGGCTGCGGTGTGGGGTGGGCAGTGGGGCCAGCAGCGGGGGCACACCGTACAGCCGTCCTGAGGGGCACGCACCCTCGAAGGGGCCAACGCTTGGTGTCTCCTCCTGCCAGTCGCGGACAGACGATGAATGGAAGCTGAATGCTCCGTGAGCCGCTTGCCCAGTGGCAATGGCCACATCCAGGTATTCAGCATCGCCACGGTACGGCTCCTTCCCCGCCTCGTGCAGCAGCTGGAAGGGGAACTGGTAGGGCAAAGTGCCCAGAGAGTGGCCGCCTGCTTTGCCACCCTCAGAGAAAGAGCTGGGCTTGACCCCATAGCTAGCACCTGCGAAGCTCTTCTCCGGAGAGGGCCACGCATTGGCCCCGTTCGCCTGAAACTCAAAGTAATGTAGCTGCCCATTGGTGCCGGGGCTCTTGAGGGGCACGCCGGGGGGGGGCTGCCCTTTGGGGCCGTGGGGCGGTGAGGTATAGTTGGCAGAGGTACGGCCGGCAGCCGCCTCGGGGAAGCAGCGGCCGAAGCTCAGCTCTTCCTCCTCGGGGACGCTGGGTGTGTGGAAGCGGTAACTGCCTGCTGCAGGAGCTCGGCCGGGGTCGGGAGCTTTCGGGGGGGTCACCTTCTGCTGGGGGTAGGCGATGCCTATGGTGGGGCTGGGGCGAGTGCTGGCGATGCTGAGGCGGTAGAGCTGGTGCTGGCCCCGTTCGCCCTTCCCTGCTCGCCGGCTGCGCTCGCGGGTTCGGCCTTTGCCTGGGGGGGACTGGGGGCCGCCCTTGATTCCGCCCCAACCGCTCTCACCCGCAAACTTGGGGTTGTTGTGGAGGGATTTGAAGTCGATCTTCCCCGCTTGCTGCGGCCGGATCACGGCTTCCCGCTGGCTGTGGGGCTCCTTGTCCTTGGTGGAGGCGAATGAGGACGTCCCCTCGGTGCCACCGAGCCCTCTGCCATCCTTCTCGCCGCAGCCTTCGAAGCCAAAGTCCTTGTCCTGCTCTTTGGGGCCAGCCTCGCTCTTCTCACTGATGTTGTACGCATGCTGGGTCTCTCCAGTCATGGTACCCAGGGAGGGGGCTACGCAGCCCCACACGCCCGTCCTGCTGCTGCCTCCTGTCCGCCCGTCATGGCACGGTGCTGCGGGGCCGGGCGCAGGGATGGGCACGGTGCACTGTGGACTGCCAGGCACCAGCAGGGTGCTGCTGCATCCTTCAACCTGGACCTGCAGGATGGAGAAGAAACAACGTGGAGTGAGAAATGGGTGCAAGACAGTACCCCTTCCCTTTGCACTTTGAGCAGTGAAACCCAGCAAACGCCCCCGGGATGAAACTTTTTGTGCTTCAAAGGATGCCCGGAGCAGTTCACCTTCACAAGAGCTGCTGAGCCAGGCACTTTTTCCTCCCTTGGAAGCTATTTCTGTTCACTTCTTAGCAACATAGGCAGAAAAAGATGACAGAAGAGCTCCACCTACGGATTACCAGGGAGGGCTGACAGCAGGGCTGGGAGAGACATCCCAAAAAGGGCTCTGGATTTTGGGGTATGGCCGCACTTAGAGCCAGGCAGGGCATGCAGCAAAAGGCATCTGCAGCCCTTAGTCCCCTTTTTGCATCACTCCCCCAAGCAACACTGCACACTGTGCCAAATGCTGCTCTGCATTGTGAGGAGAAGAGGCATTCCAAAAACCGGTCTGTCGAATTAGTTCCCTAGTTAGAGTACCCGTTTGGTGTCTGCACGCCCCATCACAGCCCCGAGCAGGGGAGGGGGCACCGGGGCTGCAAATAAGGGTCAGGTGCAGCTCATTAGAGTTGTGCTGATTGCAGATCCCATGCATGGGAAGTGAGACACCTCTGCATCCCCCTGCAGCCCCTTTCTGGGACGACGCAGGAAGGGAAAAGCAAAACAGGAGGACGTTTTTTCACTCCCCAAAGTGAAACAAGCCCCGAACCGATGGGGCCGACCCCTGTGGCGGTGGCTCTGCCACTGGCCAAAGCCAACACAGCACAGCGGCACGCGGGGCTCCAGCGGGCAGACAATGCCCCCTTATGCTGTGCCGTGCTGCAATGGCACGGCTTGTTTACTGCTGTTTAACTTTGCAAAGGCTCCTAGCCAAGATAAAATAACCAAGGCCAGCGTGAGCTCCGTTATCACAGTCGCGCTCTTTCAGCCACATAAAGGGGCTATTTTTTGGGAGGAAAGGCTCAGTTGTGCGTCCCGAAAGCTGTGGCGCTGGCATGGCGAGGGCTGGGGCTGCTGTTGTGTTAGTGCTGAGCGCCAGGAGAAACAAACACAGTGCTGGCAGCGGGAGCTGGGGGTGGCAGAGTGGAGCTGGTGGCATGCAGGAGCGTGCCGGAGAGCCGCGGGAGCTGGCACAGCAATGCATGGCAGTGCTGGCAGAGCCTGGGCATGGATGGGTTGAGCTCAGCCCATAGGTGGTGCTTGGGAATAAAGGATTTGCTCCCCAAGACCCTGGCTGAATGGGACAAAGCATTCCTGCAGAAGAATTCAGGGAGCCCAACTCCGATGGCGGTGCCCCGTTGCGCCCTCTGGTTGCACAGGTGCCCAGGGAGCAGAGTGGGGCAGGGATCTGGGGCTGCTCTGTCCCAGGCAGGTACTGCTGCCAGCCATGGGATATGCATAAGGAGGGCTGGTTGCTTTAACTTCAAGCAATAATCCTTTACTGCAGGGTTTATGGATCGAGCATAGACATGGGATGGGAAACACAGAATAAAATGCAAAGAAGTTCCATTTCCTCTTATTATGGAAGTGACTCTAAGCCTGCTCCTTTGCCTGGCTCTGCTGTGGCAATGTGACTAGCTTGGTCTGCACAGCATAGAAGTGCCACACAGGGTACATGGCGCATGGCAGAGAGCCCGGTCCCCAGGTATGCAGGCAGTGCTCCATCATGGGAGCATCCATCCTACCACCCCTGGAGCTCTGTCCCTGCACGCATCCATCCCAGTCCTGGCAGCTTCTCCTCTCCTAGAGGGAAAGCTGTGAATCCCAGCAGTGGGATGCAGCATGGGGATAGAGGTGGCCACCACATCCCCACTGCAGCAAGGCAGCTTCTGGGAAACGTTAAAAAAGCCAAAAAAAAAAAAAGAAAAAAGAAAAAGCAAAAACCAAGAAAGAAAAAAAACCCCAAACTGACCAAAAAAACCCTACAGCTGCTGAAACAAAGCAGACAAAGAGGGCCAAAACCCCCCTGCAGAACCCCACCATAGCTCCTGCCCCATGCAGGGTCAGGGATGGGGAGGAGGATCTCCAGCCCTGTGGGGGAGTGGAGGACGCAGCTCTTGGGGCCTCGCAGCCCCGGGTTCGGCGTCTCCCTCGCCTGACCTTGGGTGAGACATTTAATCGTGGTGACTCAGCTCTCCATCTGTAAATCAGCCCCGATAAGGCTTCCCCTCGCCTATCTGCCTCGTGTATCAGCTCCTCAGATTAGCGAGGCAGGGACTGTTCTTACGAGCTGTGCGTGCGGTGCCCCGGTGTCACGAAGCCCTGATAGGGCTGGGTGGTGTGTGGGGTTCGTGCTTGGGGTGAGGGTCTTCTGGGGGCAAGAGTGCTGTTTGGATGTCAGCATGGAGTGCTGTTATCCTGCTGGGTACCGTGGCCCTCAGAGGCACTGTGGTTTCTCCAAATGCAGCTTTGACCAGACAGGGACGGGTGTGGGAACGGATGGAAAAAAATAAACACAGATCCCAGCTGGGCCGTACCTTTAGGGAGGCACACAAAGAGCCCCCTGAAGGCAGCGGGGCTGTGCTGACCCTTAAAAAGCCCCTCATATACCCTCCCTCCCCCCAAACCCTCTGCTGGTTTCTGCCACCAAACTCTGAAGATGCTTTCTGTCTGCCCTGCATGGATGGAGAGAGGCATTTAAAGGATTTCCATCCCATCCGGGCGGGTCAAGCAGCTGCTTCTGTTGGTGAGGTTTTGGCCGAGGCTGTGAAAAATCCCTCTCTCTCGTGAACTGGCCCCTTCTCAAAGCAGGGACTGTTTCAGCTTTCTGTCTCTTGTGGCCAGGAAAGCAGCTGGGGAGGTTGGAGTGATGGGGGGGCTGAGCCTCGGCATCCCCGCACTGAGGAGGTTTGGGGGGGGTTGTGGCATGCCCTGAGCCCGCTGGGATGAGGAGCAAAGCCTGGCTCACAAAAATAGCATCGGAGCGCGCCGTCAGCTGGCCGGTACCTTGGCACCCCTCCGCCACGCCGCTACTGCCGGGACTCACTTCCACCTCCCATGAAATATGAATTTCTTGGCTGCAAGGGAAAGAGAGAACTATGTCAGGAATCTGTGTTTGGCTTGGCTGCGGCACAGTGGCTCCCAGCGCCTGGGCTGGGCTCTGGCATGTGGCTGAGAGAAGGAGGGGTTCCCAAAACGCACTGCCACAGCCATGCCAGGATGGGTGCCCCCAGGGAAGGGAAAGTGAGGCAGGGATGGAGATGAGAGCTGTATCACGTGTTCTGAATCCCACTCCATTCCCTGCATCTCATCCCCATCCCTGGCATCCCATCCCTATCCCCTGCATCCCACCCATCCCCTGCATTCCATTCATCTCTTGCATCCCATCCATCTCCTGCATTTCATCCCCATCCCCTGCATCTCATCCCCATTCCCAGCCCCCAGCCCCTATGTTTCATCCCCACCCCTTGTATCCCAGCTCTATCTGCCTCTTGGCAGCCCGTCCCCCTGCATCCCAGCCTGCTGGGGTCCTTTCCTGCATTCCCACTGGGGAATGGAGGGAAAAGAGCACTTCTGAGAAGCTCAGGATATTTTCAGGGCACATTATTATCTCCCTGCCAGCTCCTGGTTCAGCCCAGAGCTCAGGAGCTCTGCAGTGCTGAGCAATGCTTGCTGCTCCCCTGGAGCATGCGTGCTGCTTGGTCAGGTCCCAAAACAGCTCATCCATCTGATGCTAACCCATAAAATAAAGAGAAAAGCAAAATGGGGGCCAGCTCCTGTCCATGTGTGGCACATCAAGAGGAACACGATGGGTCCTTCAGCCCCAGGGATGGTGGCTGAGGATGGGGACAAGGCCTGGGGATGGAAGGAGAAGGTTTAGTGATGGACACAGACTTGTTCTGAGGAAGGCTGGGGCATCCCTTGGGGAGGAGCCATAGGATGGAAGCCCTGCTGGTGTACACACACACGGGTGGTTTGGTCTGGCTCTGTCCGGGTGAGGAGCACTGCAAGAGACTGCTTCCAGCAGACGTTGCTGGCCAGAGGACGAGTTGGAAGGCTATTCAGAAAGTTTGCTTCTTGCTCACAATGGTCCAAAACTGATTTTCTGGATCCGAACGGCTTTGGGTTTCCAAGCTGGTGAGCGTCCAGCTTTCAGTCTGGATCCAGACTTTGCAGAGAGTCCAAATCCTTCCTCAGCTTCTAACGCGAGCTGGTTCCAAACAAGCACAAGGCACATCCTGAGCTGCTCTCTGGGTACCCCTCAGGGTGCTGCGTGCCAGTGTCTGGGCACAGCGCCCACACTCCTCCCAAATATCCACGCTGCCCTATCTGGAGGTGCTGGCAAGGCTGGGAAATGCCCCATGGGACTTTTTTGGGAGCATCCAGGGTGGTGGAAAGGGGAGAAGCCACGGGAAGCAGCTGGAGGTCACCCCTGCCTGCTGTCAGTGTAAGAAGAGCCGGGTGGATCGAGGACAGCAAAACAAATCCCATAGATCCCAATGTCTGGTGTGCACCTCTGCAGGTGCTCACGCTGACTCCATCCCAAGGCTCTTTGCCAGAGGCGATGGGATGGCGATGGTAAACACACAGCTTAGCTACGGTATGGGCAAGCAGAGCCCTCCAGGTGCCCCATTTCCTATAAAAATCCCATAGATGAGGCACCTGAGCACCTCTCTTGCCCCAGTCCTGAGCCTCTGGGACCGTGTGGGTTTAATCTCCTCCAGGGATCGGCAGCGGAGCCGGGGCTGACAGCAGCATCTTTGTGGGGCTGTCAGGAAGAATGACTTATTTTGACGTTTATTTAAGAAATATTAATCTTTCATTTTCCTCCTAAATGCTCCTGTTTGCTGAGGAACTATCTGTTACCTAAGTGCTCCGATAAATCTTCCAAGGTAAAATTACATGTTAGACGCTGCCAGAAGGGTACATTTAAGAATGCTTCCCAAATTATCAACTGCATTAATCTTAATTACTTTGGTAAAAGTAGAGTCTGGCATTAGGGAGAGCTAAATTGAACGGGTGTTTGTTTGTCTTTATCATATCACATATTTGAGATCATTTAACGGGACGCAGATAAAAGGCGCAGGGCAGCGTGGGGCAGAGTGACAAGGAGCAGGAGGGGACCAAGGAGCCCAGGACAAAGAAATAGTTAATAGAAATTAATGCTGTTTGGGGTGAGAAAGGAAGATGAGGACAGAAGCAAGTCAGTGCCCTGCTGAATGCGTGCTGCAGGGAAGCACCGCTGCTTAAATCCCTCTTATTCGGATGAATGGGATCAGGCACTCGCCCAGAGGTGAGCGCATTGTGAAGTATTTCGAGGCATAGAGATGAAATAAAGCACAAGGATTAAGTGCTCTCGTTAACCGGGGCCTTGGAGAGGTATTGGGTATCTCTGCATCTCCCCAGGTCAGCGTGACCTGAGTTTGTTCACCATCACACAGAGAGCCTGGATAAGTCAAAAGGAGATGGGGGTGATGTGTCCTTCTCCTTCTCCTTCTCCTTCTCCTTCTCCTTCTCCTTCTCCTTCTCCTTCTCCTTCTTCCCTTCTTCCCTTCTCCCCTTCTCCCCTTCTCCCCTTCTCCTTCTCCTTCTCCTTCTCCTTCTCCCTCTCCCTCTCTTCTCCTTCCCCCTTATTTTTAACTTTCCAAACTTCACACCCCTGTGCAAACGATGATGAGTGCACAGATGCGTGAGGGGGGAGGTGATGGAAGCGGGTGAGAGATGCACCTGTGGAGATGCTGATGGGTACGAAGTGTGGCTTTGCAGCCCCTGGATGCCCCCAGACTCTGCTTCCCTGACATAGGGCCCTGCTCTGGCTGTTATGAGTCAAAAAGAAGAAAGAAAAAAAAAAGAAGAAAAAAAAAGAAAAGGAAAGAAGGCAATGACACCATTCCCAGCTCAATATTATGTTTCCTTCCTCCCAGCAGAGCCTGGGTCTGCTCCAAGCTGCCTTCCCCTCCACTCCTGGTCAAACAGGGACAGGAAACCTGAGAGCACATGAGAACATCGCCGTTATTTTCACCCAAGCCTCAGTTATCTCGTTGTCCTTTTGGCATCCCTTCCATCCCCTTTGCTCCGCAGCACGTCTGCGCTGGGTGTCACCATGTCACCCTGCATCCCCTGCATGAGCAACAGCCATGCCCTGGCTCCTCTGCGAGGTCCCCTTCTGTGCCCATATGGCTCCGCTTCTCACCCAGGCACCCTGAGCAAGGTGCTTGGCTCACCCCATGGCTGTGAGCAGGTCCAATCCTCCCCATGGGGATGCTGATGGCCTGGGCGGGATGTTGGGTGACACTGGGTGACAGTGGGTGACATTGGGTGACACTGGGTGGCACTGGGTGACAATGGGTGACATTGGGTGACAGCAGGTGACACTGAGTGGCAGTGACCACATCAACCAAGCCCCCTCCAGCAGATCGAGACCGCTGTGTCCAACCTGACCTCGTTCCTTTGGGATCTGATAGGAGGACACTGCCAGATTTGGGGGCTTTTAAGCTGCCAACTTTTCCTATCGTTATTAGCAACGTCTTAAATAAGCTCTCTCTCCTCTGAAATTTGCTTCTGAAAGACAAGATTAATGAGCATTTCCTTTGGGGATTGATTGCGCTTTTAATTATGCTCTCCCAGAAATTTGGTTCCGAATATTATCAGCCCCCTTTTTTTTTCTTTTTTCTTTTTCTTTTTCTTTTTTTTTTTTTTTCAATTAAAAGTGATTAAAATTTGCTCCCTATAAAAGAAAAGCCGTTTTTTTTTTAAATTTTTTTTTTTTTTTTAAACTATCCCCTTCCTGATTAAGTCTAATAGCCGAGGGAGGGAGATAACGGTGGCTGCAGCGGGACGCGGCCGCCCCTTGGCCGCAATGATGGGTGCGGGACGCGCAAACGCGCTGCAGTGCGCGGCCGGACCCGCAGAGGGAGGCAGAGGGAAGCGGAGGGATGCGCGGAAAGCAAAGGTGTCCGGAGCCTCTGGGTGCTTCTGGTTCATTCCGGTGCCATTTCAGCGCAATTTCGGCGCAATTCGGTGCTATTTTAGTGACATTTTGGTGCCATTTCAGTGCCATTTTGGAGCATTTTGGCGCAATTTCGGTGAAATTTTGGTGCCATTTTGGTGCAATTTCAGTGTATTTCAGTGCCATTTCAGTGCAATTTTGATTTATTCCAATCTCATTTCAGTGCATTTCAGTGCAATTTTGATGCCACTTTGGTACAGTTCCAGTGTGTCATTTCAGTGCTGTTCAGTGCAATTCAATTCTGTTTCAATGCATTTCAGTTCCATTTCAGTTCCATTTCAGTGCCATTTCAGTGCCATTTCAGTGCCATTTCGGTGCCATTTCCATGCACCGGCCCCTCTAAGAGATGCTCCATGGGACACCAATGCTGTTGGCTGTGAAGATGGCAGTTCTATAGCAGCACCCATTCCCCACAGAGATGAGTTTGGCCCCCCAAAATGACGTCTTGCTGCAGACAGAAGTGGCCAAGAGCTGCAGCAGGCGCAGGGCTCACACGCTGCACACAGCAGACATTCCTCGTGTGCCTCCCAAATGCAAAACATTCTGAAAATGCTCTGAACACAAATGCTTGCTTGGCGGGGGACGGATCCGGTTACACCCAGGACACAGGGGGAGTGGTGCTGGAAAACACCCTGCAGCTGAAACAGAGCCCCAGACATGGGCCGTGGTGAGGCTGCCTTTAACCCCACACTGTCCCCCTGCAGAAGTCCTGCTGGTTTTCTTTGTGGCTGGTAGAAAGCAAAACAGGATGCTGAGCTAAATGCAAAGGTTGGGGACAGATCCAGGTGTGCACCTCACCATACCTGCGCTCACAGACCTGCATGTGGGCACCAAGACAAAACCCTTCTCCATCCCTATCCCTATCCATCCCCATGGCGATTCCATCCCTGCTGATGGAGCAAACCCATTCTGGGTTCCTCTGAGCTGTTGCTCAAAGAGCAGCTTCCCACCCCCTCCAGCACATTGCATGGAATTGTGGCAGGATTTCCTTCCCTCTTGCATCTGGGGTTCTGCAGCAAACAGCAAAACAAGCACCAAAGGATGGAGCCTGGACCAAGAACAGAGGGAGATGTGCTGACATTGAGTTCTGCAGCTTGGCACAGAGATGACAGTGCCAATGGCATGAGCTGCCAGCTCTCTGCTGGGCTCACAGTGCACCGTGGCATGATGTGACCTTCGCTGAGCTGAGCCTCCAGCCTGCCTTGAAGCATTGGTGCCCATGTAAGCACTGCATTTTGGGGCAGCACCCCCAAAGTCCCCAGTGAGTTGCGGCAGCTGCCAAGGCTGAGAGCTGCCTTCTGTTCTCCCAAGGAGCAAAAAAGGTGTGGAGCCCAGAAAATCCACGTGGAGCTGTAAAAAAGGCTGAAGAACAGAGGCACATTCATGGTACGCCTCAATTGGCTGCCTGGTGTGGGTGATGGGAGCAGCTGCATGCAGAATGTGCTGGGATGTGATGGCTTATCCTGCCCCAAGCTTTGGAGGCTGGCATCAGAGCCCTGTAGGATGCTTGCAGGGATGGGGCAGATGTGCTCTGCAAAGGAGCTTCATGGGGTTCCTCTCCCTTTTTGCAGGCGTTGAGACCAAGGGATGGATGCTCACAGCTCGTGGCTGCAGACCTGATGCTATCCCTGCATCAGCAGTGAAATGAAACTGGGGAAGGTTTGAGCATCCTGCACCAAAACTGCCCAAAGATGGGGTCAAACTCACTTGTGGCTGCAGAGAACAAACCCTGCATGTGCACATACACAAAAAATGAGCACGGGCTATTGCACAGGGCTGAAGAAAGGCATCTGCATTTTGCTGGAGGTGAAGAAGCAGCCGGGTGCAGCAGCACTGCGCATCCTTCCGCCACATGTGCTCACAAGATGCAAAACGAAGATGGGGGATTTCCTGACAGCTTTGGGGCATCGTTATGAGGGTGAGCAGGAGGATGCACAAAGGACGCCGACACAGGAAGGGTGATCCAAGGAGAGGATGCTGCTGCCCTTCCTGCAGGGAAAGCACAGCTGCAGCCATTCCCAGGGCTGGATTGCATGGTAAGGTGATGCTGTGAGCAAAGGGTGACTGAAAAGCACAGAAATTAATCCAAAATGAGGCTGGAACCTAAGCACGGTGGCTCACATGGACTCTGCTACCACACACAGTGTCTGCAGAGGGATTGGGATGCGGGTGGGGATGGCTCTGAGCATCAGAGGGCAGAACTGGGGGAATCTGGGAGAAATGGGGCGTTCTGTGGTATCAGGGACGGTGCTCCAGGCTTCCCAACTCTTTCCTCATCTGAACCGCAGAAGGATTACAGAAAAAGAACACCAAGACCCAACCCTCTGGGAGGCTGCCCGAAGGAAAAAATGTGTATTTTTATACCCTGGCTGGAAAACGGAATTCCTCTGAGCAGCGACAATTTTTCATCATTAAAAAATATGCAACTAAAAAAATGAAACTTCTCACTTCTGACCGATGGACAAAAGCCCTTCTCTGGGCCTTTCCTCCTCCCCCAAGAGCAGGGGCTGTACCCAGGGGGTGCTCATCCCCACGTCCCCTCCATCCCACACAATACCCAACGTGATACCGCCGGAAACCATTCATTTCCCTGCGCCGCGGTGCTAACGGGGGATTACCAAACCCAGCATAGTTTTATGCTGAATTCACACCCCAGCTGCGTTTTTTCCTTCACCTGGAGGCTCAATCCACCCTCAGCAATGGGGAATCAATGAAAGCCAGCATGGGGAGCACATCCCTGCATGCACCCACAGCCCGCTCGGCTCCTTTTGCTCCATTTTTCCAACAGAACGTTGCGACTCTGAATTTTTGCACTGCTGTTTAGTTCGTTATGGCTATTGGGTTTAGGGAGAGGGGTGTTGGAGCAGGGGGAGGTTGCTTTACCCCGGTGCTTCCTGCCTTTGTGAACTCACACAAACCTGCTTGTGTGCTGGGAAAGGCTCAGCACCCCGGCTGCGTTCCCACAGCCTGCGTTCAGTGCCCTCCTGACATGGGGAGCAGTATTTGCCACAGGATTCATCAACTCCCCCCAAAAAACTACAAGTCCAAAGAAGGAAAAGGAATTAAATATCCGCCTGTGTGTCCATCTGTGTGCCTGTGTGTCCATCCATACGTCCATCTGCGTGACTGTGTGTCCACCTGTGCGCCCATGTGTCCATCCAGGTATCCATCTGTGCGCCCAAGCATCATCTGTGCATCTCTGTCTGTCAGTCTGTGCATCCATCTGTGCGTCCATCTGTGCGTCTATGCCTCTATCTATCATCTGTGTGTTCGTCTGCATGTCTGCCTACGCATCTGTGCCTGCCTGTGCATCTGTCTCTGTGTCCATTTGTGCATCTGTGTCAGTCTGTGCATCCATCTGTGCATCTCTGTGCGCCCATCTGTCTGTCCATCTGCACACCCAGCTGTGCATCTGTCTGCGTATCCGTCCCTGTATCCATATGTCCACCTGTGCATCAGCCTGCACATCTGTGTGTCTGCCTGTGCATCCATCTGTCTGTGCATCCATGTTTCCACCTGTGCATCCCACTCTGTGCACATCTATGCGTCGATCTGTATGTCTGCCTGTGACCTGCTGCCCATTGCCCCTGGGTGTCACACTGCCAGGCAGTGCCATCTGCCACCCCTGCACCTCAAAAGGGCTTTTCCATGGGCCCAGGTGTCCCCACGGTGGGAGCTCCAGAAGGATGTACATGCAAGGATGCTGTGGCTGGCTCATGGAAACGACACAGAGGTGCAACCAAAGAGAAAACTGCCTGTCACTTCTGTTTGTGCCTTAAGTAGAAGCGGATGTGGGACACCCCTTGTAGTGCTGCCCACCCCTGGGCAGGCTGAGAACTGGGTGCACAGCCTTGTCAGAACATCCTGGCATGCACAGAGGCGCTGCAGCGTGGGACAATGCACACACCCACACCACCACAAACCACCCGTGTGAGCAACCCCACAATAACAAGGTGGGGATCAGCAGGATGGAAACGGGCTCATGGGGTTGTGATTCTCCAAACTGAGCCAAGGAGAGGAGGCAGAGGCACAGTGAGAAGACAACTCCCTCGTCCTCGTGTCCTGACACCCAGCCTCCTCCTGCTGGATGCCCTTTAATTGTCCTCCCCGCGGGTTTCTAAACTGGGACTTGCAGCATCTGACTGGAGCAGAATTGTGCTTTGTGGTTGGTTGGTTGTTTTTTTAAATCTGTTTCTCACAAACCTGTTACATAGGCAGCAAAATGCTCTGCCTACCCCTGAAACACCCAGAGCCGCAGTGCAAGGGACACAGAGGGCTCTGCCTGTGCTTCCTCACCACGACCAAAGCAAGGAGAGCTGGGGCTGCTTGGCCCTTTTATCTGCTGCCAGCTCCCAGCCCAGCCTTTAGGTGATTGGATCCAAAAATCCCTGGAAGGCAGGGCTTGGCATGGCCAGAGATGCTACCTCTGCCCTGCTGCTGTAATTATGCCACCAAACTTAGAAAGCAGAGGAAGAGCTGCGTGTAGCACTGCAATGAGAAGGATGTTTAATTGCAGCATGCTGTGTTGTTTTCCTCCGCTTGGCTCAGGCTGCCAAAGTGCAGCCAAACCCAACTGCAAAGCCAGGTGCTGATGGAAGATGCTTCCTTCGAGCAATTAATGCCTCTCCCCAGGACTCTCCTTCTCCTACCTGAGAAGAAATGATTTCTCCCCATCATCCCTGAGATTAAAATGCATGGGAACCAACAGCAGCAGAGGAGAGCAGCTGATCCCTATCACGATGCCCTCATGAACACTGCACATCAATCTGCTGCTTTCCAAGGAAAGGTGTGGATCAGAGCTGCTCCTCTCAGCTCTGCTGTATCTCCTCACTATGTCCATATGTCCTCTGCATGGAGCCCAACCTGACAGCATGCACAGCCAGCACGGCTTCGGGGCTGCAAGCACCATCCTTGAAGCACCATTCCTTATTCTCATTCTGCATGCCCCTCTTTTAGCGTGGCACAATTTCCCCTTGTCCTGTTCCAACCCACCCTGGAGAAGATTTTGCCCCCTGCTGATGTTATTGATGAAAGCATTAAAGAGCAATGATCCCAGTGCTGTCCCCCATCTCCATCCAGACACTGAGCCACTGACCGCCACTCTCTGGGTACCATCTTACAACTCATCCACAGAACAGTTCCACCCATCAAATCCATATCCTTCCAATTTGGAGAGGATGTTACAGGGGACTGTGTCAAAGGCTCCGCTGAAGTCCAGCTAGGTGACATTAGCAGCTCTTCCCTTGTCTGCTGACACAGTTATGCCATCACAGGAGACCAACAAGGTGATCAAGCATCTTCTCCCATTTGGGTCTTCTCTGGAAGGGTTTGTGTGCAAGCTTAAAGTCCATTCAAACATCATTGGGAGTGCAGGTGTGCAGGGCCAGCTGGGTCCTGCAATGCTCTGAGGGATTTGCTGCAGCTGGGCATGAGATGGCCCAGCAAATCCCAGTGTGCTGCTGGGAGCAAAGGGCTGAGCCATGGAGAAATGGCAAGGGTCCTTCCTTTGGTGACCTGCTCCCTGCCAAGCAGAGCCACGGGCGAAAGGAAACATCAATATATCCATCTCAGCAGACTTCTAGGAGATCCCTCCCAGCACCCTGCTGGTGGATGCTTCCCAAAGGCTGCACACAGCCTCCAATTTGCCCATCCTGTGCAGTGTGTCACCATGCAATGACAGCCACCAGCATGTCCCCCTCTGCAAAAACAACAGAGCAAGAAAAGAGCACTTTTGTTTCTTCCTCCACTATTGACACAGCTGGGAGGGCTGGGGCCAGGGTAGGGCTCCTCCTCCTCCGAAATGCTCCATGCATTCACTCTGTAGCTCCAGCAGTGCTGGAAGAGGCACAGCTCCTTTGACAGCAAACATCAGCTCTGTGCAAGAGCATCCCTGGTGCTATGCTGGGGCCACCAACAGGGTTGCAATGGCAGTGACACATTCACCATACTCCCCATGGGTCACCACTGATCCCTCAACCCCAGGAAGAGCACCACCACCTCCCAGCAGTGTGATTCACATTGCCACCTTTGGTGGGCTTGCTCTCCTTTGCCTCCGGAGAGGAGAGACAAATGCAAAGCATTCCTTTACTTTCCTGCCTCAATGGAATGACAGGTGAAGCAATAAAATGCTTTTTTTTTTTCTTTTTCTTTTTTTCTTCTCTTTTTCATTTTATAGAGCTGTAAACTTAATTTCCTTTTAAACCATTTGCTTTCACTTAGAGCTCAACAGAGATTCCGCGCCACTGGCAGAGCTGCAGCTTCCCCGTGCTGAAATCAGCATATAGAAGCAGAAGATGGCTGTTTTTTGGGTAAGCTTAAGAGTTTGTGGAAGGGAAGACGAAGCGGAGGAAAGAGAGGAAGTTTCTTAGAGCACTAAGGGCCTATTTTCCATCTGAAGGCATTTAGGGTCTGCGGTCCATCTGAGACGATTGGGATGGAGGGACTGTGCTGCACCTGATGCACACACTCAAGGAGCTGCACTCCTCAAGCCCAGAAATGTGCTCTGCCACACATTTTGCACCTCCTGCCCACAGGCAGTGGCTGTGTCACTGTCACCCACCTGGCACCCACAGATGGCTCTATCCTACATGGGTTCCCTGCACGCTCCAGCTGCGTGCAGCTCTGTTTGGCAGCTCCTGGGCAACGGAGGGGCCATTCCTGATGCCCTGGGGTGAATCCTTTCCTTGTGGCAGCTGTGCTCGTCCTGTGGTGCTCAGCAGGCAGCCCACATGCTGGCTCTGTGGGAGAAGGCAGTACTCAGGGTCAGGAGGAATGCTTACATGGGGGATGCTGGAGGTGGGCTCTATTCACCACCACAGCGACAACATCCTACCACCTTCAGGCTGTCACGGTACAAAGACCCTATGAGTTATTTGAGAGAAGCTCCACTACAGAAGCTGCTGCAGAAAGCAATGGCAGGGTTTTTGGTGGAGCCACCTGCCTGCATCCTCCTCCATAGCTCTCCCCACTGCACTCCTGCAGCTGTGCTCAGGTTGTGTGGGGACATGCAACACTGCCTGCCCTGAGCTGGCAGGGGCAGTCATCCTGAAAGCACTATCACACTCTTGAGCACAGCTTAACACTTGGCAAGAGTCATGCTTGACACAGCTCCCTGTGCAGCTCATTAGCACTGCGTCCTTTGCTGTGTCAGGGCTCCTTAATGAACCAATCTCTGCCACCCAAGTCCACCCCAAGCCTCCCCAGGTGCATTGATCCCTCCAGGATCCAGAACCAGGATAAAACTACTCCTGTTTCTTGCCCGTTTTCTGCTCCCAGCCTGATCTGTTGCATGAACATGGGCATTTCGGGGGTGAATTCAGGCAGCACCAGAGATGCTGTAACGGGATGATAAAAGCAGGGTAACAAAGTCTTTGGCTACAGCAAATGAGAATGAACCCAAATACAGCAGCCCCAGAGGCAGAAATGAAAGAACAGCAGCTCAGACCTCAGATAGGCAGGGACCTCCAACAAGAGACACCCTTGCTTCCACTGCCAACCCTTAAATGAGGGCTGGAAAGGGGTGGATCCTGGCTCCAGCCCTTCTTGTCACTCAGGTACATTGCATGCACCTGAGCTTCCCACCAGGTGCTCCATCTCAGTGTCAGGCTGTGACTTAGCATTGCCACTACAGATGCAAAGCACAATGTTTTCTGATGACCCAGACAAGCAAAACCCTGTATGCAGGACTCAGGATGTGACCCGATTCTACCACCCTGGCTTCCAGCAGAAAGGCACAGCCACCAGCAGCAGCAGTGCACTAACATGCTGGGCTCCTCGAAAGCAGAAAACCTCCTGGAACACAGTGCATGCCATTAAGGAGATCTGTACCATGTGAGCTCCCAGCCCTCAGACCCAGTGGATCTGTACAAAAGATGTCCCTGGTGCTGGAGGCTCCCAACCCCCAGAAGTTTAAAGCACAACGTGAAGCTCACTTCAAAGAGCAGCAGCTTCCTCCTTGATAACATCAGGAGTCTGGATCAAAGGCTGCATCCTAGGAAGTTCAGCACAGGAGGGGAAAATAAAATTGCTTCCTCTAGAGCATTCCTCACTGCTGAAAATAAGCTGGTGTAGGAAAGTTGGAGCATCATCTATAGTTTGCTGTCCTAAGGGCTTTATGGGGCATCTTGCTAGTGGAGGGCAGGGACAGCAGCGGGTTTCTGGATGCTCCTTGTCTGCAGCAATCCATCTGATCCACAAAGCAGGCTCTGATCACAACGCATTGAAAGAAACCTCATTCACCCACCAGCAAAATCACACCGATTTTTGGCACTGTGAGAGCACGCAAAACGCCGGAGCCTCATCCTGCATAGGCGAGCTTTGCAAGAGCCCCGTGCACTGCAGAACACCCAGTGCCAGGTGCTGCCCAGCACTCCGGGGACAAATCATCAGATGTGCCACATGCACGTGCCATTTGTGAGCTTCTCCTGCAAGCCCATCCCTGTCTCCATCCCGTGCAGAGGTCCCACTCCCGCAGGCAGATGATGGCTCTTCCCCTCCTCCTCCTCCTGCCCCTACATACAGGGACAGCAGCTCCATTCTCTGCTGTGGCCTCAGTGATGATTAGTGCCTTTCAGGAGCAGGCTGGGTTTTTTTCCTGCTCGCCGGCCCCAGATGAATAGCTCTGGGCAGAAGTGAGCAGACAGCATCCCCTGTATTCCACGCTTCATATGAAAACCAGATGCCACGACTACGATTACAAATCAAAGCTGACAGGGGGACGAGAGGTTTACTCAGGAATTGAGAGAGGGCACGAAACCTTTCCAACGGGGCTACCGTTCAGCCCTGACACACAGACCCACGATTGTGCCCTAGGAGCTGTGACACCGAGCCTGAAAAACGCCCATGGGCAGCCCCTCCTGCAGCGTTCTGCCTTTCCCTTGGCCTCTAAACTGATGACAACCTGGATCAGGAGGCATTACCTGGGCAGCCTCTGATTCTCAGTGCCAGCCCCAGCTCTGCACCCACCCCCTGGACCTCAGTGAACTCAGCGTTGTGGAAACCAATGTTCCCATTCCATTTGTCTGGATTTCTCCCTCCTGCAAGATGAGATTTCACGGAGCATCCGCTGCCATCCCAGCCAGGGAGCATTTCAGCTCAGTGGCACAGGCAGAAAGCTGGCAGTGGAGATGGCAGGGGCTGGGATGAGAAGGACGCGATGCATTCAGATCATCATTGCTCCCCACCATGGGTCAGCCACCAGCTCCTAGGAACATCACACAGGGATTCTGGCCTCACCCTGAGAGCTGCTGTTGGACAGAGCAGAGATTCTACACCAGAATCCACAAAACTCACAGTAGCTTCCGTAATCTCTTCCAACACCAATTATCCCCACTCCTGAAGCTTTCCCACTTGAATTCTCCAGCCTGCAGCTTTGGCTCTGCCACCAGGTGCTTCCCTCCCTAAAAGCAAACCTCAGCTCTTCAACTCACTGCTGGATCCTCCTGTTTTTTTGCACTAAAACTGAACTAACCCTTGTCCCTAGGGTTCCTGCAGCATCACCCCAACAACCCTGGCTTCATTGCTTCAACCTCCACAACATCTCCAGGCTCCTGCAGCATGACTAAATGATTAAAATATAATTAGAGGTCCGGGGTTGGCAGCAGGGAAGGGGTTCAGGCTCAATTTAATAATGCACCAGCAGCAACAAGCTCTGCAAACCTGCCCTGGGCGGCTGCCTCTTGCTCTCCTATGCCTTGCTGTGCACTGAACTGATGGAAACCACCTGCATGCCCTCTGCCTGGTGCTGTGCATGCCCTGCCTCCGTGCTGCACTGTCACCTGGCTGCACTATCACAAAGTTTCGTTGCCACCAACTTGCACTGTCACTATGATGCACTGTCACTGCACTGCATTGTCACTGTTGCACTGTTCCCATGTTGCACTGTCACTGTGTTGCACTGGGACCTCGCTGCATTGTCCCTGTGCTGCACTGTCACCGTGTTGCACCGTCACTACATTGCACTAAGCTGCATTGTCTCCATGCTGCACTGTCACCACCCCACACTGTCACCGTGCTGCTCTTTCATTGCTCTGTACTGTCACCACATTGCACTTTCACCAGCCCAGCAGCATCAGGTTCCTCCTGCTGCAGCTCATCCCCATCCCAGAGGCCACACACTCGGAAGGACCTGCTACGGAATGACAGCTCAGCCGGACAGGGAAGGCAGCAGCACTGGAGCTGGGGATGCACTGCAGAGGAAGCTCAGGTTGGAGCTGTGGGAACGTTTCAGTCAGTAGCATCCAAACTTTCCATTTCAGAAGCAATCCTTCACCTCTACACCGAGTGTATTTAACATTGCCAAGCAGCTGCCAGCCCCAGTGCCAGCACAGCTGATCCTGCACCATTCCCCTGCACCGCAGCAGCACCAGGCATCACACAGTGGCTGTGCCACGCTTTGGGGCCAGGCTGCCCAGCCGGGAGCGCGTGGGAACCCTGCCGAGCCCGACACCCTGTCACCAGCTCCAGCGCGCGCCTCTGAGCTCCAGCCAAGGAAAACACCATTGTGTCAGGAGCAGACGTGGGGCCGGTGCCAGCGAGGGCCGAACAGCGGCTCTTTGTGTCCCCCGGCAGTGCTCCAGTGTGGGGTTAGGTCAGTCCGAGCGCAGCTTTTCACTCTGAGCCTTTGTTAATCTATAGGGGAAATGAGCGGCGTTATGCGGCGGGGCTGGGTGGCACGGAGAGGGGGTGAGGAGGAAAGCAAGCCTGCCACACAAGGGGCTGGCAGCAGATCAGTGGGGTTGGAGAGATGCTATGGCCACCAGGAGCGCATCCCATCCCCTGCATCCCCTTATGCCCTGCATCCCTCCTATATCCCATCCCTCCCTGCATCCTGCACCCGGCATCCCAAGCTGCATCCCCTGCATCCCATCCACTGTATTGCGTTCCCTGCATCCCATCCCCTACATCTCCCCTACATCCTACGCGCTGCATCCCATCGCCTGCATCTCTCCCTGCACTCCACCCCCTGCATCCCACCCCTGTATCCCATCCTCTGACACCCAGAGACATGGAGGCTGTGCTGAACAAGGATGGGGGGCAGTTTCTGACGGGCTCCACAGGCTGCACAACACCCACGAACTCTTGTGGGTTCACTTCATGCATGGGCTGAAATGTATTAATTTTGGTTCAGCTGCTGAAACCTCCTCCAGTAGCTTCTTAAGCTCTCCAAGCCTGGGCTGCCTCCTGGGTATTTCCTGGGGATTTGAAAAGGTCTTTTAGAGAGAGAAGAGTGAGATGCAGCCTTGGCATCCTCATGGCTCTCTGTCTGCAGGTTGGATACAGGGATCTGCAAAGCCTTTACTCTGCGGGATGAGGCTCTCTGATGTGCCCAGGTCCTGCACCCCGGCCATTTGCCCTCTGGCCATCGCCCCAAATCCAGGCACGTGGAACCCAGAGGTGCCATAAGCACGTGGACATCCATCCCCCCATCCGTAACAGCCACAGCTCCGTGCTCCAGGAGCTTCACGGGCCCTTGGTTTATTTTCAGCAGACAAAATGTCAACATTTTTAGGCACAGAGGGACGGCCGGAGAGCCTGACCTGTCAACATCCAGGATGGAAAATACGCTCGTCAAGTGCTTGGGATGAGGTTCTAATTACTCCCCACATACCAGCCTGCATAAATACAGCACAGAAGTCCAAGAAAAGCACACTCTGAGTCCGACAAGCTTTTCCCGGAGCTGAGCTCAGCCTCCTTTCCTCGGGAACCACAGACTTCTGCTGCAGACAGCAGCTTGCTTCCTCCAGGGCAGCTTTAAGCCATCCTCAAAGGTGAAGCTGTTTCACCCAGCACCTTGATACCAATGGGAGCAGTGATGCTGCAGGATGCGAGCTGTGCAGATGTGTCTGAATGATGCCAACGTGGGTTTGGGGGATGCTGGCCACCCCAACCCCAAAGGATGCTGTGGGCAGATCGGGATGCTGCTGGCGGTGCGCTGGGCATCTGTCACTCCGGTGGTTCTGCACTGCTCCCTGTTGGTGCCATCCCAAAACAGTGGATCTGCTTTGACTTGGTGACCACTTTATCATCTCCCCATCGCTCTGCAATGCAGATTTGCTACTAAAAAAAACCAACCCAAAAAGCAGTGCGTGCGGGGCCGTTTGAAGCCCCACGTGGGGGACCTGCCCTCTGCAATCCATTTACCACTTGGCACCGCTCAGAGGGCTATTTTTAAAAGGTATGCAACTGTCCCAGAAACCCAACTTTGAAGTATGGTTCAAGGCTTTGTTGTTGGGAAAAGAAAGGGCTTTTAACGTTCGTAATTAAATGCAAACATGAGCGAGTTATGGGGCTGGAGCTGGCCGAGGCAGGTCAGCTCTGCTCCACCAGTGCTGGATGCTGTCCACAGCACACTCCAGAGCCCGCTGCCCTTCTCTCATCACTGCAAAACGCTGCCTTTTGCTGTCAGCTGGGAACATTTCCATCCTAGATGCCGCTCAGAATCAGGAGTGAGGAATCTGTTCCCATCAGTGCTGGTGTATGAAAGCCAATCCTGAAGTTGGCTGGGGTCAGGGCAGCCCCTGGAGCTGGTGCTGATGGCCCCCGCTCCTGGCCTTCCTCCTCTCCTCTTCCTCCCAGTGCTGGGCTGATGGGGAGGCTGCTCCCCACTTGGCCAAGAGGGAAAAGCAATGCATTGTGTGATGCTGGGAGAAATGGGGATTCCCTCATTCTTCCTTTGGAGGGTGGAAATTTGGAGGCGTTACCTCATGCTGGAGC
Source organism: Lagopus muta (assembly GCF_023343835.1). Taxonomy (NCBI): domain Eukaryota; kingdom Metazoa; phylum Chordata; class Aves; order Galliformes; family Phasianidae; genus Lagopus; species Lagopus muta. The sequence goes on from NC_064444.1 coordinate 1,641,929, forward strand.
AAGAGGGTGTTAATTCAACACAGGAGCCTGATGGGAAGAGGCATTAAATACTCCCTGGCATTGGTGATGGGGAGGGGGTAGGTGCTCGCTTGTAATTAAGCAGCAGCAGATCCAACCCAAACTGAGACAAGGCTCTGCTTTGAAGGGGACACTGATGCTTGCCTGCGGCTGCATTTTTCACATGCCTTCCTAAGAAAGATGGCTATCAGTGCATGGTTTGAGCCCTGTGGTTTGCAGGCTGCTGCGCATTGTGCCCGGCAAAGTCCCATCGTGCCAGGTGTGGGACCTGGGACAAATCCAAAGCTGTGGGTCGGGAAGGAGCCCAGCCTGGCAGCTGCATGGAAAGCAGGTGGGCAGGCAGCGGGGCTGGCTGAGAGGCTGGAGCTTTGCACCGAGGCCAAAACGCAGAAGAAAATACCTGCCAGCACCCGGCACAAGCCTGCTGCTCCCAGCCCAGGAGCACTGGGGACAGGTGCCATGAAACCTGCCCATAAATTCAATGGCTCCCCATTAACTGCAGCCCTAAAGCTCTGGGTGGGATATTCCCTTCTGAACCAGGGCTGGGATAAACCTTGGTGCTTTTCTTAGATGTCAGCATGCCACCCTCTCCAAGTTGGTGGTTCTGCCTTCTGCTCCAAAGTGGGGGAGGCAGCTCGGGGCCCTTCCAGTCCCCCCTGTGTGATGCTGAGGAGCAATGCACTCTCCCTGCCAACATCTCCTGGCTTCCTGGGATGCTGCAGTAGGACCAAGTGTGCAGCATCACCTCCACTGGCCACCACATTGAGGCTTTATAATAAGCACAGCATCAGCAGTGATCACTGGATTGGCTCCAACCGGTCAGCAGTGGGAATTTGTAGGGTGCAGATGAACCCCAAACAAGCTCACGGGGTTTCCTCATCATCCTTTGTCTCAGGAGTCACTTTGCTTGCAATAACACAAAGGCAACACAGAGATTTGGGGAGTTACATCTGCATTCAGCCACAGAAACTCAACCATGGCAAATCCACAGGGCTCTGTGCCCGAAGCGAGCAGGAAGAGACGATAACAAGAAGCCCCATTTCCAAGCCCAAGCAGACAGCACTTATGAAGGAGATAATTTTTTGACTGCAGACAGGCGGATGGTTGATCCTTTTTAATAGAAGTTGCATGGGATGGTATCACAGATTCCTTGCTGAGCCAAGAACTGCTCCCTGCAAGTTGTTCCTTGGAAGCCCATCCCTGACTCTTCTTCCACACACGTCAACGAGGCCTGACCCCATTTGGGGTGATGCTGTGAGTCCACGTCCATATCTGGGGTCGGAAAGTCAGGACTGGGTTGCAGGCAGAGATGCGTGCAGCCCTGCAGCCATGCAGCAGATCCACACAGTGCTGCTTCCTGGCCACATTAAGGCCCCTTTATGCTCCTTGAGCCATGTAAAGAGGCCTCTAAGTGAGTGTAAATTAAATTTAAGTTAGTTCTGCTTCCTTTTGAAGGCCCCTTTACGGTTCCAGCGAGGGGTGAAAGCGCTGCGCTGTGCCGACGCGATGGAGATGGAGTCCCAGGGAGGGTACAGCAGGAATCCCACGGCCGTGCTCCTCCTTCCCAAGGGTGGAGCAGATCAGGATGTGGTTTTGAGCATCCCAGGAACATTTTTCCCAGGCAGGTGAAGGCATCCTGCCAACCTGTGACACAGGTGACTGCATTGTTCCGGAGCGCACTTCTCCTGCAGCGGTGTGATTACAGGGTGTCCCGCAGAGCTCTCCATCTCCAAAGGTGCTGCTGGGTGGTGCTGTGCAACCAATTCTTGCATTTGCCCCAAAATATGACTGTGTCCTCACGGTGTCAAGAGCAACTCCTGCTGTCAGTGCATGCCTGATGGTTCCAGACAGCCGTAGGGTAGAGGATGCTCCGCCCTGCAGCACTGATCCCCCGCTGGGGCTTTACGCACCTTCAGCCTCTCCTCCTGGGCACGAAGACCCCACTGCCCCCCTTCAAGAGCTGAGTACATTCCCCATGGCCCCGCGAGTCTCTCCCTAAGGATGACGATGAACTCTCAGCCCATCGCTGTTTGCTCACAGGGTCGCAGCACCTCCTTCCCAGGGGGGTCCCCGTAGGGTGGGAATCCCCTCCCCAAAGCAAACACCTCCGCTCCAGGCACACGTTTCCAAAGCCACTCACTCAGCCCCGAAGGAGTTAATGGAGCAGAGAGCAACTCGGATTCCTCCACCTAACCCTCCCAAGTCCCCGTATAACCAGACTTGGCACTTTGAGAAAGCTCCACAAATCCAGAGGCTAAAACGCGCTGCCTTCCCTTCGTCAAGAGAAGGCAAGTCCCAGCTAATTGAGGAAACAGAGCCTTCCCCAGCCCCCTTCCAGCCTGCTTATTTATTTAGGGTCTTTTTTCTTTCTCTCTTTCTCTCTTTTTTTTTTCTTGTTCTTCCCCCAGCAAACATTAGGAAAAGAAAGTGCAAATTAATTTGGTGGGGCACGGCTGCGTTTTATGATGCTCCCCAGCTGGCGAGCAAGGTTAACCCCATCACTGCATCCCAGGCACAGCATCCCCAGTGCCCACAGCCACTGCCTGGGGTGGGGGGGGGTCCCTCTGTGCCCATGCCTTCCTCATGCAGGGGGGAGGTAATGGGATTAGCAAAGTGAAGCAAAATGCCAGCAGCTGATCTATATTTTTGAACCTCCTTTTTTCTCTCTTCTCCCCCCCCATCTCGCTGCTGCTGTAGGTTTCCCGCAGCTTACAGTAGTTGTGTGTGTGTGTGTGTGCACAGTTGTTTTTCTTTCTTTCTTTCTTTCTTTTTTAAACTCCCTCTGACTACTGCTCACAATTCAAAGGAAATCTGGGAAACCGAATTCTCAGCTCTCCAAAGGAGCGAATGGAAAGTCACTTAAAGGGACGCCTGCCTTAAAGCGGCCGCAGAGATTTTCCTTTCGCCTTGAAGAATAAAAGGGGTGAATCCACACCCCCCCCCCTCACTTCTTGCCCTGAGCACCCCAATATCTGTTGTCCCCTGGGGACAGCTGAGGTGTCCCCAGCCTGGAGGTGTTGGTTGGGAACAGTGTCCCCCACAGCCAGCCACCCCTGGGGGCACACACAGAGGTCCCCATGGGGACCTGTCCCCCCAATCCCATCTCTGTGGGGATTCAGCTCTGTGTGTCCCCCCCCCGGGGGGGGGGGGAGGTGACCTCAGCACCAGGAGAAGGGTTAAAAAGGGAAAACAATGAAAAGAAAAAAAAAGAAAGAAAAAAAAGAAAAAGGAGGAGAAGGAGGAAAGGAAGGACTGACATCAAAGGCAACTTCTCTGCTCGGCAGATGAGCAGATCCATCCTCACTTCATATTTTTTGCAGATGAACTCGGGGCGGAGGGGGCGGGTTAACCCTTGATCTCCCGGTGCAGCAGTGACAGGGACACACTGAGTTCAGTGTCCCAGGAGTGCATCCCCTTCCCCAGCCACAAACTGGGGATGATTTTTAGTTTGGGGGGGTTGGGGGAGGAGAAGAGGATGGACGGGGAGCGGCAAAGCTTTTTCTTTTGAAAGGTTGGGGGGTGGCACATCCAGCCCGGATACTTTGCAACCCAACAGCATCGCGTTTTAAAGCTGACAATCCTCAGTGAGTCATTAAACGAGCAAAAAAGGGGGAGAAAAGTTGGTGTTAAAGAGACACTGCATTGAGAAGCCAACCCTCAGGAAAGCATCGGAGCCGGGTATTAAAACCCCAACAGTGACATGTGGCAAACAGCAGCACACTCTGCTTCCCACCCCGTCCTTCCACCGAACAAAAATAATATTGACATGGCAAGCCCTAAATGACAAAGGGGTGTTTACTCACCTCATTATAGGGCGGCCGGAGGGGAGGGCTGCATTCTCCTATGAGCTGGAAATTAAAAAGTCGGGGGATGAAGCGCTGCCGTCTCACCCCATGCAGCTCCTCCGTAATCTGGGTATAAAAAGAGAAGTCTTCATTACTGACCGCAGGCACGGAGCTGCTCACGCCCCCTCCGTGTGCACAGCCAGTAGCACACAGAAGTTGGGAGATGGAGAAAGAGAGGAGAGCAGATTGATCTGCAGCTCTGGTGGGGAGAGGGAGAGAATGGAGGGTGGGGGGGAATGGGGGGGGGGAGGAAAAAAAGGGGGGGAAAGGGAAAAAGGGGGAAAGGAGTGAAGGAAATAGTGGGGGAAAAAAGGGAAAGATGTGGGGAGAAGGGGAAAAAAAGGGGGAAAGGAAAGAGAGGAAAAAGAGGGGAAAAAGAGGGAAAAAAGAGGAAAAGGATAAAAGGAAAAAGTGGGGGGAAAGGGGAAAGATGTGGGGAGAAGGGGAAAAAAAGGGGGAAAGGAAAGAGGAAAAAGAGGGGAAAAAGTGGAAAAGGATAAAAGGAAAAAGTGGGGAGAAAGGGGAAAGAAGGGGGAAAAGGAAAAAGGGGGAAGGAAGGAAGGAAAGAAATGGGGGGAAAGGAAAAGGGGAAGGAAAGAAGGAAAGAAATGGGGGGAAAGGAAAAAGGGGGAAGGAAAGAAGGAAAGAAATGGGGGAAAAGGAAAAAAAAAGGAAAAAAGGGGGAAAAAGTGGGGAAAAAGGGAAAAAAATGAGGAAAGTAAGTGGAAAAAAGAGGGGAAAAGGGGATAAAGGAAAAAAGGGGGAAAAGGGGAAAAAGGGGGAGAAAAAGGATAAAGAATGGAAAAGAGAATGAAAGGGGAAAGGAGGGAAAGGGGAAAAAGAAAAAAAGGAGGAAAAGGGGAAAAATGGAAAGGGAAAAAAAGAAAAGGGAAGAGAAAAAGGTTTTAAAAGGGAAAGGGAAAAAAAAAAGAAAAAAGCGGGAAAAAGGAAGGAAAAAGGGAAGAAAAGAGGAAAAAATGTGGAAAGCAAAGACAAAAAGGGGAGAGAACAGAAAATAAAGTGCTTTTGCTCTGAATATGGCAGGGCAGGAAAAGTGGCTGTGGAGTTTCTGAGGGGTGACAGAGGTGGGGATGTGCCCTGAGGAGAAGGAAACGCACCAGGGAGCCTCAGGCAAAGCCTTGGTGAGAAGGGGCTGCTATCAGCTCGTGGGTTGTGTTTCCAGGCCTTTGCTGGCACAGCAGCTCTGGGGAGAGATGGGGAGAGCTGCCAGCGTGGGGTGACAGCCCTGCAGGTACCTCCCAGTTACACCCCAGTGCACCCACAGCCACCCCAAGGCCGACGCAGCAGGGTCAGGGCTGATGGCAGCAGGGTCAGGCCCTGTCCTAAGGCTCACGAGGGAAATTCGACTCCAAATACACCAAAAAAGTAACTCCTGCAATTTGTAGGGATCAAAAGCTGAGGGGGTTTGCTCTGCTAAGAGCATCTGCTCGTGGAGATGCCCAGCAGGGTGACCCAGCCATTCCCATCGGCGCCGTCCCATCGCGCCCATCCTTTCTGCAGCATGGAGAAGAGGCTGCAGTCTCAGCCTGGAAAGCAGGCAGGATTGCAATAACCCCCCCAGGCCCACATCCATGCAGCCCTGTGGGAGCACACAGCCCTTTGCAGCACCAAATGCCCTGCACGGGTTTGCAGGGAGCAGCAGCGGTGCTCCACCAGCTCGGGGTGTTGTTTGCAATTCATGCCATTCTCTTTCTCCTTTTTTGTATTTTTCTTGGCTTTTGCTTTCCAAAGGTGCTTTTTTTTGGGGGGGAAGCACCCCCAACATCAGCTCTGCTGCAGGTACTGCCCATGCATCCATGGGATGCCCTGTTCCATGCATCCATGGGATGCCCTGTTCCAAGAGTGAGGGTGCTGCTGCGCCAGCCCTTCCAGGGCCTATTTGAGGAATACCACCACAAAGCATTACACAAACGTGGTCCCATGCAGAAAGAGGGAGGAAAGAAGGAAGAATGTTGGGAAATGAGGTTATTCCTGAGGAACTTCCCCCAGCTCTATGGACTGAACGCATTCTTGCAGCACGTCTCCACGCAAGGGCTTTTTTAGGAGCCTCGTTTGCAGGCAAAACAATGCCTTTCAAAATACATGCTGTATTCATAGATTTGTTTTGAATCCACTAACATGAAACCACTTATATATTTGTCGCATGGCAAACGTCTCATTATGCAGCATAGAAGGAATAGCTTGCTTCGTGTCCCCCCGTCTCCAAGCTCTGTGCTGTTGGCCTTGGCCAAGATGCTTCTCGTGTGACATAAATCAAAGCCAGGTGCATCTTGCTACGTGGAATACTTTGCTAATAAACATTGCTTAAAACAGATACATGCCTGTGCCCAAATACAGCCCAGCCCATCCTTTGGAGGAGCTGGAATTTGTTTTTTGTCCAGGAATAGAGGTTTTCCCCCAGCAGTGCTAACGACCCCATCTTGTCTGATGCAAAAGACAGAGGGAGGTTCGGTTTGCACGAGGGATGGGGTGAGAACAGAGCTCAGCTCTGACCACAGAACCTGTCATGGGTGTCTGATCCCAGTGTGAACCCACAGCCCAGATGTGCACAGCACTGCTGCCTGGGATGGCCCCAGGAAAGAGCTGAGGATCTGAGCTCATGGCTCGCAGCAATGCAGCAGCACAGCTTATCTTTGCCATTAGCTTTGAGTTTATTTCAGGCTTCTTGAACCCACAACCCAAACAGCAGGGAGAGCAGTCCCTGCACCAAAGACATCAGGAATGGCAGCTCCAGATCCTCTACTGCTCTGAATGATGGCCACGCAGCCAGGTAGCAGCAAAGCACGCAGTCTGCTCCATGGGTACAGCAGCTTGAAGAGCCAAGAATGCTATTTATTTAGTCTGTCCTACAGTTTGGAAGGGAGGATGGGGAGCACCTGTGGAATCCTGGGCACCATATGTGACACCATCATTGCTGACAAAGGGACAGTGCCTCTCCACACCCCTCCCTGGCCCCTTCCCAACTGGATGTTCATCATCAGCATACCCACACGCAGCTTCCTATCTCCAAGGTGAGAGGAGCACTGCCTCCACCTGGACAGGGGACTGGCACTTCCAAGGCAGCAAGGCAATGGATGGGCAGCGTGAAGTCAAAGCTTTGCTCTGCATTGCTGGTGAAATCCCATCCCTATTTCAATTGGAAAAGTTGTCGCGTGCCAATTTGCTTCTCCAGGTCCTCCATAAATCCATCAGCAGGGGCAGAGGGGCAGTGGCTGCTCCGTGTCCCAGTGCTTCCTCCCAAAAGCCCTCAGTGACCCCTCTGGGCCAAAGCACTGGTTTCTCAGGATGTCATTTTCTCACTCTAACCTCAGGCTCTGCAGAACAGAGTGGCTCAGGGGGAAGCTGAGCACATCAGGGTGTCCATGTGCCCTCAAATGCCCCAGCATGGGGACCCCGCATTGGGCACCATCCTGGAAGCAATGCCCCGAACCCATCGCAGCCCAGGGTTCAAATGGGGACCTGCAGGTTGCGAGAGGGGAAACTGAGGTACGAGGCACACGGAGCAGCACTATGAGTTGCTTTCATAGCCCAATCTGAGGGGAAAAAATTAAAAATGAAGGATGATTTTGGCATTCTTGCCCTCGTGGCAAGCGTGGCTGTTTGCACAGCCCCGATGCCAGTAGGGCTGTAGCATCCCTTCCCGGCCCTTTGCAGACATTCAAGCTGGGAATCCTGCTAATGAAAGGAAAACAGAGAGGAGCTGCGGAGCGGAGGCCCAGGGTGTGGTAACTCTAGAAGGCAGCGAGGAGGCATGAATGAAACCTTTCACTGTGGTCCAGAGGAGCCCGTGGCACACGGGATTGAGGAATGCGAGGCAGGGCGAGCGCGCGGTGCGGGGCGGGAGCCACGTTCGTTAATTAATTAGCAGGATGGGATGGAGCTGCAGCACGGAGCGGGCAGCAGGATGTGTCCCAGCAGCTGGGGAAGGGGAGAAGGAGGCTCGCTTCCCAAAGGCTGAAAAGCTGTCCTTATTTTTTCCTGTAATTATGTCTCCAAGGGATCGCTAACATTTACATTTTTGTGCGAGCTGTACAGTTTATTCACGGCCCCGCGCAGCAAAGGGCTCCGTTCATAAATGGCCTTATTGATGCTCACCCTCCTATACATTGTGCTCAGTCCGTGCTGTGAATGGGTGCAGTGTGTGGGGGAATGCCCCTCCTGGTGCTGCTGGGGGAAAATCCCCGAAAAGCAGAAGGGAAGGGGGGGCACAGAGATTCCTTCACGCTTTCTGCCGGATTATTTCACCCCCTTTTCCCACTTCAGAAATAAATCCGTCAGGAAAAAGAGGAGGAAATGATCCCTTAATGTTGCAGACGGCCCCCAGCCCTGCTCCCCTCCGCTCCATCGCCTTCTCCAGCATCTCACCAGGAGACACTGCTACAGGGCAGTGTTCGCCCTCCCACACTCTCAGCTGGAGCAGTATTCTTTATCTGGAACTTCTCAGGAAGCCTCTCCTGAGTCTGAGGTTGGGAATGGCCAACAGTTGCCCTCAGATGGCTGACATTTGCCCTCAGATGGCTGCCAATTGCCCTTGGAGGTCACGCAGCACGTGTGAGATGAGTTTGGGCAGCCTCAGGCACGCATCCATCTCTGCACACCACCTCGTGCGCTGTGCTGTCCCCATCCCATCCCTACCAACCCATTTCTTAGAGCCAAGATCTGTCTCTGAACTCTCATTCCTCCATGCAGGAAGCAATCCAAGTGCAAAGCCCCACACCAGAGCAAGGAGCCCTCACTGCCCCACGTCCCTCTGTGTGGATAAGAGCATCACCTGCAGCCAGCAGCATCCCATCCCTGCTGCCTCGCACGCTCTGAACACAAATAGTGCCCCTCTGTGCCTCCGCCACGGACACATAGATGGCATTATACTGAGCTGGCCCCAGCTCTCGGGCATAATATTTTTTTAGCAGAGGACTAAATATTTTTAACATATGCAAACATGCATGGCTGAGGCACCTCCAGAGCCGGGATGCTGAGGGCAGAACAATGTCACCTTTCTATTGCAGCGCTGCCTGTCCCCGAGATGACGACCATGCAGCCACAGAAGGATGGGGGCAAAGAGAAACGCGGGAGATTTTGGGGGTGAATTTTGCAGAAAGAGGATCTGGATTCCTTTGAGGTGAAGGAGTGGGGATGCACAGAGCAGAGGTCTGTCTGCTGGGCACGGGTGCCCGTGCAAACATACCTGCTTGCGCTCCAGCCTTGGCCGGGAGGAAGCGTTCCTGGCTTTGAACAAACAGAAAGGTGCCGGGTCAACTAAGTGGAGCAGAAAGTTCTGCCGTAGGTAAATAGGTCAATGTCGGCTCTCAATGGAGAGGCATGGCTGGGGACATTCCAGCCATCCCAGACACGTACTGCTGCCCTCCCATCCACCTCTGTGATGGGGAAACTGAGGCACGAGCGCTGTGTGTGTTTGGCTGCGAGGATGCTGCACTGGTACCCAAGCAGAGTGAAAACCCAATTCAAATCTTTAAGCTGTGCAATGAGCTGCATCAAGAGCTGCGTGCAACCCTGTTTTATCGGTGGGATGCCCAGCTCTGCGCATCCTCTTCCTTGCTAAGAGGCCCATTTGCACTGCCCCAAAGTGCTGCATTAACAGCAGTGGGAGCAGAATGCTGCCCATTGAAATGCCCCCCGCACCTGAGATGGCGTGGATGTGAACCTGGAGCACAGAGGTCCCCTCTGTTTCTGATCACAAACCCATCCCAGCACACGGAAGCACGTCGCAAAGAAGCCATATGAGGCTGTCCCATCCAAAAGCAAGAGCCAGACTAAATAGGAACGCATGCACAGATTCCTCTTGCTCCTTCCAAGCCCCCAGACATATTTTCAGCCCCAGATGGTGACGATCACTCCACCTCTCTGGGCTGATGGGGACAAAGAAGGGACCCCAAGTTTGGACCAACTGATGCTTGTGAGACAGCACAGCCCCCACCAAGGGGACTGCTTTGGCTGCTGGTGACAGCAGCTTCCTGCAGCTGGGAGCTCAGCAGCCGACGTGAGGATTTTGCTACTTGGCTGTGCTGGCACGGCTGCGACGTGCGGACTGGGCTCACGACTTGTAGGAACGTCTGCTTTCAAGCTTCCTTTTCAAGTCTAATAAAAACAACCCAAGCTCGCCTTGCCTCTCCTCCTGCTGAGCCACAAAACTGCATCCATGTGCCCAGAGGGAGAAAGCGAGCAAAACCTGGCGATGCGCAGGAGCAAAATGTCACCAGGCTCCAGCAGTGGGCAGAGGGGATGGCTGCTGGTTGGCACCAGGTTGGCACGGCTCCTGCCTCACCTGCTGCCAGGTTCACCACGTGCTTTGTTTGGTTTGGAAAGGTGCACCATGCCTGTGAGAAGCGCGATGTTCCCTCGCGGCTGCGATGCGGGGGGCGGTGCTGGCAGTGCCTGCACGCTCCCATCCACGGTGCCTGGCTGCCTACCTTTCCCTGCTCAAACACACACTCAATCCAGAGCTCGGCACCTTGTGGAGGTGAAACTCAAAGGCTCGATTTTCCAGCTGTTGAGGTGCTGAAAGATCAGGATTACACCAAAAGAAAAAGAGGCATCGCAGCGCCGGCTGCACCTTGCTGAAGCTTTCCTGCACCTACTGGGGAGAAGAGAGCATCCTGCCCTGTGCCATCGCATCAGCCCTTGTGAGTGCTGTTGTGCAGGGTTGCAGCATCCCTAGGCAGAGGGAGGATGTGCCCTTGGGTGGAAGGGACATGGGGGTGTCACACAGGTGGCTGCTGGCCCTGGCAGGACGAGGATTCATGCTTCTGTGGCTCTAGCATCACTTTGTGGCCATGGGGTTCCTGGCTCGGACCTCTGCTTCGAGGTGTCCCCAGGAAATAAGAGATAAAAGGGATCAATGGGATCATGGCTCTTGCCACCATCACAGATGTGTTACCACATCACCTCTTCTCACTTCTTGCTCTTTCATGGGCCGGACTCACTGCTGAAATGGGACAGAGAGCTTTCCGTTCATTTACAACCAACAAATTCCTGTTGGATTTTGCAGTCTGAAATGAAACCTGTGGATTTCACCTGCAAAGGCAAGGAGAGCTGCTGAGCCCGCTCCTGCCTCCCAGCTGGAGCTTAATCTGCCTTCATTTATGCGCATTATGAATTCAGCAGAAATAACGGAGGAGGGAGCACCACCTCCTGCTGCTCACCTTCAAATCAGACATAAACTCAGCTCATAGAATCACGGTGACGTGCCCCATTCCTGCAGCTCTGTCCCATGGGTTTGCTGCTGCTGGTGATGCAGTGAGGACCTGGGCATGGCAGAGTGGCATTGGGCAGAGTCCCATCCCATTGCGTCCTGCTACATCAGGAGGTGCAGGCTTCCCCCCTGCACCCACTGCCCCATAGATCCACGTGGGTCCCTTCCAATTCAAGATATTCCATGAGATTCTCTCATGCGTTCTTGTGAACGCAGCAGCTCTGCCTAGGTTTTGCTCCAAGGAAAAGAAGCTTTTCATGGAGCTTTGAGCAATGTGTGCATTCCTAAGAGAAGCCCTGGGGGAGGCTGCAGGCCTGGCGCTCCCCGCCAGGTACGCGGGAGATGAAAGGACACCTCACAATCGCTGCTCGATGCCGGATGAGTGTTTTTCCTCCAAATTATGGGAGAGGAAATTCAATATTTTTTTAGGACTTGCCTTTGCATAATAAGGAACGGCACGGGGAGAACAATTCGGTATTCACGCGCAGTGCAAACAAGCGCCTTCTGAAAGCCTCTCACCTCCGAGCCCAGACCTGCAGTGGCTCAGCAGCAACCTGTCCTTGTCCATCAGGGCTGGGACCCACTGCCAGAGCCCTCATAAGGAGAACACACCCAAGTGCCACCACTTGAATGAAGACCAATGCTGCTGCAGCCATACGAAGCCGCCCAGGCAGCTGGAGGTGGGGAGAGCAGCCCTGTGCCCGCGTCTCATCACACCAAATCCAATTCTGGGGCATCTCTCCCCAAAATACGTCTCATCTCTGAGGTGTCCGTGCCCTTGCACGAGCCCAACCTCCATCCCTAACAAAGCAACAGGGGGAAAGCATGCAGCACGGTCATCCATCAGGACTTTGAGGGGCAAAATGCACTCAGCAAATGCAGGAAGGGACCTGAGTCCATGCCTCTTCCTTCTCCAAACCCTGGCTCTGCTCGTCTCCATCCTCTGCTGCTTATTCCTCCCTGCTCCCCGCAGCTCTTGCTGAGCAGCTGCCCTTTGCTAGTAAACAGCACTCTGCCCCGGGGCCAGCTTTCCCAGCACTAAAAGCCCACTTATTTCTGTTTGTCCTGACAAAACAGTAGCAGATTTGTGCTATAAATCCCCATTAATGGAACAATCTATGTTGGCCTGTTCCCATTAGCACTTTCCAAGAGGGAAAACCCTTGTGTGTGTGCACAGGCGTGTGAGTGTGTGCACACTTCTCCCCCTTGCGAACAACAGCCAGGGCTCTAAGCTCAAGATCTCCCCCGGTAGATGCCAAAATTCATAAGCAGAATCTAAATATTTCAAATCCCAACAAATTCAAACAGAGAAATGTCTTGTTGCATCACTTTCTAGAAGGCTTCTTTCAAACAAAAGCTGATGCTTCATCCATGCACGTGCTTTTTGGTGGAAATGGGGGGAGCATTTGTCCAAAGCCTTGTGAAGACGTGAATTAACCTTCAGCACAGAGGTGAAGGAGGATTAACCCAGCATGTGTGGGACCTCATCCACTGCCAGATTTTCTAACTGTCCACTGGAAAGCAGTGTCCAGCCTGGCTGGTCCCTGATTTAGGAGGTGTGTGAAACCCTTCAGAGGGGTTTTGACTGAGGGAGAGGATCTCAGCGTTTTCCAGCAGCAGAGCTCCCAGCATCCTGGTGGGATGCAGCAGCCACATCCATTGCATGGGTACCACAGCTCTGATGGGCTCAATGCTTTTGTCTCACCCATGCCACGCTCCGGCTTCAGCCTCCTGATGAGGATGGGGGAAAAAAAGCACTTTGGTGGTGAAGAGCTCCAGCAAATAGGGCAGGGAGCAAGCAGGAAGTCTAAAGGCACGGACAGGAGAGGTGTACTTGCACTGCAGCATCTGCTTTGGCAAAAAAAAACAGTGCTGCTTCCTTCCTCCATCCTCTCCTCTCCTCCTCCCTCCTTCAGCTGCGCAGCCGGATGGATCTTATCCCGATGGGGCTCACCCTGCTGGGATTTATCCCGACTGATGGAACGCATCCTGACGGATCTCATCCCGACAGGATTATCTTGATAGGGCTCACCCTGCTGGGACTGTCCTGACGGGGTTCATCCTGCCGGCGTTTCTCCCGCTGTATGTTCTCAAATGGCAAACAGGTGGCGATGTTGTACTCCAGGATTTCAGCTTCCAGCCCCAAAATCCGGACTGCATCCAGAGAGCCGCCCTCCGAAGCGGCCGGGCCGCATTCCCCCCGGTGTGCAGTGGGACTGAGCTGGGAGAGAGGCAGAGAAGAGGCGTGCACTGGGCAAGGGCTTTGCAGACAGCCTGTGTGCACCAAAAGCGCCAGTGTGCTGGAGAAGATTGTGGGACTAACACGTTTTCTTGCTCCCAAAGCCACTTGTAGGTGCAGTCTGCCCTGCATGGCCATGCAGCACTGATGATGGTGTTCTGGGAGCAATCAGCATGATGACATCTTGCTGCACCCATTCCTGGAGGGAAGTCTGTGCAGGATGCTGTCCCCAAGGGATGCAGCGTGAGGATCAGGGACATGGTATGGGACCAGGGTCATGGGGTGGAGGTGGCAGAGCTGGAGCAGACGCTGCTGCAGAAGCCCATGGTCACAGTCTGTCCCATACAGTGTGTGTGATGTCACCCAGCACCTCCACCAAAGTGTGCCCAGGCTCTGATTTGCCATGCAACCATGTGCTTTTTTTTTTTGCAGAGAAACAAATCTGGAGCCTGTCTCTGAAGCACATTCCTGCTCCTGAGCTGGAGCAACCTCCTGCCTTCTGGAGGAGGAGGTGGAAGATCATGGAGAAGCTTCTTGCCCTCGCTGTGCCCACAGGCAGGAGATTCGCACAGTGTGGGATGCGTTGAGTTGCACAGCAGTGCCAAGTTCCCACGGACTGGTGGCATTTCTTCAGCAAAGCCCCTTTGGTCACAGCTCATGTGACACCAGCCATGCCAGGTGATGGAGAGCAGCAGCAGAAGGGCTCCCAGTGGTACCAGGCTGAAGGGCTCCATCCTGCAGCCCAGCACCATCTGTGCAGGAAAAGGTGAGCGCTCCACGGAGGGGACAGACCAAAGTTCTGAGTGAATCTCATCTGGAGAGGCTGAGGCTGTGGTGGGAGGGTTGGGAAACACAGGGCAGCATCCTCAGGCACGGCCCAGCAGGATGAATAGTGATGGTAAAGCGCAGGCTAAGAAAGCGACGCACCGCACTCATCCCGAAGACCCACCTTGCACAGCAGACAGCAGTCATCTAAGGTCACATCCAGACCTCTGCAGAGCTCCCACCCACCAACCCCAAACCTTATCCTCATCATACCATAGCAACCAGAACCACCACAAAGCCAAATGTGTAGCCTCCACAGGATGGCAAACGAGCCTGATCCCACTCCCCCAGTGCCTGTAGATGGAAAGCTGCAGCTGACCACCCTGAAATCCCCCTCTGCTGCTCAAATCCTGAGTTTCTGCATAAAAACCCATCTCTGAACACTGCTGGGCAAACGCCCTCCTCATCCCTATCTCACTGATGGATGATTTCCCTCTGTCAGCTGGTGTGGGGTCAGGGTTTGGTGAGCTGTCTTGCAATGGGATGGCACGAGCTGTGCCAAAATGCACATAGGAACAGCACACGGTGTTTGAACCACCCTACAACTGAGCCTTATTTTAAAAAAAAAAGCAAAACAAGACCCCTCCAGAACAGAAACATGTAAATCCCAGCTCCTTGCTGGTGTTATCTAGCAGCCAGAGAAACGCATGCTATCTGAAAACACCATAAATATTAGGGGCTGTCTGATCTCCAAGGGCCAGCGGATTTGATGTGTGGATGCTGTCATCTAGGAACGAGCAGGGAGCAGCAGACGTGCACTACTGACTCACACTGCAGAGATGCTGGGAATCAGCTGCAGTTCCCCTGTTTTCATAATCTCACATATTTTATTTGCTTAAGGTTGTTGGTAACTGTTGCTTAGTAGTGGGCCACTGGCCCTTTAACACCTTTCTCCTCCAAGGATGGGCAGCCAAAGAGGACGGCGGGTGATTCCAGGGTGTTTCATTCCATGGGATCTACAGCAGCTCTGCTAGAGGACTTTTGGGTCCCTGGGTGCTTCGATCCCGAGCGCAGTGCACCGAAACCACAGCAAAATCAGAGCAGCAGAACAACTCCGGGCACATCTGCTGGCCATGGAGAGCACCAGAGACCCCTTAGCCCATATCCTGGGTGGGCTGAGCTCCATCCCAGCCCTGGGGAGCACCCCCAGCCCCGAGCTCTGCTGGCATCCCATCTCCTCGCAGCAAACCGCTGCTCTTCTGCAGTGCCCATTGCAAATCATTGCTTTTAAACATGTGTGCTTTGGGGTGTACTCAGCAAATGTCACCCTGAGAGTGGGGGGCAGACCAGCGGGCTCGTACAGAAGCACATTCCTGCTCCCAGGAAACATCTCCAAGGGGTCACCAATTTGCCCACATCTGCCCACAACCAGCATCCTGCCATGGGACGCCCGCACCCACCTCCTGCAGACAGGACAAGGGAGAGAAGAAAGGAAGGAGTCCTCTAAGATCCCTCATTTTTCTCTCATTTTCCTCTCCTTTAATTACAGACAAGCTCACAACCCCTCGCTCCCTGCGACGCGTCTGGGTGCAGCAGCGATGCACAAGGATTCTCCATGCTGTGGGGATGGAGCTGCACATCCTATGTGCTCCCATAGGAAAAATCCCACCTGGATGCCAGTCGCATGGCAGCATGCAGAGCATGGCAGGGGCACACGGGGAGATCATGGGAGATCGTGGGATGTGCAAACAGAGAGCCGTCGCTTTTCGGATGAGCCTCCTTACGATTTTAGAGCGGTAGAGAAGGAAGCGCGCTGCTTCTGATGTAAGATTAAAAAGGAATCATGTCACCAATCCCGCCGGGAGTCCCTAGGCCCAAAAGATCCCGTGTTGACATTACAGCATGGAGATAATGCTAACCTCCATATGGATAAAATCGAGGGGTTTTATTTAAGGAAGCTACTTGAAACGAGCGCATTGCGGGAATCCGCATCAGCCCAGAAGCCGGGTGTCCTCAGCAGCCAAGCACATTCTCAGTGTCACAAGCTTGGATGTCGCTGCAATAGGAAAATTAAAACTATTTTGGGGCAGAAAGCACCAAATTTGGGGACCGACCTGGAGAGTGGCTGAGGATCCGTGCGCGCGTGGGGCTGAGCCATCGGCACTGCAAAGCAATACGGTCCTCATCAGTACTGCCCGCGCGCATGGCAGGAGCTGCTCATCTTGAATGGGTTAATCCCATCTGGTCGGGATAAAACCTCTTCTGCGTGTTTTTCTTTCGTTTACCACTGACAAAAACGCCTGTTTTCACCGTGTGCCTTTCTGTAAATTAAACAGCGTCGTCGCGTCATCGGCTCCAGCGTGGATTTGTCTGGGGAAGAGTTACTGCCTTCAGCCCTGAGGCAGCTGCCTGACTCAAACTCCGTCCTAAGTTTCTAAAGGATTCCACGAAAGCCGTTTGTACAGAAGAGGTAGAGCCTGCGCGCCCATAGTGCGAAACGAGAAGGATGAGAACAGTTCTGCACGGCGCCCCAAGCCCAACAGATATTCTTAAACACTCTTAAAATCGCCCACAGGTTTTCAAAGAGGGGGTGGGGATCCCCCAAGCGACAGAGTGGTTTCCGTATTCCGTTTGGTGTCCCCAGGGCAGGAGCTGCCCCAGGTGCATGCATAGGGCCAGGGCATTCCTTGTGCCGAGGACACCTCGAGCGCCCGGCACCGGGGGAAGCTCTGTGGGTGCAGTCAGAATGAATGCAGAATGCGGCCCCTTCCAACCACCACTGCCACCGAAAAAGCCCAAACGGTCCCCTCACCCCACCCCCAGCATTTCCCCAATCCAACCGCAACACGGCAAAACCAAATGGATTTTCCAACAGCGTTCCCTCACCTTTCCCCGCGAGTCGGAAGCTGCCCTGTGCTGCCTTCCCGGTCTCTCTCTGCGCTATCTCCAGTCCTCCCGCGGCTCCGGCGGGGCTGGAAATGCCATCAGGCTCCTGCGATATCCAGGGGAGCCCCTCGCCGTCAGCCCCCGTCCACCTGCCCGCGCGTTCCTGCAGCCCGGCGGTCCGGCGCGGCGTGGAGCAGGCATGAATCCGTCCCTGGTGTCTGCTGATGACTTCACTTCATTAGCATGCTCCTGATAGTTCTCTCTGACTGTCTTTTACTGACTTTAAGGCTCTGCTAATCAAAATACTCTAGCGCTTAACTATTTCCTGACTCCGGGCTTTTGCAAGACGAAGCCCCGCGGGGTAACAAATCCCAAATGGGAACAGAGATTGGGATTCGTGTCCCAGCCTGGACCCAGGAGCGGTGTTTGGAGCTCTGCAGAGCAGTGTGCTCCATCCGGCTGCACCCAGGGCACAGTGCTGCTGTGCCGCGCGGGACCTTTAGTGCAGGCGGATGCAGAGAGGAAGGAGCCTTTCCACCTTCGGGGTGAGATTTCCCCCCGTGGAGACGGAGTGGTTTTGTTTAAAGGCGGCTCAGACAGAGGGAGCTGAGCGGGGTTTGGTGCATGAAGCTGTCACCCTGCGGTCACCCACGCTATGTCACCCGCGGGCATTGCCACCGCTGCCATTGCCTTCTTGCTGGCGTGAGTAGGGACAGAGAACTTTCTGCAAAAGCAATAGGGTTTCTGGGTGAGAGGACGGGTGTGCAAGGTGCAGGCACAGAACACAGACCTGCCAGCAGCGTGCCTGATACATGGGACAGCATCAAGGACAGCACCCAGCACTCTGGGTGCCAGCCCAAAGATATCCCCCTACACTTCTCACTGCTTTGGAGTCCATGTCAGGTTTTCCTTGGACAAAGAGAAACAGGAGTGAGTTTTGCAACAGTAGGATAGGGGGGGGGGAAAAAAAAGAGAGCAAAACTACATAAGCCCATGTGCAGCTCTCCCTGGGTGCATGTGGTTGTGCACCCATGGTTGCAAACAGCCGTGTTTCCCTCTGTACAGTGTGCAGCGGTGTCTGTGTGTGCCATGCCCGCTTTTTGCATGCAGAGTCCGTGCACATGCGGATGCTGCAGCCATGCATGCATGCAACATGTGTGTGGGTGAGGGGCTTGCACGTGTGTGCATGCACATGGGGTGGGAACGCGGGGTTTAACCATTTCACTGTCAGCTCTGAGCGCTCTGCCGCCTGGAAATGAGGCAAAATCTCTGCGCCTGCGCTCTCACCCAATTAACACCCTCTCGCCCTAACGAGAAAACCAGCCCCAAATAGCTTTTAATAAAGGCCTGCTGTGCGCCGGGTGTCAGAGCGCAGAGCTGCTGTCGCAGGAGCAGCTGTGGGGTCCGTCGGGTTGGAGGCCTGATTCATACCCAGCAAAATGAGGTCAGGAGCGGATGAGTCTCCGAATGTTCATTTCTTCGCACAGGAGGTGACCCACATTTTTTGTGGCTGATTCACAGCTCAGCTGCAGACACGGCTATCTTTAGCCCCGGGGAGGGACGCGGAGAGGCCGTGCACCGCTGCCAGCCCCCGGCCCCTCCACAAGAGCCTTCTGGGGGCAATTATTTCTATAATTTTATATGTAGATATATATATCCGCCTCCTTCTGCTTCCTACAACTTCTGTTGGAAGGGAGCAAGCCCACGCGTAGCTTTCCTGCAGAGCTGGAAGGAATAATGCTGCCCCAGCTGGGGGAGATGGGCACAATCCCTGTGCACTGCGCACCTCTGGGTGCCCACCCATTGCAGCCCCTTTTTGGGACCTGCTGGATTCTAGCCCAGCCACAGAGGGACAAGAAATGGGGACTGGGGGTCCTAACACCCCATCGTGCTGCTGGGGCCACGGGGGCTGACAGGACCAGGGGTTGCCAACACCAGCCTTGCCATCATCAGCAGGATGGGGACTGGTGGCTGTGTGGTCATCGGGCCCCCCCCCTCCACCCCCAGAAGAGGAGGGCTCTGTTTATGCTGATAAGAGCAAAGGATGCTAAACAAAACTGCTTTCTGCTCCAGCTGGGCCCAGCACGGCTCTCCAGCACTTTCCCGTGCAAAGGAAGGAGCTGCTGCAGTTGCGGCCACATCCAGCACCCAGAGCGCAGTTGCATGAACGATAACATTTTAGCAATGTTTATCCTTCTCCTTCAGGGAGGGATCTTTCTTTATCTGTTTTCAGAGCCCTAAAGCACATGTTTACTTTTTACAATGAGAAAAGTCTCCAGCGCTGGCGCAGGAGAGCCTGAAACGCGGGTGTGAGGGTGATCCTGTGCTTAAAGGGCTAAAAATGACTTGGCTATATTTTTTATGCAAGACACAGCAAACAAACAGTCTCTGGCCCTGTCCCATGACAGCAGAGCATGCGGAGGGTTGCTCCCTACGAGCACCTCCCTCCCTGGGCAGAGCCTTGCAGGGAGGGTGGACCCAAATGGCCCAATCCTGACCACTGTCAGTCACATCACAGAAACACAGAATGAATCATGGAATCATAGGATGATTGGGTTGGAAGGGACCTCAAAGATCCTCCAGCTCCAACCCCCTGCCATGGTCTGGTTGCCTCCCACTGGATGCCCATGGCCTCATCCAACTTGGCCTTGGGCACCTCCAAGGATGAGGCATCCACAGCGCTCGGCACAATTGTTGGTTTCTCCCACTGGTTTGGGTTGAAGACAAGTAGCTCCCAGTTAATATCAACAGGCAGTGATTTCAAAGCCCTAAACCCCAAGCACAGCCTCACACATAACCATGGGAGAAAGCATTACACCCATCCAGCTTGCACCTGTAGCACAGCCACATAAAATGCAAATCTTGCCTTGCTTGAGAGCTAATGTGAGTTGGCAAGGAGGGGGGGGGGGGAGGGAGGATTTAAGTCTCTTCCTGTCTTATTTAATGCGTGGACACCAATCTGGGAGGCGGAGATGGTGGGTGCTCCCCATCCATCCCCTGGCCCCTTCCCTCCGCCTATACAGTAGAGCATGACTCATCTATTTCATAACAAACACGAGTTGGGTTAAAAAAAAAAGAATATAAAAAATCCCCAACCCCAGCAGCACATGCTTTCTTAAATAATAAACATATAAAAATGTTAATTAAATCATGCTTTTTGACTGAGAATGATGGGAAAATACTTTTGCACAATGAAATCAACACAGCTTGCTTTTTTTAACGTCTCCTTGCAGCCAAATAGATGCAAAGACCAAGCAAGATGCTGGACACGCACTGTGCAAGCGCTGCAAACCAAACAGCCTCTTCCTTCTGCAGGAAAGCATCTTCTGCTCTTAAGGAGGATGCCAGATGACTTCATGTGCCACAAACATCGCTCCGAATGAGTCTGTAGTAAGCACAGATATAAGACCCAGATGTTGACCACAGCCCCACCAGCAATTAAAAGAAGAGATCCAAAGCTGAAGGCTCCTGGTGCCTCTCAGACACAACAGCAGTCCCAGCAAGACCAATGCCCTTGCTTTGAACAAACAGAATTTTACTATGGCAATAATGCCATGGCCAAAGCAAGCACAGCACCGGGAGCAGATCAAATCCTGTGTAGCCACTGGCCACTTGAAATGCCCCATAAGGGCATTCCTGGGGATCTCCTTCTTGCAGCATTATTCATGCTGCTTGGGAGAGTCTTGGTGTCTGGCTTCCCCAGTTG
Source organism: Lagopus muta (assembly GCF_023343835.1). Lineage (NCBI taxonomy): Eukaryota > Metazoa > Chordata > Aves > Galliformes > Phasianidae > Lagopus > Lagopus muta. Next base: position 1,662,619 of record NC_064444.1, read on the forward strand.
TCCCATGGATGGACTCCAGCTTGCATCAACAGGGATGAAAAAGAGAAAGGACGTGGGAGCTTCCTAGAAACCCAGCAGCCACTGTGCACATGGTTTCTGAAGCGAGGAGGAGGCATTTAGTGGCCTCTGTTGTGGGGAGATGCTCTGGGATGGTATTGAAGTGGCCTGAGCCAGACAAAAGCATTTCAACAATAATGTTCCCAGGCCAGAAATGAAATCTGAGCAAAACACTGGAAGTTACCCAGCAGAAATAATAAGGCATGTGCAGGAGCTTGCTGACTCCCAGCTGTTGGGAGAAACCCAGCTTTGCCACCATCCCCAGAGATTTTCCTTTACTCTCTTGCAGAAAATCCATCCTCCCAACCCCACCAAGCAACACCAACCTTCTGGAGCAGGAGGAGCCGGGCTCCACCACCTCCACCCCTTGGCCAATCCTTCCAAGTGTTGGTGAGGGGCCAACACCAACACCCCATGGCCAATCCTCCCATACTACACCATGGAGTGCCCTGGCAAAATGGAGATCTTGTCTTCAAGAGCACAGCTATGATGGTCACAGACACCCAAAGCTTCTCGAGGGACACCTCTGGCTGCAAATTCCTCCTGACCATGTGAGAGTTCAGTGCGGCCAAGAATGGGATGGGATTCAACACAAAGACAGCCAGCCCCAATCACTTGCTGTGGTCAGGCTCTGCTAACACTCACCATCCTTTTTTCTTTTTTTAATCAGCTTTTTAATGAATCCTATCATTAAAAACAAAGGAAATTACACTAACAGGACTGTGTTAAAATAGCTTTAAGGGCCTGACTCTAGCTGACACCTATAGTTAGAGCGCGTTTTGCCAGAGCGTGATTCATGTGCAGATTGTTGGCCAATGTGGGCCATTTCCATTATGCAGCCGCAGTAGTTCAGATCTCCTGCTCTGTTTGTGCAGAGCTTGGCACCAACTGCTTGGCTCCTGTCCTGCTGGTGGTACAACTTCATCTAAAACCCTTCGACTATTGTCGCTCATCAAAGGAATGGAGTTAAAGCTGGGGAAATGGAGAGGGGAAAAACAAAGGGGAAAAAAAGGCATTTTGTGCAGCTGGCCCAAAATGTAAAAGAGAAAACTTCCAGCAAAGTGGAGAAAATGTCTCTTTCAAGGACACGTGATCAGTTGCTCACCAACTGCAGAGAGAGAGGGGGTAATTTATCGGCTGATTAACCACAAAGGCAAAGGGAGTTGGGGGCTTTCTAGAAGCAGCATCTTTGTCCATTTTTAGGAGGCTTCAAGGCAATATAGTCCATCTATGCCCCAAACTCTGCTCCCCTCCCAGCACAGCCAGATTTTCAGGTCTTCTCCTTGTTCCAGCGCTCGCCTACATCCATAGGTCCCAAATGGATCCTCCCCATCCTGCCAGATTGGACGGAGCACGCGGCGGAAAGCCAGCCAGAAATAAAGCCATCTCTGGGATGTTTTTTTAAGGTTTGGTTTGCAGTTTTCTCTCCTTGACACACACTGACAATAGGGGAGAAGCCAGTGCCTGAAAACAGTGCAAGGACAGAATGTTTGGTTTTTAAAGAAACGCCGTTGATGTCTAAGATTGGAAAGGAAAATGAAGGCTGGTTGGGATCCTCATGCAACAAGGATCTGGGACCTGCATTCCTTAATCATAGAACCACAGAATCACTCCGATTGGAGAAGATGTCCAGGATCCCCAAGCCCAAGCCCAACCCATCCTACTGCGCCCATAACCACGTCCATCAGGGCCACGTCTCCACGGTTCTGGGACACCTCCAGTCAAGGATGGTGACCCCAACACTCCCTGCCAAACCTGCAAAAACCACGCTGGCAGGGCAGGTGACTGCAACAAGCCTGCGAGCAGCCAGCAGCAATGGCTGCCTGCCAAACCGCTCCTTTGCATCCTGCTGCTGCCCAGCCTTCCAACAGCCTGCGGCCCCGCGTGCATCACCCAGCCTGGCTGTGGTTTCCAGTCCCACCTGCTCCAATTCCCCTGCCTTGAGGGTTTCGGTGCAAGCTGCAGCACGCAGGCATGGAGCAGCTCCAGCAACCCTCGTGTCGAGGAGGAATTTTAACATGGCTGATCGCTGGGAGGCAATTTGGATCGTAGCACACCTACACAATGCACAGCAATGAGGCAGCAGAGCATTAAGAACTACAGAAAACAGAAGGGAATTAACGACTTTTTTTTTTTTCTTCCCAATTTTTTCTTTTTTGCTTTTGGAAATGCCACGCTCTGCCAAGCGTTCTTGGAGACCAGCATTCTTGTACCGCATCCAGCCTTGCCAGCCTCCAGCATGCAGAAGTCATGAGTCAGGGTTTGAACGACAAAGTGATATTGACTCAAAAAAATAATTAGACCGAGAAAAAAAAAAAAAATTAAAGAAAAAAATATTCAACACAGTTGCATCGCTTGATTTTCACTCCCAGCCTCCATCGCTTTGGCACTCTCTGACATCACCTCTGCACTTTGCAATTACATCATTTTGATTCGAAATGAACTCGTGCATGCCCAAGCCCTGACCTGGGATATATCCCATCCCAGGGCTCCATCCTGCTGCCCTCCTTCCATGAATAATGGAAACAGGAGGCAGAGGAACTTTCCTACGCCTCATCCAGCTTTGCCTGCTGGCACATTATCATACTATTATATTAACGTGCAAATTGTGATCGTTGGCAACAAAAAAATAGGAAAGAGAATGGAACATATGCACGAGTGGGAACTCAATTTTGGGGACCAAGAATTAGTCAGTACTAAGATTCTTATTGTTTTGCTTTCAAGGACACGGTAATTCCCAGACCTGAGGGCCTTCAACAAAGCACCCTGAGCCTCAGGAGGGAGGATTTCCACCCCTGAGCTCTTCGTTTAAAGTGTTTATGGGTTTGACCTTCTGACTTCTGGGTTTCTTCACGAAAAAGATCTGAAAAAGGCAAAAGTTACAGAACCTCTCACTTTTATACAGCTGGGCAGTTTTCTGTCCAATGAGAATCCCAAAGTTCTACAGGTCGGTGCCACTTTATAACCTACTGACTGCACAGATACACGTGAATATACTGCCAATGTTATTCAAGAGACAAAAAAGCGCCCCAATATGTGCAACAAAGCGATGCTCAGAGTGCCAGCTTCAGCCCTGCGAGCCACAGCCTAAATCAGCCCCAGGAAAATAAAAGCAAGGTAATTAAGAGCAGATTTGGCCCTTTTTGTATACGACAGCATTCTGGAAACTAATTAAAGCCCTGTCCAACGCAACGCTGTTATGCATCCAGAATGCCACGAATGCGCTGGCGAGTGTGAGGACGGGAAAGTCAGCAACCCAACAGCCCCAACACCCTGCAAGAAACCTCTGGAGCAGGCACTGGATTTATGAGGTGTCAGGGAGAGGAGAGATCACAGAGGATCATCCCCTTCCTATGCAGGAACTGAACTACAGCCAACGGGAAACTGAGCGGGAGCTGTGGGAAACCTGGTTTTCTGCTCATGGGGCTGGTGGGAATAAATGCATGATGATGCTGGGTTGGAACACGGTTTCATGCCATTAGAATCGCAGTATCATTAAGGCTGGAAAAGACCTCCAAGAACCTCAAGAGGATCCCTAAATTTCTTCTCCCAAAGAGCGGTTGGGCACCAGCACAGGCTGCCCAGGGAGTGATGGGGTCACTGTCCCTGGAGGTGTCCCAGAACCATGGAGATGTGGCCCTGAGGGACGTAGTTATGGGAATGGTGAGATGTGTTGGGGTTGGGCTTGGTGATCTTGGAGGTCTTTCCCAACCTGAATGACTCTGATTCTATGATTCTAAGGGTTTCACACAGAATCACACAGAATCACACAGAATTGTAGGGGTTGGAAGGGACCTCCAGAGATCATCGAGTCCATCCCCCCTGCCAAAGCAGGTTCCCTACAGTAGGTCACACAGGTAGGCATCCAGGCAGGTTTCTTGGAGCTGGAGCCACTCACACTCTGCTTGTCCATCCCCAGAAAGTGCACTCTGCTTTTTCTCTCCACTGAATAAATCCAGCCTCAACTGGGCTGAACTTGCTTGACTGTGGGTGTTGTCTCTAATTCATGACATCTTGAGATAGGCCCAAATCACAGCACAGAGAGCCACATCCCCACCGCTCTCAAACAAAATCCTCGCTTCAACTCCTATCTCCAGACAGCAACAGAAAAAATAATAAAATTGCAGGAAATTAAAAATGCATAGTATTTGTCAGCACCTCTATGCTACAGCTTTGACGTTTTGTTTTTCTGCCCAGCAAAACCAGACAAAAGCCATTTTCTCCGCCTGTTCATTCTTGGTCAACCTCTTGAATTTCAGACTTTCTTGGGAGGAACCTCAGTAAAAAATGACCTTTCTTGAAATGCTCATAAACCTCATCTAACTTTTTCTTTTCCCCTCTTGCCTTCATGCTCTGGTACTCATTGGAGTGTAGCGTTATCCTCCCTTTTTCTTTTCCTCCCTCTTTCTGCTGCTGGATCTGCCCGAGCAATCCTCGTGGAGCAGGATGAGTTTTCCATCGTTACTGGTAGCAAATTCTTTATGTTTCATTTGTGGCTTTGAAGCAGCAGCTCAAGCTCCAGAAAGGGCGCAGATGGGCCAAGGAAATATGAAACATTGTCATATTTCTCATGTTGGAAGAATTTTTAAAAGGTTGCATAGTGGAAAAAAATGAAATATGAAAACCTTGTGGAAGTGAGGAGGTTCCTCGAATCCTCTTGCCAGCCCCCTGCTACCGCAAAAAAAAAAGGGCAAAAGCGGGGGAAAATGTCAGCAATTCCCCTAAAAGCACATCTCACCCAACAGAAGGAAAAGCATTTTAAGCTCTGCAAAGCAGAAAGCCATCCAAAGCGGTAAGAAGTTTTTTCTCGACATTTTTCCCATAGTTGTCCTATTCTAATAATCATTTTCACTCTCTTCTTCTGGCACAGCAGCCCAGAGCCAATGTGTTTATGTCACTAAAGCTGCCTATGTACTCTTAAAAACTATTTTAATGAAAACGAAGCAGTAATGGAAACATTTCTATTTCCCATTTGTTTTTCTAAAGCCCTCTTACTACGAAAACCCAAACCCTGGGCTCTGGCTGTGCTAACAGATGTCTCTCTTCAGTGTTGTTGGCCACCATTCCAAGGGGCTCAGCTCTTGGTAACCCCTCCTTTGATGTCCCCAGAAGGCCGTGGGGACACGTGGGCAATGCCAGGACACTGGGTGATGCGAAATGGGGGCAGCCCTTGGGGACATGGAGGTGTTGGAGAGCCGTGGAGATGTGGCACCGAGGGATGCAGTGATGGGCATGGTGGGGTGGCTTGGGGTTGGGCCTGGGGATCGTCGAGGTCTTTTCCAACCTGAATGATTCTGTGATTCTACAATATGAGTGACGTGGTGAGATAGGAGGTGCCCTCTGCTCTGTCCATGGGGATGGAACGCATTCCTGTTCTGCAGCAGCTCCGGGTTCCTGCAACACTGAGCGCAGAGGCGTTACATCTGGGCACAGCATTTCTTCAGGAAAGGAATACTTCATTTCTGCCCATCTCTCTGCCTGCCCCAGTCTGCAGCAGTGATTTGGGCATAGGCTCCCCCAGCAGCTCTAATAGGATCCAGCAGCTGGCTGCCTCCTGCTTATCGGAGGAGAGGGATGCTGCCACGCCATGCACGAGCCAGGAACACTCCCTTTCTCTCTCTTTTTTCAGCTGTTCTTTCACTTGAAGAATGAGGTGGTTTATGAGGATTTTCTTCACGGGGGAAAAAAAATGCTTCAAAATATCAGGCCGTGAAGGCAGAGAATAAGCTGATTTTTCAACACTTCAAAATTATGTCATAAAGGCCCAGAAAGAGGCTTTGGCTGATACATAAACACAGAATCCAATACAAGTTACAGAGTGATTAACTGAAAGCAGCGTTTCCAGAGGAATAATATCTACACAAACAGCCACATGCTCTGTTTGCTAAATGAAGAACAGCTCTTCGGGCGCTGCCAAGTGTCCTTTTTTCTTTCTTTCTTTTAATATAATAATTAAAGAAAAAGATTCGAGAGCGATCATCCCTCCCATACTAAGCGCAGAAACAATGCCCAACCTGTGGGAGTTTTGCATTTTTAGGGTGGATCATTGCCCCCCTTTTCCTCTGCATTGGATGTCTGTGCCTGCAGGAGCTGGGTGGGCAGCAGGAGGATGTGTGGATGTGGGATGACAGCTGTGGTCCGACCATAACTGCTGCTGGGAGGAAGGGGAAACTCCTCTTTATAAGCTCATTAATCGTAAGTGTGGTCTCACTGGGAGAGTGCCAGGATGGGATATTTGCTACCTGCTCCTCCAGCCACAGCCAAGGCTGTGACAGCATCTCCTGCTGCACTGCAGGTGGAGCTGGCCAAGCACAAGGTAAGCCTCCCCAAGGGGATGCTTCTCCCTCTAAAAGTGATGCTTCCACCCCCAAAGTGATGCTTGCCTCCCTCAAATCGATGCTTTCTTCCCAAATTTAAGCTCCCCACTCCCAACATCACGCTTCCCCTTCTCGAAGTGATTGCTTCCCCATTTGAATGTGATGCTACCGCATCCCTAGCTGATGCACCTCTCTCTCAGATTGATGCTCTCTCTAACGAGATTCTCTCCCCTCCCAAAGTGATGCTCCCCTCTCAGAAAACTGAGGTTCTGAGCACCCTGGTGGAGCTGTGTCCCTGTTCACTGCAGGGCAGTGGGACCAGATGATGGCCTTTAAATGTCTCTTCTAACTCAAATCATTCTGTGGTTCTACGATTCTAAAGTGATGCTCCCCCCTGCATCCCTTCAGCCCACCCAAGGATGCCCATGTTGCTCATCACGGGCCACGAGCAGAGTGCTGCTGGTGGTGACAGCGACGCTGAAGCACAGCAGTTGGGCTCCAAAGGGGGAGAAAAAGAAAAAAAAGAAATTCATAATCCTCCTAAGTGGAGGAGCAGCCCCAGGATTGTGCAGTCATATAAAACCCAGAGCAAAAGCTGGGTCCCAGAGGCAAGTTTCCTATGGAAAGATGCACAGCGCAGCCCCCCCGGAGGCAGGGTGCCATAAGCAGAGCCCATGGAATGGCTTTAGCAGGGCACTGTGCTCTGTACAGCATGTGCCTTTGGCTCTCAGTTACCATGGCAAAGAGTGAATCTTTGAAGTAAATAGTCTGTGGGTGACGTCCCAGGTCGGGTTATAGGTTTGCATCATCTGATCTGTGTTTTATTCCCATTCTCCCTGCTCTTTTTTTCCTCCGAGCACAGACAAGCACAAAACCCTCATGGCATGGAGTGTGTCAATGGCTGCACCAGCTGAGACTTCAGTTAAAAAGTTTTCCTGGCACGAAAGCAATGCAGAAATGGGAAAGCAAGACAGGCACAGCAGATTAGAGGTTAGAAAATGTGCTTTTAGCTTCAGCAGCTTCAGAATTCATAACGTAAAGCCTCACTTGGGAGAATACTTAAGCACGTAGCTGGCATTAAGCAGATGCTTTAGGTTCACCCTCATCCCTAAAAATGTAAAGGCACCACTGGGTCATTGCATGGACACTGGAGAATGCAGAAGGGCTGGACCTGCTGGGACAGGGGCTGCCCAAAGCCAAATATCAGCACCTTGAGGTCATATTCTGCCCATAATGAGGGCAGCAAAGCTACCATGAGAGTTACCCAAGCAAAAACAAATCCAAGGAAACGCATTCGGTTTGCATCCTGCAAGTCGGTTTGCACAGTTCTTGCTCTCTGCTTGCTTCCGTCCCTGGATGCAAAGCAGGGGACATGGGAGTAAGGAAGGGTTTGTGCACGAGGTGGAGGAATTGCAGAGCGGAAACCAGCCTTGCAAGTGTTCACAGAGGCAGTGGGGACTGCAGGAGGGAAAAGGCAGAAGCTTCCCTCAAATGATGCTGAGAGGCACAAAGGCTCTGGGGGAAAGGCACTGGCTGCCAGCAGTGCAGAGGTGTGGAAATACAAAGCAATTAAGACAAATGGCATCTGTGAAACAAGAGGCTTCTGGACAGGGAGATGCTGTGTAGAACAAATAAATAAAAGCAGAGCCTGATTGCAAGGACAGATGTTTGCAGGAGCTGCTTCTGCAGAGAGATCTGGAGCAGGCAGTGAGCATATATGGGGATGGCATGGGGATACTGGCAGCCACATGGGGACATCAGTGTCATTGCTCCCTGCTGTCCCCTTGCAGACCTGTGCCCAGCACGGATCCCAGAGCCAGGAGAGGGGGAATATCCCTTATGGGAGATGCAAATAGCAGCTGCTGCTCTGGTTCCATTGACCACCACCTTCAATCAGAGCACAACAGGCAATTAATTCCTTCCTCTTTCCCTCCTGGCACAGATTTCTCCCCTCTTACATTAGCCACATGGGAACTGGTCATTAGTGCAAGCATAAGGAAATCTTGCTTAGGCCAGAAGTTACCAGGGGCTCCCTGGTTTGCTACCCAGTTTTCTCCTGGAGCTCTGGGGCTGGGGGAAGCCCTTGGTCCCCTGGAAGCTGCCCTTGCAAGAGACAGCAGCTGGTCCCAGTTCCCATCACCACCTCGGAACACAGATGAGTGCACTATGGCAAAAGGATTGGAGGTAAAGAAGTGGTCCCAAACCCTGATTAGGCAGAGAGGAGGGAGGGGTTTAGCATAAGAAGCACTGTTGAGATTAGAGCAGGTACTGTCATTGGATTAGTCTGAAAATGGACAGATCTGCTCAAGCAGCAACATCTTTAAAGGAAAGATCTGCACAGGATAACAGCATGTAAAAACATAATGCACACAAGCAGATTCCTAACAGCTCCTTCAGTTCAGTCGAGGGAATCTGGGGATTACTGGCCATTTTGGCAGAGAAATAATCCCTAGGATAATGGCAGGAAGGCTTTGATGGTAAAAGCCAAGGCTACGGGCTGGATAAAGAGGCCCGTGCAAGACAGACATGCCGATAAGCCGGGGTAGATATTATCTTTTCAGCACCAGCCACGAGAAATCACTGCCTGGGCTCTTCACTTTCTAACAAACTTAATCGCTTCATGATGAACCGATGGCATTTCCAGTCCCATGTGCTTTTGATATTACTTAATAAACTTAATTAGAAAGCAGCCATCCCACTGGAAAAACAGCACTTCGGAGGGTTCCCTTTCCCTGGTTAGGAGCAGCCATGTTACATCACTGGATTTCTTTGCTGTTCCATATGTCCAAAAAGACACCCAGAGTGCACATCCCTACCTACACAACAGAGGCGTTAAAGCCACATCCACCCCACGCACAACAGGGGGAAAAAAAAGGGAAAAACTCCTGAAAAAAAGCTGCTGGGATCTGGGACAGCCCTTCGTGCCAGGATCTCTCTGGATTGCTCCCCAAGGCTGCGTCCCCAAGGGCTGTATTCACACCGTCCTTCGCGCCACCATCTTCTGCTCCTTCCTCTTCCTGCAGTGCTCTGGAAGCTCTAAGACGTGGTTTATTTTTTCTAATTTATGGCCCATTATCCGATGGGATGCACTCATTAGTCACAACCGTGGTTTGCAGATTACAGCCTACGATAACGGGCGCTGGCGCGCTCAGCCACGCATTACGGGTTTGTTCTCTTTCGGAGTTATTTGTTTCCACAGACAAAAAGCTGGACGGGCTCGAGCAGCTCCTCCCTGACTTGGAGGTGTTTCAGAGCCAATCTCCATGTCGAGGCTTTTTTACAACGTGTGAGAGCAGCACCCACACCCGCGGGGTTTGACAGCTCCCACCTCCGCCAGGTCCACCAGAAGAGTTCCGCGCTGCAAATAGAAGGAAACCACTGAGGGGATTGGTTTTCAACCCTCAACTGCTTTTTAAGACCAAAGGTTTTCTTCTGCCTTTGCTTTCGGACAACAGATTTCCAAACTTTTCACCATACTCCATGAAAAACGAGACGAGCTTATGAGAAACGCAACGATTGCAGGAGCCTATGGGCCGCCTCTCAATCCTCTTCGGTCACTGAGGATATTTTAAGTCTACATTTCATGACTGAAAACTTCATCTTGAAAGCAGATCTTATCTGGTTTTTCCATTGCCTGCTTCCACCGCCGATCCTCAGCTCCTCCAGAAGCTCAGCAGCCAGAAATGCAGGCAGCATGTAGGCAAACCAGCTTTAAAATTGGAATTCCAGCACTGAAATAATGGAGCGACAGACCTGGTGGGATGCACAGGGTTGGATGTGGGGCTGAGCAAGAGTCGTCTGGAAAAGGATGGGAAGGTTATGAAATAGAGGGTCTCTCGGTGGTCGTTTTTGGAAACCAGATACAAGAGTGAGAAGGGCTGGAGGAGAGCTCAGGTGCATCCAAACAGGATGGAGGAGGATTCGGGACCGCTTAGAGGGTTTGGACTTACTTACAAAGACCTTCAGAGAGCCATTAAGAAAAAGAGGCAGGAAAAGATATTTGGACATTTACTATTTTGTCTAGGTCTGTGAGGCAGCTGGGTTAGCTGAGATGAAACGCCTGGGTTTTTCTGGAACCTCAGCAGAGTCTGCATCTCTGCTGCTTTATCTGTCACGTCTCCTTCCAGAGCTGAATTGCAAAATCCCCACAATTTTCATTGCTTGCATGGAACGAGCTTCAGCTGCTGAGGACTGCAGGGGCCAGCCCTGGGCACGTGTGGGTTGGTGGTGCTGAGATGGCCAGGTTGTGCCCACGGGATGTGCCCAGGAGTTGAAGGAATGGTGCCATAACTAAAGCAGAATAAGAGCAGCACGAAATGCTGAGCTCAGTGCAGTGGGACTCATCTGACGGGGGAGCTGCACCACGCTTCTGCGACATCCATTACATGACATAACCTTTAAAGCAATGCATACCAAGGACATTACTAGCAGTAATCCTTCTGCTCAAGCAGGACTGCAAATGAGCAGTGAAGATGATTTACGTCCATCTGCAGCTCCCCATACAGCCCGGTGCATTCCTTCAGCAGCACGGGATGACACAAACTGCCACTGCACTCATCAGCACGGATCAGATTCGAAGGAGAAAAAGCATCAAGGCACTGCCCATAGAATCATAGATACCACAGGATCACAGAATCACAGAATTGTAGGGGTTGGAAGGGACCTCTAGAGATCATCAAGTCCAACCATAGATATCATAGAATCATAGATACCACAGAATCATTAAGGCTGGAAAAGACCACTGAGATCACCCAGTCCAAACCCAACACATCACACCATGCCAATAACCACCTCCACAGTGCCACATCTCCGTGGTTCTGTGTCATCCCCAGTGGTGACCCCACCACTCCCTGGGTATCCTGTGCCCGTGTGTCAACGCTCTGTATGTGAAGAAATTTTTCCTGATATCCAACCTGCCTGGGGATGCAAAATGAGAGCTGGCTCAAGAAGCCACCACTCAAACCCAAGCAACACTTTGGTCACAGCACACAGACTCTCCATGATCACTGTGGGGCATTACAGGCAAATGTCATAGTCCACCCCTATCCTTGGAGCTGAGTTTGCCATGGAATGTGTTTGTAAACACAGCTCTGCCTTCCTGGAGCAACCCTTGGCCCTACTATGGCCAAGAGTTCCTACCATAGCAGAGCTGAGAGGAAGACGGGTCTAAAGATAAATGCTACTGACACAATTTGGGGTCATTGTAACACCTGGCTACGTGATAAGCAATGAAAGGCAGCCATTCACTCCAGTTTTTCTGGCCACAGCAGTAACTACAACATTGTTTTAATGTAACTTTGAGCATTTAACCGGGGAGTGCTGGCACGCTCGCGCAAGGATACGACGGGGAGACAGGATGCACTAATATTTGCCAGTGAGGCAGAACGGAAGACGAGATAAAGAACAGGATTATGCACGGCGCACTACATATTCACACAATAAAGAGCATTATTTCATCGCTCTTGGGACCGTCGTGCAAACTAATTAAAATGGTATTTCGGCGTATTGAATTAATGACTCCGCTGAGGGCAAGAAAGATCTTATCAGCAGGCGTTTTGAAACCACGTTTGCTTTCAGAAATGTACCCCATTGGTAATAATCTCAGCAGCGAAGTGGCAGAGTCAAGTAGGAGCACCCGCTTCGTCGAGGCTGCTCCGCAGCCCTGCAGATGCCACCAGCTCCTGCTGCTCTGCTTCGCTTGCAATTTGCTCGCCTCGTAGTGCTCTCACCTTGCCTCCACCTTAGGGAAGGGACTGCTGGCTGGAAAGAAAGACACAGAGTTGGGGGTGTTGTGCCCAGCTTGCTTCCCCTGAAGGCGACACCGTGCTGTTCATGTGTGTCTCCTGACTCAGGATCAGGGCTCTGCTTTGCGACCCCATGGACCTCCTCCATTTCCTATGTTGGAGATGCTTCACGTAATGACTGATATCACTTCCCACATCACCTGCTATCACCAGACCCCATGGCAGATAACCCTTCTCACAACCAAGCCCCAGCCCAGGACAGTGGGGTTTTGCCCCACGTCTCTCCCGGTAAGGATGTACATCAGAGGTTTGGTGACACACTGGCACAGGTTGCCCAAGGAGGCTGTGGATGCCCCATCCCTGCAGGCATTCAAGGCCAGGCTGGATGTGGCTCTGGGCAGCCTGGGCTGCTGGTTGGTGACCTGCACAAAGCAGGGGGTTGGAACGAGGTGATCACTGTGCTCCTTTTCAACCCAGGCCATTCCATGATATTATGATTCTATGACACATGACATATGCCAAAGAGCAGATTTGTGTGTCTGAAGAATAGAAATGCACTATAAAATACTTTGCCCTCCCTCCCCATCCCTCTGGGTCAGACGTCGTGTGGTGCAGCCCAACATGTGCTTCATCATCAGTGTGGTCCTCAGCTCAGACGTATTGCTGCCCCATAAAGTCTTTCCCATGGTCCTGAAGTGAGTCTCAGAGCAAGAATCAGTGCAAAAACCAACAAAGGTCTGGAGAGCGTGAACAGATGCCAAGAAGAGAGATGGGAAAAGCTTGCACTTCCAAGTGCCAGAGAAGACAACGAGACATAACAAACGCCTTCGTTTGGGAGAGGGCTTTCTTTAGGGAAGAGGGGAGAAGTCTGGAGAGGGAGTGGGGGGAAATGTAGTCCCTCTCACACCCCCTCTGACAGCCGAAGAATTAAATCAAAGCCAACAATTTTTCCTATCCAACCATAGCATTTTGGTGCCAGAGAACTCCCTGTCTGGATAACCCTCCTGCAAAGGGAAGCTCCAGCTTTCCCTGTGCAACACAAAGCCCAGTGCCCTTCATTCTGCATGCATTTGGCTGTGCTGCCAGGTCCCTGTGCCCATGCAGATATGCTCCAGTACCCGCACACCACACGCAGGTAACTTCCCAAACTGTCTCAACCACGTGGATGCTGCAGGTGTGCATGGTGCACAACACTGCAATTTGGGCATGGCGAGGGAGGTTCAGAGATGCCACACACATCTGATAAGGACTGGCTCATGAGAGCAGGTGGACTTTGATGTAAGAACCTCATACATAGAATTAGAGCTCCCACCACGAACATGCAGGTGTATTTTGGCATCATTTTAGTGCAGTCAAAGAATCAGAACTGTTCAGGTTGGAAAAGACCTCAAGACCATCACGAAGCCCAATCCCAATCCATCCCATCATGTCCATTGACCAAGCAGCTCAGTGCCACATCTCCACAGCTCCAGAGCACCTCCAGGGATGGGGATCTCAACTCTTCCCTGGGCAGACAGTGCTTCAGCTTCACTGCATCCATGCTCAGACACAATTTATTGCTCATCGACACCACCTGCTACTAACCTGCCACGGTCCCACCTGGTCACAGTCACAGCATTGCCACCCAATGCCAAGGAGCAAGAAACAGAGATCCTGCAAAGCACTGATCACCGCTGCTGAGTTTTGAGGTCACTGCAGCAGCTCCTCGCAAGCACCTCCTTTTTCAGCCCCAAATTTACCAACAGCTGAGGCAGCCCACACCACAGGGCTATTTAAAACCGAGGCCACGGCTGCAGTTGTGCTGACTTGCAAGATTCCCACACAAGGCTCCTTGTAGGCTGGAGAAACCTTAATTTAGATGGCCTGCTGATTGCTGTCTGCACAGGGAAGAAGAGAGCATCTTTCCCCTTCCCAACCATTAAAGCTGCAGTTGCTGCCCTCCGGTGCTCCCTATTGACTGGCTCTTGCTTTGGCATCTCCTCTTGCCAGCAGAAGCCTGAAGAGGACTGGGATGACATGCTGGGAGCTGTGCTGTCCTCCTCCTGGGATGCACAGAGCACACATAAAAGCATTTCATCTCCTGGTGTCTGCTCCCTGCCCATCCCAAATTAGGGCAGCACCGCTGTTTGTCCGACTGAACTTTGTGCTTCCCACATAGTGGTAGGAATTTCCTGCTTCCTGAGACAGCAGTAAATACTTAAATATGCTGAATGCTGAATGCTGACCTGGTGCTGGGCTTTTGTTCGCATTTGGGATCTGCAGATTCTGCTGGAGCCACCCCAGTGAGGGCTTGGCTGGGACCAAAGGAGAGTCAGGTCCCTTCCCTCCACACAAACCCACAGCACAAGGTTGCGTGGGCAGAAAAAGAAATTAAAGATGTTGCTGGTGCACCAGGGCTGGGAATAGCAAAGAGGTGCATGCAGCTAGAGCATCCCAGGGGAGAAAAGGCGAAGGCTTGGCAATGAGCTCCCAGCATCTTCTGTTACCAGTGAATGTTGAGAGAATTCCCAGTCCAGCAGGACCTCGTGGAGCTTGAGAACAAACTCAGTCATTTAAATAGAAGTCTTTCTCCCTGGTGCTGCTCTACTTCTAATTCCTAATTGGACGAGGCAGGTTCTTTCCTATTTCCAATACGGCTGTGCAGAATTATAAGATCTATTAGCTTTGCAAAAACTAAAAAAAAAAATAAAAAGAAAGAAAGCAATGCCTTCTCGAATGGTTTTCAAGTTCTTTTCAGACCACATGTGCTCTGAGGCAGGGTAATTTTGTTTAGTGTAATTCACTTGCTCTAATTTCCTGTAATTCTTGCAAGATAGATGACTATGTTTTTTGGTTATTTTCCACATCTATTCAGCACTAATTTCCCTTGCAGTGATGTTTAGGTGGAGAACAGCCCCAGAGACACCGGAGGGTTTGCAGGAGCAATGGAAATGCCCAATGGGTTGGATCAGCACCTCGCAACGAGCTGTTATCACCAGGTCCTAAGGCTCCCTGAATTATACTTCTAATTAGCCCAGATGACTTCATTTCGGTTAATTGCTCATAGCTAAAAAATGCTGCTGTGAGCTGTTGGTGAGCAGGTTGGCTGGGAGCATCTGTAAGTCAGTGGGATGGTTGGGATGTGTGTTTCGATGGGTAAAAATGGGTTTTATGGAGAAGGCAGAAGCTTAGCAGCTAGGAAAGCAAACGCACACCTGAATGCATGGGCAGAAAACTCAAATCCTTGCTTATGGCCCCCCAGATCTGAGCACAGCACAGCTCTGCATGTTTCCACACCGCTTCTCTGCTCAGTGATGGCTCTGAGTCCAACTTGGACTCAATGACCCAAATGGGTCCCTTCCAACTGGGGATATTCTGTGATTCTGCGACGCTTACCCTGAACACAGCCCCGCTCTCAGGTCCAGCATCGGCCCTCTGTTTCTTCTGGTCCACCTCTGGCTCTAATAACACCAGCTTGGCTGCGTTGTGAATTGCTTTCACCTCCAGGTGGAGCGTTGCGGTTGCTGTTGCTCAGCCCCGCGCTCCCTCGCCGGCTGCAGCGGGGCCCCAACTGGACAAAACCCCCATGCATGAGCCCAGAGCACAACAACTCGCAGCCCTCTGAGTCACCGCTATGCTGAGACACGGGAATGGCAGCCAAGAGGTCGGCAGTCCCCATGGGGAAATGCATGTGTACAAAGACCCATCACCACCATCCCCGAAAAGAGGGGGGGAAATGGGGGTTTTGAGGCCGGCACGGTGCAATGGGGTGCAAAGAGCTTGAGCGCTAGGGGGTCAGCTTCCAGTTTGGCAGCAGAAAGCTTTGGGTTTTCTAGCGTGCTGTTCCAGGGTGGGTTTTCACACTCTGAGAACTGGAAAGCCGCTCGCAAGCCAGAAAGGAAAAATTGCAACAGAGGAGTTTGGAGGAGGGGAGACATGGATGGAAATCCACCCTCCTCGCTTACAGGAAGGCAACTGGGAGAGAGCGCGGCGTGGAAATGAACTTCCCAACATAAAGGGAATTTAATGCTAACCAAAACACCCCGACACAGATGAACTTAATCACAGCGAAGTGAGCGGAGGTCATTAAACAAACAGCAGAAGTCAAAGTGTTGAGATGGGGAATATATTTAGCGAGCGGCTCCGAGGGAGGGAAAAATGAATGTGGGGGATTGTGAGGCAAAAAGTGATGTGAAGTACTGAGACAAAGGGAAATATATACGTGGATATATATGAGAAAAGTATTGTCCTTGCACCCTGGAAACCGTTTGTGAGCATTTCCCTGACAAGCTCTTGCAGCAGGCATGACAGGGCAGGATGCTCTGTGCTCAGCACATCCATTTTCCACCCTTTAGATACAGTTTCATTGATCTCAATGAGGCGCTTGCTCAATTGAGGCATTGGAGCCATTGGAGCTGCACTACTGAAATATCTTTGTCATTGAAAATTGGGCAACCAGAAGGGCAGGATTAAGGGTGGAGAAGCACTGTGTTGCCCAGAGGTGGTGGTGCTCCATCCCTGCAGACACCCAGGGTCAGGCTGGAAGGGCTCTGAGCACTGATGGAGCTGTGGGTGTCCCCAGTCATTGCAGGGAGTGGGGCCAGATGACCTTAAGAGGTCTGTTAACTCAAACCATCCTATGGTTCTGTGCTCAGCCCCAAGCTCTTCATTCATCAAACCTCTGCTGGGCCTTCCCACTCGCCCCGGGTCAGGGCAGACCCAGCCCTGGATGCATCACAAAATCCTTTAAAAGAAACCAATACAGACATTTATGCAACACAGGAATCAAACCCCCGTCTACAAATTCCTGCTCCCAAAACAATCAGCTCTGATTAATGGTGCTGCCAGAGGATCACTCATCAGGAGCCATGAACAACATCTCTTTCCACATTGTTTCCAACTCCAATAAGCTGGAAAGTGAAACGCATTTCTATTTCACGAATTTCTTTGTACTCATTTACCATTCAAGATGATGGTTTGGTTGTTTAGCTTTTTTTTTCTTCCTGCAGGAGAGATGCTATAACCCAAACTGATCAATAAAAGGACAATGTAAGCAAGCTACCTGCACACTGGCAACCTCCCATGAGACCTGCAGAAGCTGCAGTATCCCTTGTCCCCAGCTCCTGCATAGCTGAGCTAAGCTGGTTGATGAAGCTGAATACCACAAACCATCATTTTCTTTTCCAAGCTGTGAGCTGTGAAGTCCTCAGCTCTAAGGGCTGAACCCCTCAGCCTCAGCACACTACAAACTGTCCAGTCAGCACACTACAGAATACGTCGTAGAGTACAGGTCTGCCAAGGAAGTGCATATTTCATCCCTCCCTTTTATAAAAGATATTTCATTTGTGGGATTCCGAGTAGACTTTTAAATAAGCAGATACAATGGGGTACAGTCTCCATTTGCAAGCAGCTGCAGATTCCCTGTTTCTAGGTCTTTTAAGTATGTGTATTTAGAGAATGCATATATGCACATACAGTCACACACATATATGAAACCTCATAGCATCTGATCAGCCATTTTCTCGTCCTTATCATAGGATGACACAATGACCCAGCGTGACCCTAAATCGTGGACTCATTACAGCAGAACCTTCCAAATAAATGTGCTCCAAATGCCCCAAACCAACACAAGGGCATTTCCCAACCCATAGGCAATGCTCAGCGCAGAACGTGTGTGCCCAGGAAGCCCAGATTGAACAGGATGGCCTTTGTCAATGTCATAAGTCCTGCCATAAAAGCACAGAAGGGTCATGTCCCAGTTCACCACCTCAGCAGCACTGAGAATGTTTCCTTACCGCTGCTGGATGAGGTCCCTGCTCTACGCTACGATGAGTTTGCAGTTAAGCCATGCTGCCTGCCCTTCTTCAGCTCCTCCTCAGGAACCAGAACCTTCAGAAAAGAAAGAAAAGAGATTTTTACGTTAGCAAGCAAAGGCCTGCACTGTGTTCCTCTGATTGCCCCCTAGCACTTCATCCAGGGATGTTAGCAATAAAACAGGTAACTGCAGGAAAGTGCCTAAGAAATTAAAAAGAAAAAAAAAAACAAACAAACTGAAAGGCAGAGAAAATATCCTTTGTGACAGTGGTGCTTGTACCCTGCAGGCATGGGGATGGAGAGTGCTCCCCATCAAACCACACAGCCCTGCAGCTGGAGGAGTGGTGGGTATGGGGTTAGGGTCGTTGTAGTGCCCAAGCTTCGCTTCTCACCCCAAACAGCTTCCAGCCATTCTGGTGCCCAGCCATATGTGGTTTTTCTAGGGGTGTGGAGTGGAGTGTGTGTCTGTAACCTAGCCTGCAGATGGGATGAACCTCCAGCTAACTGGCGAGGTCGGCATCCCTGATCTGCATGGAGTGCAGCCTGCATCTCAGGGATCTGCACCTCCTGACAGCTCAGGGATGCTTCCAGCCTGCTGCGCTCACCTCCTGTCTCTGCAAATAGGTAAGAATCTCCACTCATCCAAAAACAGACTCCAGCAGCCCCTCCAGGTAATTCCTTGCACTTGAGACAACCCTGGAGAGCCATCGCTCGCCTCTTAATCCCCCAAAAACATCCATGGGAATGGCAAGCAGGTTTTCCCCTGTCTGCCCTTTCCCTGCCTCCAGTCTCAGAGGGTTTTGTTCCAGGTCAGCGGGCCCATGAAGAATAATTGCACTGGAGGAATGGCACATGCCACTGCTGTGATGCAATGTGGTTGAAGGGAGCACAGCCCTCATGGGGAGCAGCTGATGGAATGGGATGGCTTGGTCTACCCAGGGCAGACCTCATTGCTCCTGAAAGGAGGTGGGGATCAGCCTCTGCTCCCATGTAAAAGCAATAGGATGAGAGGGGATGGCCTCAGAGTGCACCAGGGAAGGGTCAGGTTGGATATTTGGAACGATTTCCTCTCTCAAAGAGCAGCGATGCTCTGGCACAGGCTGGCACAGGGAGGTGGAGGAGTCACCGACCCTGGGGGTGGCCCAGAAACACAGAGATGTGGCACTGAGGGACACGGTCAGTGGGCATTATGGGGTGGCTTGGGGATCTCAGAGGTCTTGTCCAACCTGAATGATTCTACGATTCTATAACACGAAGCAAAGGGAAGGAGGAGAGGAAGAGAGAAAGCATGACTCCAGCAGTTTTCATGGTATTTGGCAGGGCTGGAAACAGTGATGGCAATAATTTGACCGTAGTCTCTTGAAAACTGCTTGTCACAGATTTTCCAAATGCTGAAAAATACAGAGATATGTATTTGTAAGTAACCACCAGACTCGATCAGCTCATCTTGACCAAGTAGTCCACAATGACATTATTCCACAATGGCATAATCCTTAGAGAAAAACCACAGCATTCTTGGACCAAAAGCAGAAACTTGACACATGTAATACCTAATACTAGAGTGTACTTTATACCCTGCTTTCCTATGAGTCATTTTCCATCCCGCTGTCTGCTGAAAATGCTTGTTGTTTGTTTATGAAAGAATCCCTCAATGGTTTTATTGATGACAGGAGAAAGCAGAGCTGTGGCATCCTGAGGACCTGCTGCCCAACCTGGGTCACCTGGAATCCTCTGCTCGGGACAGGAGCTGCATGCAGAGCCAGAGACCGTGCAAGAATGGGCAGAATCTGCAATTTTTCAACCAAGTCAGGTTGCAAAACAAATAAAGAGAAATGCCTTTTAATTTATTGGGGTGTGGGGGGTGATGCTTGTTTGGTTTTCACTGTCAAAGCCAGATCTTTGCACAAACGCAACCACCCCCAAAGCCTACCAGGAAGAACCCACTCTGGGTAGCATTGCAGTCAATGCAAGGAAATGGGCAAAGGAAACAGTGAGCACCAGCTCCCAGAAGCAAAACCACTGCTCCAGCTCCAGGATGCAGTGCAAGGGCTTGGTTCTGCTCTTGCCTGGTTCAGTATTGGCCCCTTGGGCGCAGAGCAAAAGGAAGGTACACCACCCATTTATGTAGTAAACGCACAAATTGTGCTATTCAATCAATTTTCACAAGTTCACTGGCTAAGCTCGGAGCAGCGGGGGGTTATTTTCCAATTTATTCTTGGCCAAACCCACTGAAATGCTAGGAAGTGAGCAGCAGCATTTTGAGGGGGTGCTGAGGGACGCTGGATGGAGCCAGGGCTCCCTCAAGCCTGCACCAAGCCAGGGGAATGCAGGACACGTGCCCAGCACCAACAGCTCCAATTTTCTCTAGGTGTTTGACCAATGATTCCTGTTCATTGTGAGTTATGGCACTTGGGTCTGCTGGCCCACTGTATTTTCACAGAATCATAGAGCTTGAGCTGGAAGAGACCCTATAAGATCATCTAGCCCAAATCCTCTGCAATGAACAGGGACACCTCCAGCTAGTTTTGTTGGCAACTCCCCAGGTCGCTTGATAACTGGAAGACTGACCTTTCCTTCCCCTCCTGCTTATAGCACGTTTTTTTTCCCTGCTTTTCAGGGCTTTCTAACTGGAAAGCAGCAGGAAGACCTGGAGACAGTGGTCTTTTGGACGCTCTCCAGCTCCCGTTGGCCCACATAGTGATTGCTGAGCAACGTGACCCGCACGTGCTAACAACCCCTGGAGCAAGCAGCAATGCCCCACGGTCTGCAGGAGATCAGGTTGACGGATGGTGGCCATGAACACCAAGGGCCTTGGTGACAGATGTGCCACCGCCATGCAGGAGCGCGTTGTGCCTGGCAAACAGCAGGGCTCGCCGTTCTCATTAACACCAATAATCACAGCGACATTAGGAACACCCTCGCTTCAAAGAGAGGGTCTGCCTCCCCCAGCTTCAGCCAAATGCAAAGAACAAACTTAAATATTTGCACTCATCTACACGTACCATAAACACAGAGCGCAGCCAAGCCAGCTCTCTGACCTATGAGCGGCGCTGACAGGAGATCCCTGGTGCAAATGTTACACATTTGCCTTATGTTCATTCTTAAACAAAATGAGCAAAGGTCAAAGCTACGTTCCCGGACGAGGGCACATTTGCTCTCCAGATGGTAACAAAAATGAAGGGCTTTTCTGTGAGTAGAATGGACAAAGAGATGCTCTGCAGTCCTAACATCACTCTGACCTTGATGCTGTACAGTACACATATGGCTTTTCCCCTGGGTTTATGCATCAGAGATGTAGATTGGGAGTAACAAAGCCCAGCACAGCTAAAATACGGTATTTATCCACATGGAACTTGGTCTTACATCACATCAAACCCCTGAAAGCTCACTCTGTAGCTGGAACACCTTCACCAAGGCCTGGTGCAATGTTCAGCCTTGGGATGGAAACCATGCCTGCAGTGTATGGGGGCTCATCTCCAGTGTTTGGAAACCTAAAATGACTCAAGGGTGGTCTCACAGAATAGGAAGAAAACAGACCAACGTCAATTCAAAGATGCTTCTCAAGTCTACCGGAGGAGCTTGTTGGCTTCTAGCAAGCACAAATCTGTTGTTTCCTTGCGGGTAAAAGGAGCTGAGATGGTTCGGAGCAGGCTATCCTCAGCAGCAACAGCTTCCCACCCTCAGCGGGATGCTGCAGCTGGGGATTTCTGTTGCAGTGGTGTTGCACAGGGATTGGAGAGCTGGCGCAATGGGAAGTTCTGCCATTTTTTTGCCACCTAGCACTGCGCTGAAGCCATAGCTGGCACTACAGGGTGAGATGACGAGAGCAGAGCCATCAGTCAGCTCAGTCACTGTGCTCCAGGTCCCACAATAGGACAGACACACATCAGCGCTCCACCAGACCGCAGCACAGAGCTCAATGCCCCCACGGAAAGCACAGTGCAAAATCTCAAAGGAAAGGCAAAATAAAATGGGGCCATGGCCCCACGGCAAAGCGCCCGGGTCCTGTGCCCTGGAAGCAAAGCAGCAGACGGAGAATTGCAACCATTCCCAGTTGTTTCTGTTTTGTTTTCTTGGCCTAATTTCTTACAGGCCGTCAATAGCTGCATGTCCTCCGCGGAGCCAAGTTTAAATCTAGTCAAGTCTTGACTTATCCCAGAGCAAAGAAATGTCCTCGTCAGTTTTCTAGCCAGGAATGCATGTGTTTATATTGGCCTGAAAAGCACAATCAATAGTCCTGGAGCAAACATATTGCCACCTGCCACCTCCCCCTCCTCGATCCCACAGAAATCAAGCTCCTATGATCACTTCTTAACGAGCCTGAACCACCAGGTAAGGATGGATGGCTCCATGGGTGCAGAACCTGTGCTCTTCGAGCTGCAACTTTTCTACCTCAGTCCCAACGCTGAAGCTAATGAGATGTGAAAACTATTACCCAATCACAGAGGAAAGCTAATTCTCCCGGACAGTCTGCAACATGCAAATATAACAGTGATCTTTGCCATTTACAACACAATGGAAAATTGCTAATAAAAGTTCCTATTGTGTCGGGGATGTAATACTAACCGCATGGCATTCGTCCCTCCCTCCTCCCTCTCTACCCTTCTGCAGCCAGGCAGCTAAAAATGGCTTTAAACTTCCCAGCTCAAATGCTCTCGAGGGCAATGAGTGATGCTGAAGCACTGGGAGAAGTCGGAGATGGATGCTGCACTGTGCTGCTCTCCTCCATGCAATGCTGCACTGCCTGCAGTGCTGGGGATGGACATACCAATGTGCAGGAGGACTGCCCTCTAGCACCTAGTTAAAGCACCCTCTGCTCTCAGCACCATGCCACAGGTCCAGATGGCCTCCTGCATTCCTGACACCTCCAAAATGCCATGTCTGCACTTTCTTTTCCAATCCCCAAGCTGCTGCTTGTGCCCTGTGCCCTTTCCCTATCCTCGCAGCAAGGGCAAGCCATGTGCATGCATACATGCTGCACTGACACCTGCATGCACCTTGTCCCACTCCAGGAAAGGAAAGCTGGATGCAGGGATTAAAGCCTGAGCCAGCATTTGCAAGGCTGGATGCCCAGAGCAGGGCTCCTTCACCATCTCTCAGTGCACAGACAAACAACCCCACTGCTTTGCAGCCCTCTCCAGCACCTGCGCTCCAGCAGCCTCGTTTGCAGGGATGCCAAAGGAAGGGCTGCAATCCCTCTCCCTGTTCCGAGAGCTGTGAGCTTTCCCATGGGTCCCTCTGACTCTGACTCACTTCCTTCCTCCCCAGGTTTTTCGGCTCACACCGTGGGTTACAGAAGCAGCAGGACGGGCTTGGGTGGTTGAGCAGGAGCAGAAGCAGCTCCCACCTCTGCCCTGCTCCCTTGGCAGCCCCTCTTTTCCTGCATCCCGCAGCATTAGTGTCTCCATTCTGCCCCAGCCTCTCCCCAGCCCTTCTGCAGGAGGAAAGCGTGGGAAGAAGCACCTATGAGATGCAAAACCCAGCTCTGACCGGCTGCAGAAAAAGCAGCCCTTACAGGGCAAGAGGGGGCAATTAAGGGATTTCAGCTGGAATCAGTGGCTTCAGTGTCTCACTGAAGCAGCCAAATGGCTTTATTTCTGCGTATTTGTTAATAATCTCATTATTTGCAGGACCCATGTGCTCTCTATTACCTTGCATTTTCCAATATTGAAGGGACATCTGAGGCTGGTTAGGCTGTTTGTAACGGGTCCATCTTCAGCTTTTGGTATTTCCTGGCTGGCACGTGACCAAATCAACACACTGCTCTTTCCATTTAAAAACAGTCCCCCCTAAGGAACTGCCTTAAGCACTTATCTTGCTCAGCAGCTCCTAATGCACAAGCTGCCCTGGGACTGCATAGGTCTTAGTGGGGAGAAAAAAAAGAACAACAAACACCCATAACCAAACGTAAAACTGAAAAACAATAAAATGTAAAACTCCTTTGACCTGTGCAATGGTCCACCGGTGAGCTCACACAAAGGCAAATAGTTTGGGAATTGGGAATGCTTCGCACGAGGAGGTATTCCAGGGTTTAGTTCGATTTGGAAGGGGGGTATTTATATTTAGGAGGATCTGAGAGCTGCCTGCAGATGTCAGCTGTGTGTCTGCAAGCCCAGGACACGCTGCCAGCACCTGAACCTCTGCTGTTCTTTCCCGTTTGCAGCTGCTGGAGGCTCAGGTGGAGGAAGCACATGAAGCAGCAGCATCACTTCGTGGACGCTGAAGGGACTTGCTCCTGCTGATTCCAGGGGCAGCAGCCTGAACACTGAGTGCTTTGCAGCTCTCTGTGCTGTGCCTCATATGCATGAAGTGAAGCTTCGCTTTCCCTGCTGGCACTCCTACATTTCACTGCGCTGGTGATGAGCAAACCCTTGCATATGTTGCATCCTTTTTGCCCTGGGACTCTAAGCCTGCATTCCACGTGTGGCACTTCCATGCAGCAGAACATGGTCTCCCAAGAGCAGCTTAATCACTCATAGAATCATGTGATGAATCTCCAATTCATGTTGGAGAAGACCGCTGTGATCCCCACATCCAACTCATCTCACCATACCCACTAACTGGTGCTCTGGCACCATTTACAGATCGTCCCGAAGGAGATAAGAAAATAAAACCAAAAAACCACAACCCAAACCACAGCACCAAGGCAAGGTGTACCCAATGAGTTACACCAGCTGTAGGAATGCTGGCAGAGCCCAGCTCTGTAAACCGTGCTGTAAACCCGTGACGACCTACACCCTGCCAAGCCTGCCTCTGTCCTTGCCAGGAGCCACTCTCCACACCGTAACCCTACATATAATCACAGAGTCATAGAATGGCCTGGGTTGAAAAGGACTGCAGTGACCATTTAGTGTCAACCCCCTGCTGTGTGCAGGTCGCCAACCAGCAGCCCAGGCTGCCCAGAGCCACATCCAGCCTGGCCTTGAATGCCTGCAGGGATGGGGCATCCACAGCCTCCTTGGACAACCTGTGCCAGTGCCTCACCACCCTGTGGGTGAAAATGCAAGTGATGATGGCCAGCGAGGGTCCAACACAGCCCAAGCCTTCAGCTGATGGCAGGGCACCAGCACGAGCTGAGCTCGTGACCACCTTGCGCCTGCCACGTCCCGCTGGCACGGCTCAGCAGGCGGATTTGCTGCCATTTCTGCCTCCTCCAGGGTTCACGGGTGGCCCAGAATATGACAAAACCTTGAGTTGTTAGCAAAGAAAAGAGATTTGGGCTGGAGTTCCTGGGTAGAACTGCCAGATGTGTCACTTTTACTCAGAGCTGCGCAGGGTGGAATTGGCAGATGGTCGCCGCTGGGGAAAAAGCTGGAGAAGAAGGAAGGGAAGTGGAACCATTTTCCAGGTCACCTGCTTCCCTTATGCCAGCTCCATGCCCAAAGCACAGCCTGCAGATTTCCCTTGTCTTCAGTTCTCTTCCGCTCCTCCATTCTTTCTCCCACTCCCTTTGCACCCCTTGACTTGAGGTGCTTGTAGGCATTTCACACCTAATTATTTATTAGCCTTAATGAACACTGTCATGCATCCACCCCTCTCCTCATCTGTAGCTGGTTTTAATCGGGCAGCTCTGTCCTCAGTGACGAGAAGTTGTGCAATCTCCTGCACACATCTGCCACCAACCCAGCTCCATCCCTCCTGCTATTCGTTTTAATTGCAGAAATGAGTGCTGAGGACTTTCTCCAGCGCCTGTTCAGGGAGAAGTGTCAGTCACTGCATGGGGAGAGAGAGACCTCTCCAAGATAAAGTTCCAGGCGGAGGCTTAATCAACACGATGGCCTCATTAACAGCACAAGCCAGATAACGCAATCCTTGCAGTGCTGGCATTCCTCCTTGCTGAGCAGGCACATAATAAATCAAGGAGAGATTTGATGGGAAAGAAAAGCCATGCTCTGTTCCCTTGTGCTCTGGTGGTACAGCTTTCTGTTCCAAAGGCCCCAAACTCCTGCAGGATGGAGCTGGAGCTCACCCATCCCTCCTGCAGACAGCCAAGCACTATCCTTGGCCAAACCCTCCATGGAGAGGTCTCTCCAGTAGGGATGTTCCAATCCATTTGCCCAGAGCAACATCAGCCCATGAAACCCTCACGACCTCAGACATCCACTTGGGAAAGTTTTGCTTGCCTTTGCGCTCCCATCACTTAGAGCCTGATAGTGGGCAAAGGGGATTTGGGCTCATTTCTTTGCTTTCTATGGGCTCTTTCCACCTGCACTCCTGCCTGGCAGTTCCTGAGCTTGAGGAAGCAAATACACAGCTGAGCCACTCAAAGCCCACCTCCAAACTGGAAGACCTACATGGAAACCCCCTGAAAGCAGTGAGAACGAAAGGATTCAAATCAGTCCTTGGTCCAGCTCTGCCTGGCACCACCTGTCCCACATGGGAAAAACACAGCAAACATTTCACAGTGTCTATTTTCCATTCGTCCTCTCTGGTAGCTGGTGCTGTGTGTTTGCCTTGCATGCATGCAAGCCTGCTTACAGAGCATGTTGGCCTTTATGGAAGGGTTAAACCAGCAATAAAAGATGTTCTGCTCTGTAAGATTTCAGGCATGTTCTGAAGAACTTTCCTCCTGGCAGCATCCCTTGAGGGATGAGGGATGGAGAACTGCCTTCTCCTCGGAAGGACCACCTGCAGGGTGCCAGGAGCATTCTAGAGCTGTGCACTGGTGAGGTTCAGGGGATGGAGGGAAAGGCCCAAAGTGATCCAACAGCACAGCCAGCTTTCACTAATGCTGACTTCAGATTTGGCTTTCCTGCACTTCCCAGGTGCAGGCTGTCCATGAAAGGAGAGTTCTCACTCCAGTAAACGTCATGGTTAAACTTACAGCAAGGCTTTGGGCTTGAGGCTGTTTTGCTGCTGTATGGGTAGCGAATTCAGATTTACTTATGGATTTTGAAGGTGTCTGAAATCTGAACCCAGTGCTGCTTCAGAGCCCGGACCCATCTCTTCATTCATTTTGCTGCCCTTCTTCTCCTGCAGAAGAAGCAGTCTCTCTCCTGACGTCAGTGCTCTCAGTTTTCCACTCATCCCAGAAGAAGAGAATTTCTTCTTCCCATCAGAGTACCTTGCAGAGAGCATCCTGGCAGCCTGCAGGACAAAAACCCTCAGCTGTGCAGATTGCAGCGCTGCCTGGAAGCAGGCAGACCGCTCTCCTGGAACCACCACCGTCCGCGAGCTTCACCTCCATTTCCTCCAGGACTCTGGGACCTTCGTCATTCCAAAGCCCTTTTAAAATGTCATCACTTCAGGAGAGGATCGAGCCAGGGCTGGCCTGCTGGGTGACGGAGCGATCAGGCTTTGAACTTTGAGTCTGGGAAGCCGGGAGAAGCCAGAGCAGGAGCTGACATCACCCTCACTCGAGGCGAGCGGCACGGATTCTCCCCGAGCCTGCACATTGTAGCCACTGTCGGACGGTGACGGGAAGCCAGGATGATGAACGCATGAGTCACTGCAGCTCCGTGCTCTCCTGGGAGGAAGGAGCAAGAGTTTCCTCGCAAGAAGCAGCTTTTTGGTTTTTTTTTCTTCCGCTGTAAATCTTCGAAGTGCAGTGATGAGTCTGAAAGGTCACTGGGGCTTGGCACCGCTTTGGCAACTGCGAGCCAGATGGCTTTGATAGGGAGGGGAAGGCTGTCTGCTGCTGAGCAGCTCTGCAGCTTCACCTGCAGCTCGTCTGCTTCTGCTCTGCTCACCTCCCGGCTGCTCCCAACAGCCAAGCAAAGGCTTTTTGGGGTGGCAATCCTGGTCCTATCTAACAGAATGGGATTTTGCATTTGCATTCAGTGAGGGGAGGGTTTCAACAAAGGGCCCTGCTTGTATTTTGAGGAAATAGTGCACGCCTGCTTGTGTTCTCAATGGGCCCAGAGCTCCTGGATTTGCACACCAAGTTTGTTGCACACCATCTGTATGTTGCCTCCACTCAGAGCTCAGCATTGCCATTCAGATCAATGGGATATGAGTCAGATCCTTCCACGTGTAAATTATTGTTATTAATGGAAGTCCCCTTTCTTGGATGTGGAAGAAGAGTCAGTGCTAAAGGACATTCAGGTAACAAATTCTTCTTCCAGGAATGCAGAGATCTGCAGAGCTCCATGATGGTGCTCACGCTTCCCTGTAGCAAGGTGCCAAGAGGAGAGCACTCAAACCTGAGCTCTGAGCATCCTTGGGAGGTGGGAGACAAACCCAAAAAGCAAAGAGGCTTCAGAAGAAGGGAGAGCTGAAAAGAAGGATAGCAAAGTCGACAAGCCAAATTCAGTCCATGAATACTAATTGAAGTCCATGGGAACAGCCCATACCAAGATTAAGACTGCAATAATGGCTTACCAAGGTCAGTCTAGCACAGTGTTTTGCCACTGCAAGGGGATGAAAGCAGATGCCTAGGGAAGAGTTTAAGGATACAATAAACATGCACTGATTTTTTTTCCCCCCCCTAGAATAATATTATCCCAGCCTCAAAGAAACTGCAGCTCTGGGACTTCCTGAGCTGAAGGAGGTATTGTCTTTGTAATAAAGAGAACTCCGGGGATTTCTCCTCTACAAACCTCTCCATTGTCCCCTGGTTAATAGCAAGAGACAAAGAAACAGTTCAGACTGCGATGATGAGGTGTCAGCCTGAAATACAGGGGGAGAAATCTAAATGAATTCACCTGCACCTAAAGTCAGGTCGGAGAAAGCCCCATTTCTCCCTCCGACAACAATATCTAGGTTCATTAACAAAAGTCCTGCAGTAAAAGCTTTCCCTTAACCTAGTGGGAATCCTTGGAAGGATTATTTCAACGCTACAGGCTGAATGAGTTGGTCCATTAAGCAGCAAAGCTGACAAAATCCACACAGGATTTCTTCATTGACCATTATTATTACTTTACAAAACGTCTCCCTGGAGTTATCAAGCAGCTGCGAGCGAGCGTTTGCTTTTAGAGCAAATGACTGGGGGACCCATCAGCACCCAAACACATCTGCATGGAGGTGTTAAAGGGCCGCTGGGGTGAACCTCAGAGCTGGAGAGCAGCATTAAAGGACTCGGTGAGGAGGGAATGGGGAGATACGTCACTCCTCATCACACATCTGGAAGTGGCTGCAGCTGTACAATCTGCACCTCAACAGAGGTGAGAGCGGTGAGGTGCTGGAACAGCTGCCCAGAGAGGCTGTGATGCCCCGTCCATCCCTGGAGGTGTTGAAGGCCAGGTTGGATGGGGTCCTGGGCAGCCTGGGCTGCTGTGAAATGGGGAGGCTGATGGCCCTGCATGCAGGGGGGTTGGAGATCCGTGATCCTTGAGGTCCCTTCCTACCCAAGCCATTCAACACTGCTTTTATAAGGGCTTTGCCATTTGCTCTGCAGTGTTCCCAGTGACACATGACCTGGGCAAACACAGAATCTCTCTGGTTATGCACAAAATAATGACCCTTCCGCACATCCCTCCATGAATGGCATCCGAGGAATGCCGATAGAACTTTCTGCTCCGCTGGAGAAATGGGGAGAGCATTCAGCAGGACATGTCTGTGCAGAAGACTTGGCCTAGGGGATCCGTCTTAGGCTAATTTCTGAATCAGGAATTTCTTAACTTTTGGCTTAAGTAATTCTCTTTGCCACTCTTGGTAGTCGTTTCAGAACATTCATCACTCCAAGAATTTCTCCATGCTACGTCTCCCTTCGCCTGGTTTGGCACTGCTGTGTGTTATCTCTGTTGTTCATCTTGGCTGAGTGCTAACAGAAATGTAAACTCCAGGCTGGTTGCAACATCTTCATGGCTTATGACAAATACAAGCCTCTAATTTGACGTAGGAAACAGATTCTATTGTGGCACAGCCTCCAACTCACTTCAGTGCCCAATGAATTTTTTCAGAGATCACGCTGAAATTGGGCAGAAAAACATATAGAAGCAAACAATACAGCCTAGCAGTCTTGGGGTGATGGTCCACATATCACCAGGCTCATACAAAGTAGGAGCAGGTGCTTGTCATGGCAGGGAAAGACACTGAAAATGAAGACAAACAGTGCAGGAAATGCAGACCCAGGGCTGGTGCTTCTGATTTCCCAGCTGCTATTGCCTTATAACACACCATGGTTGGGCAGTGTGGAAGAAGCTACCAGTTTCAGTTCTGCTTTAGCAGAACTTTACTAACTTTAGGGTATCTGGGAGACAGATTTCCCAGTTCACTTATACGCAGACACATCTTCATAGGGCATCTATAGGCAGCACGAGACCATCAGGGGAAGGGCACCAAAACAGTGATGGGAAGGGGGTCAAATTCCTCATTTCTGTGGCAAATTCTGTCATCTCCATGCCTAGGTTTACATGGCCCATAAGCCCAGAGCTTCCACATTGTGTCAGACAAGATAACTGGCATTTAAATCATTAGCAGTGCACTAAATTAGTGTCAGGTCTTCCTGCATCCTTGGGTTGCTGGCTTGGTTTTGTGGCCAAACCCCAGAGATGAGGCCCAGCTCTTTGTTAATGAGGCATTTCAGCACCTACTTGGGATCATTATCGGTCTCTAATGAGGGTAAAGGTGTTGGTGGTATTTGACCACTTGCCTAATTAGTTTATAGCACAAATGCTTCCTGCTGAGTAGGAGATTTATGAGTTTGAGTTTGTCCTGGAGAGCAGCACTGGGAAGGGAGCTGATGGCTGCAGGTTCTCCTCATTTCTCAAAGCAGAGCTCCCACCTTCCTGCTTACACCAACGACCAACTAACTTGGTCGCAACCACCCCACATCACCCATCCTGCTGCCCCAGGGACCCACTTGTGGGTCTTCTCCTGTGCTAGAGATGAGGGATCCCAAAGATCCTCAGACAAGGCATTTTTCTCCTTGACACACTAAGCACGCAGCAAAATAATATCAACTGCTAATGTGAGATATCTTCACACTCACTCCTTGGCTTGCAGTCCCCTAGGTGGCACAGACAACCCTGCCAAGCTTTTAGCAAGCAGGAAGCAGGGCTGGACAACCCCTTCCTGGTGTTGCATAGCAGGAAAGGACAAAATTCTGCCCCTACATTTTGGGGAGCGTGTTCTTGCTGTTGGGTATGGATGCTGGGTGATGACACCATGTGCTGGTTCACTGTTGATGGAAAGGGAGGCAATACTCTCAAGTCTTCATCCTCCTCCCTGAACCACCAGCTGGTTTTGCTTCAGTTCTGCTGCTCAGTGATCCCAAGAGAGCATCCCTGGCATCACTCATGGTGGGACCAAACCCCATTCATCCTGGGCTCTATCCGCTCATCACTGCCTACATCCAGCACTGCTGGACCAGGGATTATTCCACAATTTGAACACTGGTTGTTCCAGAGACCACGCTGGGCTTCGTTGTTAATGGGAGAACAATTGTGGTGGGGCTTCAGAAACTGCTCACATTAAACACACCAGAAAAAGCGTCAGAAGTTCAGAGCTTTGACTGAATTGCCTCTGAAACCTTTGGGATAGGAAATCCCTGATGCAACGGCCGTACCAGGAGAAGAACTACTATTTGTTGACAACCTCATGAAATTGTACACACCAGAACTGACTGGAAATCATTTCCCTTAAAATTTTCAGCTAATTAAAAAAATGTTGCAAATGCATCTTGGACCGCTGAAAACAGTTTGCTTTGCTTTCAAACAGTAGATTCTTCCACATGCATTTTTTTTTTGAGGAATATTTAGGAGCACGTCCAACGAAGAAGTGGTTTCAATGACTCTAAGAGTTCTCCCATGGAACGCTGCAAAAGCCTTAACATCTAAAAAATGTGATCTCAGTGGGAAAAAAAAGGAAACTAGCCCAGCTTGAACATTCAATTCTATCTCCTATATGGGATGAAGGGGACATTTAATGCTTGGCTGTGCCATGGATGAGCTGGTGATGCCAGGACTGAGCCAAGCTGTCTCAAGGCTGCTCTGCCATGCAGCCCCCTCCAACAACCTCTTCTCTGCCTGCCTCAGTGGGAAGAGATGTTTGTTTGGTTTTTTAAGTCGTGGCAAATAGCTTAATGCAAAGCAGGAACAAATGAGCAGTGGGAGCTGCCAAATGCGTAGCATCTCTCCCACCCTTTGCTGATGGCTGTATCAATTTCCATTTCTACTTCTTTTTCTGTTTGCTCCTGAGTGCGTTTGGGCTGAGTTCTTAAATCCTTTCTGGGAGTCCCAGTTGGTAACTGTGATGCCAGTCGATGCAGGAGGCTGTGGAAAGCAGCATCACTGCTTCTAGGGTGAGGCTGGAGTAGCAACAGCCCCCCCAGACAGCCAGCTGCCTCTCTCCCCTTGTTTCCCACTCATGGTGGCCCACGGTGGAAGCTCTCCCAGTGCAATCCCCTCCTGCATGGCATGAACTTGTTGTCAGCATCGGCTAATGGCAGCTGTGCAACAGCTGGAGGTCAGCAAGCAGAGAAGTGCTTGGAGATATCCAGCAGCACAGCCTAATAATGATTCAAGCTCGACAGACAACGTCACATTCATGAAAAGTCTCACTAAAGGCACATTTTGGACAACAACAAAGTAAAACCAAGTGACGCATGCATGCTTCCCCATCACTCAGAGCCAACACACCTCACCAAAGCTTCTCAGCATCCTCAGTGGCTTTGTAGCTGTGAATGTGTTTCAATGGCCCAAATGAGACTATTACAACAGGGCAGTGGAGTGGAAGAAATCACAATACCACGTTTATCTGACTAGGTCAATGTGTTTGGCTGCTGGTTTGTTTGGTGCTCTTGGAGGGGGAGGTCATGGCTCCCTGCCTCACCTTTCCTGACCTGTTCAATGGGCACAACGCATCACACAGGGACAGGGACATTACACATAGAGAAATACGACATAAAGACTATTATTCTGTTTTCAGGACAGCCCCTTCCTTCTGATCTCTGATTCATTGAGTCTTAGGAGAAAGTCCAGTTCGGTTTGCTTAAATGCAAAGAGCTCAGCATCCCTTTCCTATCGGGCTTTCAATTTAAAAAGCATTACACAGATGTAATTGGATTCGATCGCTACTACACATGCCATGTGGGGCAGCAGCCACCAAGAAACATGCAATATCAAAAAGATTGTGTTTGGCACAGCCCCTAATGAGGGCAGCTGCAGCACGCTCCAGCCAAGAAACTGTCAAAAAACGACAATCAAAAACAATTATGTTATTAAAAAAAGAAGAAAAAAAACCATAATTGCCTTAAAAATGAATGAGCGATAACGTTTACCTCATATGCCCAAGAGGACAAGCTGTGTGTGTAACAGCCTGCTTTAGATCAGGAGGACAATAACTGATAGAGGGGGAGAGCAGTGCAGAGAGCTGCCGACAAGAGAGAACCAAAGGTGGAAACTGTATGCATGCCTCTCCTCCAACTCTACGAAGGGACAACCAACAAGAGTCTCACTGGCAGCCCTAAGGCTTACCTAGGGGCATCTCTGCAGTGCCATCGCCCACCCTGCTGTGAGAGCTTCTCAGCATCTCATCCCCTTCCTCTGGGGCTAGAGAAAAGCTCCTCCAAATGAGACCTTCAATGAGGTCTCCAGCTTCCCACTGCCACTAAATATTTCCTCTCTGAGTTCTTGGAGAAACCCCATAAGAAAGACGGGCTGGATTGCTGTCTTTCTGCAGAGGCTATCAGGATGTTTGCCTGTTGCAGCGCTCATGGTAGCAGGTTTTGCTGCACGGCCATCCTTTCTGTTATGTCAACGATGGAGCTCCACCACCCCAACTTCCAGAAGTTACCAAACCCTTGGCTCTTTGTTAACGCTCTCTCTGGTGTTCTACAGCAGGGGTTAAAGTGCACATGGGGTAAGCTGTGCACTGTTATGTACTAAAATCTTGGCTATAGGCTCACATCATCCATTCAAAATTTGCAACACAAACATCCAAACATCCTCTGAGAATGCACGACTTAGAGGAAGGAGTCTCTGCTGTCTTTGCTACAGACATAACTTGCACTGACCACATGAAAACTTGTGTGGCATTATACAGAGGAAAGAAGAGACCCGGAAAATGAATTCAACCTCTCTGCTGCTTTGGAAGTCAGATTCTGGTTTTGTTTTGAGTGGCTCGGAAGGTAAGCATTCAAAATAAGTCCAAACCACAACATTCAGCTCCAAATCTGCACTTTTCCCAAAGCTCAGGGTTATGCAGAGCCAAGGTTTGGGTTTCTCTCGAGTTCAGGGATGTCCTGATCAAAGCACACTTTCTGGTGCATCCGTAGGAAGCATCACACCTGTTTGGAGCAAGCAGGGAAGGCCAGGAGGGGTGGCACTGACCCAAAGAGCCATGCATGGAGACCTTCATAGGGGGATGGACCTCCATCAAGGGCTTGGGACTAGGTGAGCTTTGAGGTCCTTTCCAGTGCAACCATTCTATGATTCGGAGAGGTGAGGTGGGTGCACGAGGCAGCAGCATCTCCCAGCCTCAGTGGAGGGCTGAGAAGGTAATTAAATAAGAAAGGCCAAACTGCTGGGATGCTCATGCGTGGCAACAGCCGCAGCTCATCACAGAAAGGCTGAAGATGTTAGAACAAGTAGCACTCCACACACTTGATCTTTTTATCCCCCCTCATTTCCATTTCCTTATAATGGCTCGAAAGCCAAGGGACTGTGATGTTTCCCATACTTTGTTGAAACTGGGAGAAGAAAGAACACAAACATTCAAGAAACATCCACTGAGCTGCTTTACTAATTGGCAAACGAGGCAAGAAGCTCCACCATACTCTCCCCATATGTTGCTGAGAATACTGAATGTTTATGATACCAGCCACAGTGCTGCATTAACTGTGTTCCTTGCAAGATCTCCATACATACAGCTGGAAATCCCATCCTCCGACTCAGAAAGGAGACAAAACATCAGTGATTTACATAACAAACAATTAATAGCAGCATCTAGTGAGCGCTTCCCTAACTTCTTTCATCTCCCAAGCATTACACAGATTAAGCATTCCCACAAGCAACGTAAATGTCAGATGATGCACAACCCCAAAAGGACCGCGGGTGATGCTGAAGCAGAACAAACAGCTTTGCAAACCATTTGTCACCCCACTGTGCCCACCAGGTGCAGTGTGAAGATGCTCAGGGATGGGGCTTTGTGCAGGAACACCAACCCAGTGCCCATGGCACTGCCCTGCAGTCAGCATCGCATCGGGCAGTGGTCACTGTCACAGCTCACAGACAGCCCACAAACAGCCAAAACAGGGAAAACTGCTTCAAATTAATTTCTGAGCCTGGAGGTGGTGAAATGAGGGCTGGGAGGGTTTCAGGGCAGCACCATGCATGCACAGAGCTTTATGGTGAGGCAGTTGCCCTGCTTGCACACCCTGCTTGCACAGAGGGGCTCTGGCTTGGGTCAAGAGCACCCACAAAAAGGGCTGATGCTGCTGCCCTTGAAATCCCTGGAATCTCTCCTTGCACCGTGCTTCAGAACAGCCAAACCCACGGGATCCAACGCACGCTGTGAGCTGCTGCTTGCTCAACTCAAACACGATCAAGGAGCTTTGGCAGAAGCCAGGTCCATCCCCACGCCGGCCTGTTTCTGAGCCAAGGATCACAAGGATGCTTGCTTAATATTTATGTTTCAGCAGTACCCAGAAGCTCCAGCGCAGAGCAGGGCTCCATCCTGCTACACACTGCATGAAGAAAAAGCTTTGAAGGAACAAACCCCTCTGCTCTGAGATGCTGCAGGAGCTGCACCAGAGGCTTCCCAGGAGCTCTGCAAACCCAGACAAAAGCCATAAAATCTGGGCTGCAGGGAAGAACCAGGAAATGGGTAATGTGATAGAAGGAATTTCTCCATCTATAACCATCACAGCCCCATAAGGTTGTTTAAAATAAGGAACAGAGGCTGTTTTCTTTGTGGAAATCCTATGTTTATTATTAGTTATGCCTCTGAGTATAAATAAATACGTAATGGATTGCATATTGGTTAATTCCCTTCATTGTGCACTTAATTGCTTCCTTGTTTGCTTTGTACTTTCCACTCTGCTATATCCTCATATTTCAGCTTAAGCTCATCCCTTCCACGTTTGTTTATTGTGTCTACGTTTCCAGAAACTGAAAGGTCAGGAGAAAATATGATTTGTTACAAAACTTGCTAACATTAACATATCCACCGTACGGCGCAGCTCTTTGCCCTGCCCTGGCACTGCTTTCCCTTTGGAAGGCAGCTCCTTGCTCAGACCCCACCAGCCACCACGCTGGGCAAACCAGCTCACTGACAGCTTCCCAGAACACATCCTCCCCTCTGTACATCTCCCAGAC
This sequence comes from Lagopus muta, assembly GCF_023343835.1. Taxonomy (NCBI): domain Eukaryota; kingdom Metazoa; phylum Chordata; class Aves; order Galliformes; family Phasianidae; genus Lagopus; species Lagopus muta. Next base: position 1,698,727 of record NC_064444.1, read on the forward strand.
AGGAGGCTTGTGTTGAAGCACTCAGCTCCCGTTCCCAAAGAGGACATTCTCCTAACCCACAGCACAGATGCTCCTCGGGCAGGGATGCTGCCAAAGCCGATGGCTCCCAGCCAACCCACTCCAGTGGGGCCACTGTGGGCTGAGAAATGAGTCACCTACCCCTGCTGGCACTGTGGATAGTGCTTTCCAGAAGGACCAGTGGGTTTTGATACGTGGATGCCCACACGCAAGAGCTGGAGCTGAGATTCTGTGTGCTCCGAAGCCCCGTGAGCTCTGCAGGGCACCTCTGGACCTGCAGCAGCAATCCGCTTCACATGGTTTCACATAACCCCCATCCTGCCTGCACACACCTAACTATAGTGTTTGCAAGAGAGGTGCTGTCACCTTCATTTCCAAAATGAGAGGGAAGGAAGCAGCAGTCCTGACTACACATGATACCCGATGCTGAAATGCAGGTTGGATGTTAGGAAAAAACTTGTTCTCCTAAAGAGAGGTGATGCGTTGGCACAGATTGCCCATGGAGGTGGGGAAGTTCCATTTCCTGGAGGTGTCCCAGAATGGAGGGACACGGACAGTGGGCATTGCGGGGATGGGTTGGGGTTGGGTGGAGGGACCTGAGAGATCATCTCTGACTTGAATGACTCTACGAAACCTTCATGGGCATCTCTGGAACCTGTGGGAATGGGTTCCCATTTGAGTTTGTTTTGGGGGCGAAGCACTGCTGGTGCTTCACAGCAGAAACACGGGTGGGAAGCGTGGGTTCCCAACAAGAGCGTATTACAAAGGTGAATGCATGAAGGAAGTCTCTTTGAAGTTACTATTGAAAACACAGAGAAACACAAACGCTTTTTCCAAACAAATATTAGGGATGTTTGCACTCAGCATTCAGACGCACTGGGCTGCAGGATCTGGCCATACAAAGAGGCGTGCTGGGGAGCACAGGCATGTTCCCCTATAGCAGGACAGAGGGACACCTGTTCCTGCACAAATGAGCTGCAGACAGACATCACCATTCCCCCATTGCTGCCATTCTCCACCCACCATAAAGACATCCTGCAGATGTCTCCTTGGGCAAGAAGGCGGCATTGGTCTCAGCACCAGCAGCCTTATGCCCCAGCATAAGGGTGAATCAGGCCATGTGCAATGTTTTCCTATGCAATCCCCAAGGATGAAGGCTGTCACCACCACCAGCGCCTGACTAGCACCATTATTTATTGTTTTCAGACCTGTCCTCAGACTGCAAAGCTGCCCAGAGTTTCCAATAGGCAACCGTCTGTTAGGGCTCCCGCCCTCGGTCTGGTTCGACCTTGTGCTTCTTCATAAAAAAAAAAGAAAGAAGAAAAAAAGGGCTGGTTTTTGGTAAGCAATCAGAGGCTTAAAATTCCTAACTCAACCTTGTTAGAGGTAAGGAGAAAAATATGCAGAGACATGAAACAAATTCCTGGCTAATTCCTCGGGAGACCCAATCAATGGAAGATTTCTCCTCTCTGTTTATTTTGTTCCCAGCAGAAGTCCTGGCCTGTCCTCTTCCGATTCCAAAAACCAGTCGTGCTCCACACCCAAGGGCCGTGACATCAGAGGATATTTTAGGAACACAGCTCCATCCCCAGCCCAGGTTTGGGCCCATTCCCTTTCCCTCACTCAACCCCACAGCTTCTGCAGAGGAGTCACAGCTGGCTACTGGGTGCCAAACCTGGAGGTGAATCTGAAAAAGAAGGAATTGTCTCTTCCAGTAATTTCCCTCAGAAGAAATAATATGCTTGGCTTGTCGCTGTGTTGATACAAGGGTGACTCATTAATCCAACAATGTGAGACTGTTTTAAGGTTAATGGCAGGCATCTAGAACTGGCACCATGTCAGTTGGCAGCTTCCGAGCTCAGCTAAAAAAATGCACTTTTATCACTGTAGTGCATCCGGAATGCAGCCGTACCTAAAGATTTCATTCTCAGACTCATTTTTAAAAGGATGCTATTCTCAGAGTCCATTCGTTCCTGGCTCTGAGCTTGGCTAGAAGATCACCCTTGCAAACCTCTTCTTTGTGCCTTTGGGGAATGCCGGTGCTTGGTCGCATCTCTATGTTTTCTCATTTTACTTTGGTTCAGTTTGACCCCAAACCTTGGGGTGAAGGTGGTCTCGGTCAACTGGATGCAGAGATCACGAAACCAGAAGGCAGTACTCAATAGGAGCTTTATAGCTCTCCTAACGCCCATTCAACCTCATCCCTTAGAGCATATCTGGGGAGCAAAGTCTTCAAGAGGAAAATCCCAACTGTCTCCTGCCTTTCACCTGGGAGCTGAGGAACACTCTTCTCTCTCCCCAGTTTACTAGTTTTCCAACAAAAGCAACAACCGATGGTGGCATTTCTGCTATGAAGAAGAAAAGAAAAACCCAAGGAACTAAAATAAGTGCTTCCACCCTTCCTACATCAGAAGAAGAAAAAAAACAAAAAGCAAGAATGTTCTCTGTTCTCTCCCTGCTTGTCACCTCTGAATTTTCCTTTAATTTTTAAAATATGTTTGCTTAGTTGGTTACAGCCATCCTGTGGACAAATGCCTGTATCCTTACTCACAAACGGCTCAGGCAGAATTCCCAGGGAAAACAGCTGGCCAAGTCTTCAAACGCTCCATCCAGCCCTACCCAAGCCAGAGCCATGCAGAGAGCTGCAAGCTCAGCCACCCCAAAGTCAGTCAGGCAACCATGAGAAGAGAAGCGAATGGGGAAATTTATTTTTCAGCATCAAAGGTTTCTTTCTGCTCCCTTCTAAGAGAGATTATTTGAATTGCTCTCCTGTGGCACAGCAGATGAGCAGAAGGGTGATGCAAGCTCTGTGGACTGAGCACAAGAATGGCCATCCTGGGACCACAGGCCCATCCAAGCCTGGATTTGCTTCCAACAGTGGCTAAGAGCCATGGGAAGAGTATAAAAACGAGGAGCCTGAAGTGATACTCCCCTGTTATAGTCTATCGGCCTCCAGCTTTTTTGCATCACAGAGATGTACCAAGCCAGGTGCTCTGTCTTTGCAGTTATTAGCCCTTGGCACGTACTCCTGCCAAGGTCCAGATGAGGCTGGCCTGCAAGATCTCTGCTAGGCTTCCAAGTCCCATAACCCCGTGTAGCTTCAAGGCACAGCGTAACCACGCTTGTGAAAGTAGCCTGATGACTTTAGGATTAGTCAGGTTAGGTCTCATTACACATCTGCTTAGCATTTGTAGGACCATGCCTCAAAGCTTAGGGTTGTTTTTTTCCAAAGATAATGATTCTTTTTCTGCAACATTCCCAGTGACAGCACAATACATCATTCTAACCGTGGGCAAAGATCTCAAAATGCAAACCTGCTGCTCAGCTCTTTCAGAAATATACATAACATTTTAATCAGTCCTGCCATACCAAACTTACACACCTATAAGCTGAACAGGCAGCTCCTAGAGATTCGGGATTAGAAAATTCATTGGTTGCATGACTTTGGAAAAACTAGCCTCTGTGTTTCAGGTACGGAAGTCACAAAATGTAACTAAGCCCAGTAAGTCATTGCTGTTTTCCATCTTGTGAGATCTCCTGGCTCTGTCTTGAACAGACTGCAGCATACTCCAGGACATGTCACACAGCAACATTTGCCCGCGTGCGTTACTCCAACGTGGATAACAGCCTCCTAATGACCAAAGGAATGACTACATGCGGGCAGGGTGGGCTTCCTACTTCCTACTTCCAACAACACTTCCACCATGTGTACAGCCATGCCAGAGCAGCCCATCTGCTGCTGCAGTTCACGTGCTTAAGCACGTAAGCACAGTGCACGGACCCATTCATTGACTCACAGAACCATTCTGGTTGGAGAGACCACTCAGATCAAGTGCTGCAACCCATCACGTTCCTCATCCTTCACTGCAACAACCACAGCCCAGGTGTGGTGGGAGTGGGGCAGGCAGAAGCTTAGGCAGAGCCAAGGCAGATGGGCTGGGATGAGATGCCCGCAGCCACCCAGCCCCCCTCGCTGAAATCACACAGTTTTATGAACGGGCTTTTCTTTTTTCTTCTTCTTTTTTTCTCTTTTTTTTTTTTAATGCAGTTTTTCCCCAGGCTGGAGAGCCTTATGAAGAACAGAAGCAGCTGAAGGACACACTTAGGCTTTTAACAGCTCCGCAAAGCCAGGCCACCGAGCGCGCTAATCGCTCGCAGCTTTCGTGGACGCGGAGCGGGTGGACGTGCAATGGGAGGAAGGCTGAGGAAGCCCAGCTGCTGCTCCACAGCATGGGGACGGCATGCATGTTACAACCAGGCCCAGGTCTGCCCAGCCAGCCCTGCTCTGCAGCCCCACATCTCCCCACGCACCGGGTCCCGACCCTGCCGTCCTCTGACCCACGATGCGCTCCTCTCTCTGCATGTCACCCTGACACTGGGCTCCTCGCAGACACTCAGCCTTGGCCTGTGGCACCCAGGCGAACGAGGAACAGCTGTGGAACGCTTCAGCCCAGACAACGAGCCGTTTTCTAGAATTTAAAAGGTCAGGAACAAAATCCATCTTGGCGGAAGGCTGCCGTGTTCCACCGCAAGCGAGTGGCCCGGAGCCTTCCGCCGCCATCTCCACCAGGTGCCTGGGACCTTACAGAGCTCCCAGTGCACCCATGGGACCCTCCGTGGGACCTTCACCCCACTTCCACGCATCCTGCTCCCTCCGTGCTCACGGCAGCGTGTGCGAAGGCTTTCCCTTTCACAGCTTGGCCCCTTTCCCCGCTGGCCGCGTGCCTGGAGCTGGCAGTCCCAGCATCCCAGCAGATCCATAAATAATTCAACAGCTTGCTAAAAAAAGGGATCAATCATGTTTATGGTTCTGAAACATGCAGAAAACGTAGGAGCCCCGGAGTACCAGGAAGAAGGCAGGAGAAAGCAGAGGGACAGCATGAGGCGAACATCGGAGGAGTCGGCAGTAATAGGGCTGAGCTGCTCAAAAAGGAGAAGAAAACCCCTATTTTTAAATGAAATCTTGAACAAAATAATAATGATTAAAAAATAAAAAAAACAACATCTTTTCCAGTTCCAGATGAGAAAATATTTCAGGGCTCTGAGCAGCGGTGTGAGAGGTTCCAGCTCCAGTGAGGCTTTTACACGTCTTCCAGTAGCATATGCTTTAAAAATCACACGAGAGAGAAGCATGCATTTCCTTGGCTGTTTGTGCCTATTTATTTCCCCTCTCCAGCAGCAAAGTATGTCACAGAGACAAGTCCCATCTATCCTTATGGCTACTGCTCCTTCACTGATATGCAAACACCAGCATTCACCCGTGCTCCTTTTGAAGTTTATTACCTCATTTTCTACATTTTCTGCTATTTCAGTAATACCATCCAAACCAGAAACCATAACTCCATCTCCTGTACTGGTGTACAATTAAAAGCCTGCTTTCTTGCACAGGGATCTCCAGATCTTTCTGGCAAAGAGGGATTCCTGTCAACTGCCTGGGCTGCAGCCCATGCTGCTGAGTGCTGTTTTCTTCACAGCTTTCCTTGCTTTGGCTGCTGTACGAGATATTGTGAAAAGAGTCATATATATATATATATGTATGTATACAACCAGGGACTGACATTAACAGGGGAGTGCCAGCATTCCAGACCCTGCTTGTCATGCATGCATGGGAGGTCCCCCCAGCACTGCTAGCAGAAGGACACTGCCCATACTTTCTGTAACTCTTTCACTCTAGGAAAAGGACCACACTAGAGCTCTGGGGTAGAGACAAACACTCATTCTCCTCCTTATTTAGAAGAAAAAAAAGGGAACATGGGGATGAACTTATAGCTGAAATGGGCCTCCAGCTGCTCATCCAACCGTGACCCCAACAGCAGGGTTTTGATCATGGGGTCAGGCTTACATAGCGTGTGCAATGTCTCCCATCACTGGATTAAATGGCTTCAAAAAGAGGATGAAGGTAGCAGAGGAGCTTGGGATGGGAAAGATCTCTTTATTTCTAATCTTCCCAAGTGCAGGTATGTTCATGGTGAGCCATCTCCATTCAGTCTGCAACATCAAAAAGGAGAATTCCTGCAGCTCTGCTGGGGAGGCTATGTTAGGCCTTAAAAAAAAAATTCTCCCTGCAGTAAAATGTGGTGTCAAACCTCCTAGGTGAGGTTTGAAGTCTCTGATACAACCTCATTTCTTACCTGTGCTGCAAACCAGAAACAGTCCTGTTCTGCCCTGCCCTCATGGTACCACTCTCCACAGAGCAATGGATGGAATAAGGCAAGATGAATGCAGTGAGAAGACTGGGAACGTCTTGAGCTGCTCATACAAGACTTCTTTCCTCTGAAGCAAACAGCCCTATCTATTAAGAAGTAAAAATATTAAGGCTGAGCGCAGCTGCTTGCTAACAACTGGACTTGTTCAGCTGAAAGTAGCCAAGAGCAGCAGGACCAGCACTGTGAGCACTGTGCATGGCTGCTCTGAGGAAAGACAAATCCTGATCGATGCCTTAAATATTGTGAAGCTCTAAATTTCTCTCCCTATTGGCACTGCGTACTCCATGCCATTTATCCTTCCGTGAAATGCTGAAATCCAGCTTTTTTCAAAGCCATGGGCACATGTGTGTCTTCCAAAGGCTTGCAGTGACATTTGGGGATGAGCAGCTGGAGGGGACAGCTCTGTTCCCATTCCTATGTGCTCCCAATGGATGTCTGTGGCAAGCTTTCCCAACCCCACTCCACCATGCCACGTGGAGCTTGGCAGAAGCATGGCCTGCAGCTACAAGCAGTAACAGAGACATTTCCTGGTTTAATCACAGATCTGATAAACTGCCCAGCAAGAGCCCACCGACAGCTGTAGATGTCCCTATCCATTGCAGGGAAGCTGGATGAGGTGATCTTTAAAGGTCACGTCCAACTCACACGATTCTACGAATTCATCAGTGTCTCTGACCATCCAAGATGCACAGCTTGACAGGACACACTTGGGCGCATTAGGATGGATAACAGAGCACCTGGCTCCTGGAGCACCAGTTGGCCATGGCCTCAAGCATCTCCCACAGCCAGAACTGCTTCACTGCATGTAGAGGTTTCCCACACTGACAGAAAAAGGTGAGTGGGATCAGAGGAACGCTCAGCTCCCCTTGTACCCAGTCTATCACAGGGAAGTTGGAAGCAGCGTCCTCCTGTAGCATCCTCCTACCCTGCAGGGAAGGGCCCTGCTCAAGGAACATGGCTGGTTTATGGAGCTGGCAAAAAAAAAACAAAGGAAAAAAGAAAGGAAAAGAAGAAAGGAGAGTAACAACTGTGCTGATGGGGATGTGGTGGCTGCACCCAGTGCCTCACACCTCTGAGATGGCTGGAGGGTGAAGCAACAGTGTCACAAGGCAGGAGATGGTGTCAGACCCATCTGCAACACATCTTCCTGGCTGTGAGGATGGGGCCAGCTGTGAGCCTTTGAGTGAAAAGCTGTTTCCAAGATGTAATTGCCTCTGGCACCTTCTGTGGGATGGGTGGGTGCTTGCTTAGAGGGTACCCGAAATCCTCCCAGGGATGAAAGAGACTTTTTCACTCCTTCCAAAAAAAGAAAGAAAAAAAAAATACAAACAAACAAACAAAAAAGCAGGGAAAAGCATCCAGGTAAAAGTTTCCTTTGGGAACAGTGTTCTCCAAAATGTAGGTGGTAGGACAAATACAGCGCTGGAGATGCTGTACTGAGGAGTTAGCCGTGGTGAGCTTCCAGCCCAAACATGCCTTATTGCTGTTGGGCTAGGAAACGAATTGCGAGTCCAAAGAAAAGAAAAGAGGAAGAAAAAAAAATCAATGGAACCAAGCTTGAAAGACAGTAATCCAAATGCTACTTAGACATTGGCAAGTTCATGCTCTCTTTCAGACTAGAGGAGAAGAGAAAACAAACATGCCGCTCCCGGGAAACACGCTGGAGGTCTTCAGCAGGGGACGTGGAGAGTTGGAAACATGAAGTGCTTCTGCAGACTGGCACCAGCAGTGCTGCCTGCTCACACACACACAGCTATTTCAGGGCAGAGGAATTGGCAGCAGCCAGCAGAGCTGGCCAGCCAGGAGCTGCAGCATCTCTGCACACCCATAGCATTTCCTGGGGGATATGACTTGCAACATACTTCATGCACCTGCTGCACGGATGGTGGCACGCACCCAAGGAATACCACATTTCAGGTATTGGTAGGGAAGCTTTGCTATGCCTACCTGTAGTATAAATTAATGATATTTAATGTGTTCTGTATTGAAGATGCTTTATGATGCCAAGAAGAGCTCAAAAAAACCCAACAAACCTGAGCAAAGGGAGGAGAGCAAAGCCACCAGGGAAACCAGTGCATAGAATTGTACAATTGCAAAGATTGGGAAAGACATCCAAAATCATCTAGACCAACCATCCACCAATATTTCCCCACTAAACCACGTCCTTCAGTATGCATCAAACCTTCTTTCTTTTAGTTTGACCAGAAGGTCAGGAGGCATGGAGCAAGCCTAGATTTCTGCAGGAACCTCATGGAGCAGCACTGCCAGCCATGAGCAATGTCCAACATAATCCCTACTTGGCGATAGCCACTGGATAGAGGAGTTCTGCTCTGCCATCCTTCTCCCACCACTGGCACCACGGCAGCATCCTTCTCTGCGAGGACCATGGTTGGATCTTTGGGTGGGTGGGTTTGGGGTGAAAAAGGGCAGGTTGGGGGCTGTCCTCAAGGGTGGCAGTAGCTTGCCAAAATGGGTTTACACTTCTTAATCCTCCGGCAGGGTTTGGTAGGAGGTTGAGAGCCTGCACGTAATTAAAGACCTGCGAGCGCACCTCTGGCAGGTCATTTCGTTTCCCTCCTCCCCATATGTTTCTTATAGTCCCCCTGGCAAAGCATCTGACAGCTTCACAACCTTGAATGCACTCAGCTGTGCGAGGGAGGGCAGCGCTGGCGGCTCCATTTCGCAGCAGGGGCAGAGGAACACGAGGCGAGTCACTGGGGAGACACGGGACAAAGCAGAAGAGGGACTTGGATTCCCCTAAGCTCAAAGCCTCCCTGCTACAACAAAGGAACCCCCATCATCAAGGCCAGCTACCATCAGCAGCAATTAAACATCTTGAGCATGTTGCCTTTGAGGCTGTGCGATGGGCAGGGCAGTGGGAGCTCAGCAACCCCATTCCTCCCAGTTCATCTTTAAGCCCAATTTCACCATTATCACCCACACCAGGATCAGACCCCAGGTACAGGAACATTTCCCACTCGTGTGCTGGTGGGCACTGCAACACCTGAAAGCGGTGGGGTGACCGGCTGATCCCACTGCAATACAAATGACTTGCGAGAGGTTTTATTTCCTAAAAACACGAGCGGCCATCCCAGGAAGGGTAATTCCCATTTGTCAACTTGAGGTTTTCCTGGCAGTACCTTCTAATCTCTTGGCACCGGTTTGCGAGTCAAAGCAAACAGATGTGTACAGTCACAGACCAAACTCGTGCACGCACGTCAGGTGTGGGAGCTGATCAAAAGCCTCCTAACGAATGTCAGGGCTGCATTTTGATGACAAATTAAGTTTTGACTCATTCTTCCAAGCGATCCATTTCCCCAGAAGTTATCAACCATTCATCAAAAATAAAAAAAATAATAAAAAAAAAAAACGGGAACAAATTTGTCTCAGTTTTGCTCTGCAGCTTTTTGCTCTCTCCAGGAGGAAGAATCTCAGTTTTCCCTTGGGCGAAACCCTTTTGCTTTTCGCTCCAGCACAGCATGATCTGCATATGCCATCAGCGAAACTTTTGCTCTTAAGCTGGAGGGCTGCTCACAAATCAAACAGCAGCGTAAAGTTGAAACAACCTTTTTTTTTTTTTTATAAATTCTTCTGTCTTCTTATATTTTTATAAGCACCTCTTTTCCCCAAGCACTTCAACAAATGCATATATAAACATCCAACATCCAACCCAGCCAGCAGCACTGTCCGTGGCAGGGAGGGAGGGAGGGTGTTGTGCAAAGCCTGCAGCCCCCAGGGAGCCTGCAAATTCCCCATCAGCAGCCAAGTCCTTCGGATAAGCTCCTCTGCACGCAAAGCTCTGGGACAACAGAGGGTGTTTGTCAGCAGGATTTCCCTTGCTGGAATTTAAGGCGGGTGCGTGCTCAGCGGGGCTGCAGCCTGCCTTCCTGCACTGCTCTCAGAACACCATGGCTTGGGCATGGCAAAAGCTGACCCTTGCAGTGATTCTAGTGACATCTTCATTTGTCTACAGGCGTTGATGCAAAGATGAACTCAAATATAGTTCCTTGATCATAGAATCATAGAACAGCCCAGCTTGCAAAGGAGCACAACGCCCATCCAGTTCCAAGCCCCTGCTGTGTGCAGGTCACCAACCAGCAGCCCAGGCTGCCCAGAGCCACTTCCAGCCTGGCCTTGAATGCCTGCAGGGATGGGGCATCCACAGCCTCCTTGGGCAACCTGTGCCAGTGCCTCACCACCCTCTGTGTCCAACAGCTTGGTGGTGGCTCTCCAGGGTTTTGGGAACACTGGAAAGGGGCAGCCCTCCCAGATCCTTAGATCATGGGTAGCATGGCGTGTGAGATGATGGAGCCATTCCTCCTGCCCCACAGCTCAAAGGAACAGATATTTTACCCAAGTTATTTCGTTTTCTACACTTCACAAAGTCACTGCAAAAAGATGTGTCAAGTTTGTGACCTGGCATCACCTGACTGATCTGCATTGCCCAATACCTGCCCACTGCCACCACCAGGTGGTTTTTGGACCACAGTTTCCCTCCCTACATTACCTACAAGGGGTTGGTGCAAAAAGCAGTGGGAGCACTTAGAAACAGCAACAAGTGGAAATTTCCCTTTTCCCCAAAGCCAGTATCCTCTGTGGAGCTGTTTGATGGAGACTTCAGTCAGAAGAGCAGCAGTGAAAAAGGAGAGAGCAGGGCAGGTCTGCATTTCAAACACATGCAGTGTTGAACAGATCTGGATGCCTGGGAGAAGATGCAAGTTTTTGCCTGAAGGAGGACTTCAGGATTTGTCCAAAGCTGCTTGTTGGAGTGAGAATACCAGAGGAATTGTGTAGTTAGGAAAGCTGGGCAGTTCCCTCCTTAAATCAATTATCGCCGCGATCCAGAAACAGCTGAGGCATACAAGTCCTGTCAAAACGACATCCTAATGAGTCAACATGCAATAAAAAAATTACAAAAAACAACAACAAAAAAAGTTGGCAGAGTTTTAGTAGGCCAGGTGATGGAAATAGTTCCAGTCATTAACAAAAAAGGAAAGGGCTCCTGTTCAGCTGCAAAGCTGAGCAGCAGCATCATACATCCCCATACCAGAAAGGTTGGAAAAATGAGCCTTCTAGACTAGCAACATCTAGTTCTTGCTGACAGGGAATGCACCAACATCACTGTGTTTTTATAGGCAGGGACTCACCCAAAGCAGAATCAAAGGAGCCTCCAAAAAGTAGTTCTCCTTCCCTCTCCTTTGCTGTCATTTAGGAAACAGATAGCAGTACAGAACTGTTGGTGTACAGAAGAACCACTGTTACAGCATTTCTCATCAGTGCTGTTACACTGCTAGATCAGGAGCATCTTCAGTACAGGAGCACCTCTGACACAGGACTGGCCATCTATGCCCCCCAGATGCACAGAGCCATGCAACCACCCAGATACAACCAGCAGACTTCCAGTAGGGGTAGAGCAGAGGTCTGCCAGGCTTTCTTCCAAGCAGTTGTACTATTTGGATGGGAGGCAATCCGAAATCCCCCAGGGATTTGCAAGCTTGCTCATAGGGCTGCTGAGATTTATTGCATGCATGCAGCAGCGCAACTGGGACGCTTACAAGGAAACGTGTTCGTTGTGTAACCATCCAAAGGAGGTAGAAGGAAAAAATTAATTATAGGAGGAGACTGCGTTCTGCTTTTATTTCAGCAGAAGGGAAATATGGGGAGTGTTGTACTTCGTTCTTACTTTGTTCTTCAGAAGTGCAGTGCACAGCTTGGCAGGCATTGCAGGGAGCGGCTGTGCGATCCCATCTGCTCCAGTGGCTGCACCTCTGTTCCTGTGGTGATGGGGACAAGCAGGATTGCAAGGCCGAGCACAGCTCAGCAGCCAGGGCAGTGAGCTTCAGAGCCTGATTAGCTAATCCTTTAATTACAACCCATCCTGACTATTAGCAGCTAGAACACCCGGCCCAGGGAACAGCCTGCCTGCCAACCCATCCCTTTCCGAGCTCCCTCACTTTGCCATCGTGCACCTGTGGCAATGCCTCAGCTCACACAGAGACAGCATGCAGAAAACAGATAAACTGCTCAAAAGCAGACCACCCTCAGGTCATCCTGGAATACATCTTCTTCCAGCCGCTCCCAGCAGCAGGAACACCAGGACTTGCACTGTCCAACCTATGCCAGAATCATCCCACGAGGACTCGGTGAGGGTTTGGCACGAGCAGTCTGAGTGTTGCAAGAGGCTGCAGAACGGTGACGGCTTTGCTGGGAGGACAGACACGTCCTGGCTGTTGCCAGTGGGGCTGTCCAGCCAGCAGCCCCTCTCCCAGTCCTCACCGTCTCACCCCAGAGAATTTCAAATTCTTTTAAAGGTCGACTATCGAGCCAGCTTACAGAGATGCTGGGAATCTCCATCAGCACTGAGTCAGGAAGAACCACAAAACACATCATACCTCTCAAACCCAACCCCGACTCCCTCCTGAAGCATTCCTCCAGCATGAGATGGATGATCCTCCAAACGGGACGAGGAGGCAGTGGGAAAACCAGAGCACTGTGTACGGAACACCACGACTCATGGCCACAGAACAGAGCCAGGAGCAGGCTTGGGAATCACCATCCTGAGTGCAGAGTGACTCCCCACGCGCTCTGCCAGCAAACTACAAAGTGTGCACAAAGGACAGAGATCTGAGGAGCGCAGCAACAGCTTGTTTGTGTTTCTGCTCGACTGCAGCTGGATGTTGCTCAGAGGCAAAGCTGATGGGGACTTGATTTATTTATTGGATGATGTACGCAATTCAAAAATATGGCACCGAACATGGAGCTCTGGAGAGGTTGTTTAAAAGCAAACATAAATCAAAGAGCGCAACGGAAAGCATGAGACCCTGTGTGCTCTTGCTGCACGCCACCTCCACCTGTCACCTTCGCACAAGCCCCAGTGCATAGGGAGCTGCACCCATTGAACTTTGCAAGCTGCTCCCATCCCACCCAAGCACACACAGCCCATGCATGAGGTTCTGACCCAGTCTTCCCTGGAAAACAGCAACCAAAGCTCTTGGCCATTATTATTATTATTATTATTCTGACTTCCCAGTTTGGATTGTGGCTCCTGGGCACAGTTTTGCTCAAGTTCAGCTCATCACCTGCCTTAGGTCAGGGGAAGGAAAAGCCACCTTGGAGGCTTTGGGGCTGCCTGTATCAACAGATCTTTTCATTTTTAATAACATTGTCATCTCACTTATGTAAAATATGTATTAAAACTAAAATCCATAAAGTTTGGGTCTGCCGCTGTAGGTTAAGTAAACACCACTTCAATTTGCTGGTAGTCCTATAGCAAATGCTCAAATTTTTCACATTATTCAGCCAAACCATTTCTCTCTCTCTATATATATATATTTAAAGAGAATCTACAGCAGAATAATACAATTTGTGCTCAGAATACACGATGAGGCCACGAGCCTTCCTCACTCCCCAGGAACAAGACATACAACTGCAACCTGGTCTAATGGGAGGTGTCCCTGCCTACAACAGTTGCAGCTAGATGATCTTAAAAGTCCCTTTCAACCCAAACCACTCCATGATTCTATGATTCTATGCAGGCCTCCCCCAGCAAATCCCAGGGGTTGATGCCTGGAGAGGGGTTGGTGCCTGAAGTGGGGTGACTTGGTGCTTAGTCGCCAAGAACTTGAAGCAACCCAAAGCCAAAAAAAGGCAGTTTTTTTTCCTAGAAGGTCAGAAGACACAACCCTACAAAGCTCCCATGAGATCAGGTTGGGCTGACGTGGGAGATGCTCTAGAAGATAGATCTCCCCACCCTCAACCCACCACATCGGTGATGATCTGAGGATTGTGGCATCATCTCAAGAAAAGGGAAGTAGGACGTTTAAAAGATTAAATCCCTTTTAAGCACAACACACACATTATCAGCAACCTCTCAGAGGGAAAACATGACCTCCAGCTTCTCACCTACAATGGAGGGAGAGCCCCTTTCCTCCCACCAAGGCTGAAATTTAAGACTAATCATGGATTAAGCTACAGAAAGAAATGCTTTGTCTCTGCGAGGCTTAAGCCTGTATGAAGCTACAGCAGTTCCACGAAAGCATAGAAGCAAACCCTGCCCATCATTTGCTCCCAGAGGAAGCCCAACAAAGCAAGTCAAGTCTTGCTCCCCAGAAGTGAACTGGAAGGATAATAAATATTATTAAATTCCATCAACTAAAACTTGAAAGCCTTGTTTAGGGGAGGGAGTACCTTCTGACACAGGGATGATTGATTTCCAGTAGAGTTAGGAATGTTACGCTTGCTCAACAGGAACAAAGGACGTGCATTTGGGTTTTAGTCCTCAGCCAGAAACTGCAACACACATTCCTGCGTCCTGGTGTGATGCTGGGGTGATGATGAGTCAGAGAAGAGGGATTGCTCAGCAGCGAGGCAGGTAGGGAGGTCCTGACCTGCACTGCACACAGCCAAGTCAACACCACTGCAAGGGGATGGATGAGCCCTGCAGATCTCCAGAAGGGGAGCAGAAAACACACCAGAACAGACCCGTACTGATATGAACGCTCCAAAGGACTTTGCTCTGCGCAACTTCTGCATTTGCACTGAAAAACATGCAGAAAGGCAAGATTTAAATCTGGATCTGCACCTGGATCCTTGGGCAGACGGAGCCGGCAAAGCCTTGCTGCCAGCAAAGCCCACGATGAGAGCGGAGCACGGCGTGCTCATCTCACTGAGCCTTGGCCGCTGCTGCTCCCCACTGCAGTGCTGAAAGCACAAGTCCTCCTGGAGCTGGAGCTGGTGGAGTTCCATAAGTGAACTTAACACCCCAACACCCACACTATCCCCAGAGCCTGGTCCAGCCCAGCCCTTCCACCCCGGCCACTTCCACGCACCGCTTCCACGAGTCTAAGGTTTCTCAGAACAGGCCCCAGATGCTTGGAAGCTCAGGACACAGCTAAAACAGCTCACGTGGCCTTTAGCCTGGGAGGACAGGAGAAACCAAGCTGGTGGAATGCAGCTGCGGGATCCTCACTGGGATTGCTGCCCTGCCCTGCTTTGTAGGGAGCTCTGGGAGGGGGGTGCTAACGTGGAAAACCCAACCATAGGGACTCCCAGGGCCATTTATGCAGCCAGGGGTGAAAGCTGGGAATAAAAGCACTGGGGTCTTATTTTCTACTCAGCCAAGAGGCTGTGCATCCCTGGCCAACAAAGAGTTCTGTTATCTCCATCCCTCAAACAAGACAGATGAAAGATGCTGCATGCGTGCGAAGAGCTTGTTATGAGCAGTGCTCATGTGCTGGCAGCAGAAAGGCAGGTCCTGCCCTGGGCAGAGCACACAGCCCACTCTGGGCGTTATTTTTTTTGCTCTGAAATCCTTGTCTGCTGTTGCTGACACCATGTATACAACATGAGGCTTTCCTGATGGCTGGAGGAGGATCTGCAGGGTTGATTATTGGGCTGTAATAACTGGAGAGAAGCTGCTACAAAGGCTTTTGGAGAGACGTTTGCAAAGGAAAGGAGGAAGGAGGAGGTGGAGTGAAGCATGTGATAACAAGAGCAAACCATACACGGCCTGCCCTAACATCAGCTTCAAGCACCAGCTCTCAAGCAGAGCACACAGAGCTCTTCCTCCAAACCTGGGTCAGCCTGGGCTGTTTTCAGTCTTCTGCTAGAAAATCAAATGGGCAAAAACATTTGTGAGCAAAACTCCTCTCAGGCATCCTAAGCCATGACACATCTGTCATCACAAACATACACCAGAGCTAAGGGCACCGTGAGGAGCACAGTGAGCCCCATAGAAGATGTGAACACCTCCAGAGCAGGAAAGAGCAGAAGGATGAGATGGAGAGGAATAGAATGACCCAGAAACAGAGGGTTTTTTTGGGTTCCATTCCAGGACCAGGGCTACATCATGACTCTTCCTGGCTCATTTTCCAGGGATATGCATACACATCATTCTTCAAACTTACAAACCTAGGCTTTGGTCAGGCTAACCCCCAGGCAGTGGCAGCATTTCAGCTTCCACCTCCCTCAAAGCGCAGCACTCTCTCTCTCTAGATTTCCTCTGCTGGCCCAGCAGCAGGTTGCTGTTAGCTTGTCTTGGGCTATGTCAGCAGGGGCTAAAAATAATTATCCTTAAAGGAAATCCAAACACTACAATCTCCTCTTTCACTCACTACCTAATTAATAGTTTCCAGGTCACCCTGGCTTTCCGAGAACATCTGTTTGTTTTCACCATGTTCAAGGAAAGTCAATGCTGGCCTGAAATGGGAACACGAAAACACGTTTAATGTTTGCAGTCTCCCCTCTGCAGCCATATCTGCACGCGGGGGCCTTCAAACAGAAATGTGCATCCAAAGGCAGATGCGTGCTGCAAACCTGCAGCATGAGCAGCTCAGAAAGCTGTCAAGTCTCTGCAGTCACCACCTGCAGGTGCCTGCAGGAATATTTTGGCAAAAAAAAAACCAAAACACCAAACAAACAAAAAAAAAAACCCATCTATTATTAAAATCCAATTGTGTAAAAAGAGGCCCATCAGTTACCTTAATGCCCTTCATGGCACCATCTGAGGAAGCTGCATGATTTTTGGTTTCTACACACGTGAGCCTCAGGTCAGTGCATGAGCACAGCCAAAACAGGAAAGGTCCTTTTCTATTTATGCAAGGTTTGCACAAATGCAGCCCTACATCTATTGCAGGGTGCACGCACCTTGCTTTGCTTGGGTTCTACTTGAGGCAGAGCATTGGGTGACCCTGAGTTTGTCACCTCTGCAGAAACACTGCTGGAACTGGGCATCCCAGCTGCCTCTGCAGGAAGCATGCAAAATGAAGAGGTGCATAGCAAGGAAGAGACACCAGAATGGGACAAAAGATGTGCTGTTAATAGAGATGGAGAATCACACAGAGATGGGCAGTGCCCCATTCCGGGAGGTGTTCAAGAGCAGGTTGGATGGAGTCATGGGCAACCTGATCTGGTGCCTGGTTTAGAAGTCAACAACACTGCCTGTGGTAGGGGTTGGAAGTAAATGATCTTTGGGGTTTCTTCCAAACCAACTGTTCTGTGATACTGCTCTAGAGAGTCAAAGGCTGGTGAAACAAGAGCTCAGCCCATAAGGATGAGCAAAAGACAGGATGGAAGACGAAGCCTGCAAGGGGAGTTTCTAAATGAGGAGCAAAGGGTAATAAAACGAATGGCGGCAGGAGCAGACTGGATGACCGAGATCTGACTTCTGGCTTTCCCTACACCACGGGACAGAGCCCCAAACCCATGTCCTGTCAGCACCTCCAGCACTCCCCAGCATGGCTGGGGCACGCAGCAGGGCTCTGCAGGTTGCAGATCATCCCAGGGCTGCACGATCCCGAGCCACACGCCAGAAGGCAGCTTGCTGGCTGCACTGCTGGGTGATGACAGGAATTAAGCAATCATTCATGTGTCTTTGTTGTCAGAGTGCTGCTCCACCCAAGAACACCAAGTTCTTGGGTGACAGCACTGGGAGGACCTTGGGTTGCTTCTCAATTGACGCCAGCTGTGAGAGCTGGCAGAAAGTAGAACCAGTTGGGTGATTTGTGCCCCCATGGGCCCATGCTCTCTGATATAGCAGTGCCAGTGCAGCATCCCAGCCCCACAAAGGACTGGCACCCACCTAGGCTCCAGCATTCCCTGCAGGACTTTCCCCCAAGCAAAGACACGAGGCCAGCTGCATGGCTCGGCTCTTTCTTGCTCTTTCTCCATAGCTACCAATCCTTACCCATATTATGGCTGCAGACCTGGTGCTGCAAGGATTATTCTGCTTAAGCCCTGTTGGACCTGGGATGTGATGTTACAATGGATGGGTGCATTTTCCAGGAGCAATTTCCAGGGAACTGTCCACAGGGCTAAATATCAGTTGTTGTGGTTTTTATGAGTTGTTAAGCAAGAAGGCAGCACAATCAGGATTTGTATTCCTAAGAATCACAGAATCATTCAGGTTGTTAAAAACCTCTGAGATCCCCCAAGCCCAACCTCAACCCCCCCCCACCCACCATGCCCACCAACCACGTTCCTCAGTGCCACATCTCCATGGCTCTGGGTCACCTCCAGGAATGGTGACTCCACCACCCTCTGGGCAATCTGCACCTGACCACTCTTCTGGAGAAGAATTTGTTCCTAATATCCAACCTGAACCTCCACTGGTGCAGCTTAAGGCCATTTATCTCTTGCCCTGTTGTGAAGAGGCTGATCCCCACCTCCCTACAGCCTCCATTCAGGCAGATGTAGAGAGTGATAAAGTCTCTGCTGAGCCTTCTCCAGTGTGAACCATTCCATTTCTTTTATCCTCTACTTTTTGCTCCTCAGTGCCTGGCTCCGATTTTTTTCTTCCCCGCTGCTCAAGACATGGGAAAAATAAGCACAGTGTCACATGGAAGAGTAGCAGCGATGTTTGTTCTGCTCTCAGAGGAACTACATCTTATTGCCAAGCCCAAAGTGCTGTTCAGCTCACCAAGGACAGTTGGAATAACAGCTCAAGAGCCACTGCCTTGGGTTGTGGGACAACACATGGGGAAGATGCGGTGACGGCGGCACAGCTTGGACATCAGCAAGCTTCAAGGCCAGTACTCATTTTCCACAGCTTTTCTCAGGCATTGGATACTCACATTAACCCAGTAACATCCCCAAACCAGTTTAACCATTTTCTTGGGCACTGAGGAGACCATGGCTGAGCCTTCTGCTTTCAGTTCCAGACCAGAGCAAGCATTCAGCATCAGTGTCATGGAGCAAGAGCCCATCCTCCCAGCCATGCTGCCCTAACCACAGGGATCCTCTTCAACCACGATAAATACTTTATCTTGGAAAACAGGGAAACGTAGATGCCTTCAGCCTATACTGTTGTCCTAACGTGCAAAGAGTTAGCACGATCTGAGTCGGGCTTTAAGAGCATCCAACCTATACGCACTGAAAACGAGAGCACAGCAGCCATTGACCTCAATCAGCAGAGGAGCAGATCTTGTCGGGGGACAACTGCTCTTCAGAACAGGCACAAGGGAATGAGCATCCGGGAGATGTCAGTGCCACTTCCCAAGATCAAAGCATTAATAAAATACTAATTCATTCCCATGATGAGAAACTGCGACAGAGAAAGCACCCATGATGTGGAGATTAGCACTGAGGCTTGCAACCATGCAAATAATACAGTGAATCACTGCCTGATTCAAAGGGAGGGAGAAAGTTATATTTTCATTAGGGATTTTTTTTTCCCCCCCTCAGCCAAGGAAAAATAAAGCAAAAATAAGCCTTTAAGTTCAGGTCAACCAAAGCGCATGACCAATCCCTTCATTCTGGTTTGGTAGATAAGTTTTCCCTTTTGCAAAAGAAAAAAAACAACAAAAAAAGATTAAAATGTAAGCAAGTTCCAGAATGAAATGTTGCTTCAGAGTGGAAGAACATGAATGCCTAATTCTGAAAATGTCGAAACAAAACATGCTGCCCTTTACCAAAAGATTAGCTGCTGATGCCAATTCAGTAAATAGTTTCAGCCAACCCCAAAATTGCATTTCTCGGCAACTAAGCCATTCATCCTGAAAAAGGTTGCCCAGATCTCGTCAGGCTCCAAAACCAAAGTGCTCCACTACTTGAGCAAAGAGCAAAATCCCATCACCACAACCACGCTGATGACTTGGATCCTCTCCGAATGTTCCCAAACCATCACGTGGAAATATATTTTTAAGAGTCATTTCAAACAATGTGTTGGTGTTAGGTTTTAGGAGGAAAGCAAGAGATGTGATGGTGTTTTGTTTCCTCTTCAGGACAAAAGGGGGTGTGGGAAACTTTGACAGGCTTCCCCCATCACACATTTACGTGTAAGATGACACAGGTTCCAAAAAACACACCACCCCATTACCCAGCTGTTGCTGTTTCTACATCATTCTCTGCCTTGCTGGCCCGTTTCTGGGCTTTCACAACGGCGAGGATTGAGGGATCTTGTAGCAGCAGCTTCACAGAAGCATGTCCTAGTAGAGGTCAATGGCAGAACCACAGTCCCTCTTGAGTTGGGTTCGTTATGGGGTTTTTAATACTGTTGACAGAAAAGCCCTTTCATCTTCTGGGAAAATAGCAAATGGGCTCTAATAAAAGAGCAGGCCTATGACCTTGCCAATTACAGCCCTCCAAAGCAGGCGTCTCAGCTCCCTGTGCGTTGCAGCTTTTGCTCCATTCCCAGCATTGCTTCCGCTCCAGCAGAGCCCAAAAGCAGAGAAACCAACACCCAAACTCCACTTCTTGCACAGCAACCAAAGAAATATGCCCATGCCCAACCAAGACCTGCTTCTGCGTGAAGGCAGCTCTTGAGAGATGACATGGATATATCAGGATCAAGCCTGGATCTTTCACTGGGAACAATATCAAAAAATTCAAACCCAGCAGAAGCACAAATCTGAGCTCACACCATTGAAAGCTGGACCTGATCTGAACAGACTCGGCAAGTTTTTGGTGTGTGAAAACGCTTTCCAGAAGAAACACAAGGACAAACAAAACCAAAACGACACGCTAGAAAACTGAGGTGTTAAAAACTGATGGCTTCTCCAACTTCAGTCATCCTACAATTCTCTGGGCTCCCTCTCTCCTTCTCCACCCCGCCTTCTCCTCCCCAAGACTTTTCTACCCAGCATCAGCTTTCCCAGCAAACTGAGAACAGGGCTGAGCTTGGAACAAAAATAGCCATCATTTGATACCACATTCCCCAACAATGTGTCGTGGTAATCAGGATTAATCCAGCCCCAGCTCCTGGCAAACCTCCTCCTGGAAGGAGATGACCTCTCTGACGAGGTCAGCGCGAGATGGGAGTTCACTTGCTCCTCAAAACAGAAATGTAAAAAAGACCAAAACGTTTAGGGCCTTATTCTGTTCGTATTTACAACTGGCTGCATGCTGGGGAAATCCAGCTGATGGCCTTGGAGCTGCTCATGGTTTACATCACCAGCAGCAAGAGAAGAGTTGGGCCATCCACTGTGCGTGCTTTGCAGAGCTGGCTCAGAGCCATAACGATCTGATCTCAATCTACATTTTCATTAGGCTTGTGGGTGGTTCAGAGAGAGGGTTTTATTGGGCTCAGAGACAATAGGGTGCAGCTGTGAAGTTTGCATCCGGATCTGAACTTGCAAAGAGTTCAAATCCGGGGTTTTGGGTCAGATCCATCTCAAGCATTAATTTTCTAGATATCAGAATACCACCCTTGGGACTTGCTAAAGTAAGGCCAATTCTGGCTTACAACGGTGTAACAGCATTGCCCTCCATGGAGTCTGTCCTGATTTACACTAGAGGGAGATTAAAATTCATGCCAGTGCAGCAGGGAGGCTCTGCTTTCTGCTTATTGCCACGATTTCTGCGGACACAATAACATCTGTTTGCTCCAAACCAGGAAAATATACTAACACGCTTCCCATCCATTGGCTGTTATTGCCAGAAGGACTCTAAGTGTGTTTTGAGCTACTATTTTTGTTTTGGGAAGATGTTCATGACTCCTCTGCTCTCACATCCAAACGGGCTTTTTCATCCTGCTCGCGCTGGCAGCCATTAATGCTGCATCTGTGCAGCGGTGTGAGCCGTGCTGCAGGGTGCTGGTAGGGCTGCAGGCTGCCACCCATGGCCTCGGTCCCTGCTGTGCCCCTCCTGCTGCTCTGCAGCTCCTCTTGGCTTTATCCAGAGCACCTCGGGGCTCTGGGAGTCCCTGCTTTTCATGCTTTTGCAGAGGGTGTTGCAAAAGTGTCACATTCAGGGATTGAGAATGAGCAGGAAGGAAACGCAACGTAGAGCTCAGATAGAAGCTTGCTTTCATCACCTCCCAGTGGAGTTCTCTGGGATTCAGATGTTTAGCCCAATACGGGACTATTTTTTTTTTTAACAGTGCTAGGTGCACATCTGCATTTTCCAACACCACAAGTGCTGTTGTAAATCAGCAATATAACAAGGCCCAAACCTCTAATTCACCTTAGGAAATATTGGAGAGTTCTTTGAGAGAGACTGAGCAGACAAACTGAGCCCATCCCACAGCCCTACCGCAAACCTGACGCCCCGGCTGCAATGCTGAGCGCCTCCCACTGCAGCCAAGCACTACCAATGGGGCCATCCAAGTCACAACATTTGGGAGAACTCCAGTATCTGCCAACTCAAAGGTCTATTTTGCATTCAAAGATCACCTCCTCCTCTTAATACTGTATCTCCAGAATGCTCGCTTCAGATTCATACCCTTTGAGAGCAATGCTGATGGACACACAGGGCATACAGCTGCAAGGAAAGGCCCAGTATGGCTGTGAACACCCAGTTAAAGCATCGGGCTGGGAACGGCTGCAAGCTCTATATATGGAAACATAAAAATTAGGTGAGCACAGCCTTTAAACACGGCAAAAACTCATCCTAGTATGAGATTCTTGGACACTCTAATGGTCTCATGGGTCTTCACCTTTGGCCAAGCGCAAAGGAAGGCTTGCTCCTGCATCTCAGTCACAACCAGGGGCCCTTCCACAGCTGCACAGAACTGATTCAGGAGGGAATTAACACACGCATAAATTCCTGAGGATAGCCAGTCCGTCCCTCCTTACTGCAGGGAAAGCTTTTTTGGTTTTTAAATCCATCAGCACACAGGTTCAGCAGGTGGGGAAGCAGCCGCACTGCTGCCTCTGAGCCACCAAGTGAGCAGGGACAACTGCCAGCCTGCACTTCCTCACCAAATTGATTATGCCTTCATGTCTTTTCCATGAAGTCTAATTTGTTTAAGGTGACGCTTGTTGGCAAGGATAGCAATGAGACTGCTTGAAGAAACCTTCTCAGAGGCGTGAATATGAGAATTCAAAACACTTCTGCACGCATCTAACAACAAAACCCACAGCCCTCCCGGCCATGAGGTCTCACAGAGGGCTGCAAACCCTAAATCCCATTGCAGGGCACCATGCCAGGACATGGAGCGGGGAATAGAGCTGGTCACAGCTCCTCCAGCACAGTCCCAGGTAAGCAGAAAGCGAGTGCACAGCTGGAGCTGAGCCAGCCCAGCGTGGCCAACATCTGGCTTTGCTCTGTGCTTTGTTGATGCTGTGCACGGAGATGCAGAGTGCCCACATCTTCCACTGCATTCATCTCCCCCCTGCAGCCCCTTGCTTTTTGCTGCTGTGTTTTATTTGGTTTGTGCTGAAAAGCATCCTTTGATTAAGCAGTCTCTAACAACTGGGGATGTTTCTGATTGTATCAGATATAAAACCAGACCCCCGAGTCCAGCTCTATCCCTCTGACACAAAGCAGAAAGCCTTACACAGAACAATTTCCTAAACCTTTAATGACTTTTCTGCATTATTGCTTTTTTGGTTTTGGGGCCAACGCAAGGTCTTGGACACAGAGCTGGAAGCTTTGCCCACAGCAATACCTGGTTCCTGCCCACCCCTCTCACTCAGGCAGGTGCTGTTATAAAACCCAGCTATTTCACACCTAGTTCAGTCCCTGACTCTCCAGCTTGGGTTACAAACTTTGAACTATTTTGCAATGTAGAACCACGCGGGCTCTGTTCTCTGCCCCCATCGCTTGTGTTTTACTCTTAGCTCACCCTCAAATACTCCAGCTGACACAGAACCTTTCTCCAGGACGGATGACAGGTGCAGAGTTGGGCAATCTTACAGTCTGGTTTGGAAATTCCAGCTGTAAAACTCATCAGTCTGGGGCATGTCGCTGTGCTTACCTGGAGGTGTTTTTCCAGGAGGAATGGTGAGCAGGAGGCACGGCAGCAGCGCAGCCCCAGGCAGCAGCCAGCCCCGCCATCCCATCAACGTTCAACCTTCCAGCGCCGTCGCTAATTGTCTGCAGGCAAAGGGAAGCTCCGTCCAGTTAAGGAAGTTGGAAGGAGCAGCGAAAAGCTCAGGGAGTTCAGAAGGCTGCTGATGAGCGGATTATGTTACTGCGAGTTCTTAGACTTCCTTCCATAGGGACACTTACATATATTGAAGGCTGCACGGAAAAGGCACGCGCTTGTCAGACCAGCCAGCAGTTAGAGCATAGATCTGAAACTTCAGACAACGGGTAGAAGGGCAGATGCAAAGTCCCATACAGCATCACCAAACAGGGGGCTAATAAATCTACCTTGGAGTTTCCAGGAACCCAGAGCATCTCAGTTGCACATTAGTGCTTTTCTTTCCAATGCACATTGTCAACACGATGACATAAGCGAGCGCATAATCCCAATACGTGCACCTCTTGTCCAGCTCTCCGCTCCACTTGACTCACCATAAACATGCAACTCCCACTCTTTTGACTTCCACTGTCATTAATCTTTCTTCTTGGGAAGCTTCAGCTATCAGTTTGCCCAAACCGAAGCAATGAGGTCATGCGTGTGGGGCCGCTGGGGGATCTGACTCAGAGGGGCAGTGACTCAGCTGTGGGACACTTGCAGAGCTTTGGGACAGAGCTGACCAGGAGGGCGGTTTTAAGGCATCACTCAGACATTTCGGAGGATTTAGCACAGATGGGAAGACTCAAGGATGAAGTAGAGTGGCAAGACTGAATGCGGCCGTGCCCACATCGGCAAACACCAATCTCCAGCTATCTGCCAAACATACGTGTCCAACCCGCTGGTTCTAGGCTTTTGTTGCCCTCTTTCTTTTGTGTTTGAATAAAAAATATATAATAAAGATAAGATTTTTCCTTACATGCATTAACTGCGTCACATATTTCATATATTGCCCAAGACAATCCTCTTCACTCAATGCATCCCAACCAAGCCCAAACAGTTGGGCTGGTTGGACACCCGTACAAGTGGAGAACTGAAGAGAGAAAGTCTCATCTTTGTGGCTCTCTTGGAGGACTTTGCTTCGTCTTCTACTCTTGTGCTTTGATGATATCCTGAAGCTAACGTTAAGAGGAAACCTGGACCAGAAGAGAGCTTCCAGTACTGCTCTTTGGCAGAGCTATCCAGGAGCAGACGCACAGTAAGGATGGTTTTATTTGGCAACTTGCTTGGAGGAACATACATATATACACATATATTATATATATATTTAATACCTTTGGCAAATAAAGGACCGTAAAAAGAAATTTGGTTGGCCTTCCTGACCGAGCAAAGAACATATTTTAGGTTAAAAAAAGACTCTCAGTTGAATAAGATGGAGCAAGAGAAAGTTTTATCTGCCTCTGAACCTGCCATGTGCACTGCTGGTGCCACAAATCAGGGTCAGAAAGAGCACTTCACTTATGGAAAGCAGCTGATCAGCAAAACAGAGGCCTGCCACACCTTTAGGGAAACATATTAGAGACTAATATCTTCTCGATTAGGTCCAAAAAGCCATGTATTAATCTGCTCTCATGATCTGGAATGAATTGTATCCAGCATAAATCTCTAGGCTGACAATATATACGAGGCAAAAGAACAACCACATGTTTCACGTTGGAGTTGCTCTCTTTTTCCCTTCTCCCCTTCCCCTTTAATTGCTTGATGCTAATTCCAAACTCTGCAGACTTTGCTTTGCCCTCCAGCTCCTCACTTGCCTTGGGACTGTATTGCCTTGGCAATCCATGTGGATTTCTCCCATACCGAGAAGGAAAATGCCCGATGCAGGTCTTTGCACAAGAACTGGGACAACCACACGCTGCTATAAAACGTCCACATTTTATGTGCGTGCCCAGAAAGCCTATTTCATGCATGATAGGTGCATAAAATAAATTGCAGGCTGTTAAAACGATGTCACTTCTGCATAAAACACTCATAAAGGTAATTGGCCTGTCCCTTACATCATGTAAATCACTCCAGAAGTACTCCAAGAGTCCAGTGCTTGGCCAGAGCAACGCAGTACAAGAAATAAAATCAACTTGCAACGTGTCAAGGAAGTTTATGGACAAGATCCTACAGAAGTCACCATGATGGGAGGTTTCAGTGGGGCAAAGGGAGCGAGATAAGGCAGGATAACCCATCCAACCTGCACTTTTTGGGGATGTGACACTCAGACCCAAGGCTACGAACAACGAAAGCTCATTCAATTTCTGCAAGAGCAGGGTTGGTTCTGGCCCAAGGCACAGCGAGTTACTGGAACGCGTCCACTGATGCAACTGGGCTTCGCACCAGGTGCTATGCAGATCTGGAAACATACTTAGATTCCTATTCTTAGGCATCCATGTGCTTTCTGGCATCCTGCGAGGGGCCTACCTGCATTTTTTGGAGCTACAGTACTGCAGGAATCTAGTTCTAGGCCTCCAAATTCATAATGAAATTATTAGCACAACGCCCTAATGGTGTTTTGCGCCTGCTCCCAAATCATTTCAGTGAATGCTGTGTTTTACACACGAGATTTATCTCCCCAGAAACAACCACAAGCAAAAACGCATTTGCTAACTGAACACTGCCCTTAGCTGTGGTGGTGCTCAAACCCCACTTTCAAGCACTTTCAGATCTCAACACCGATTGGAAATAGCATGCAAATGACACCAAGATCTGCCTTTCCAGCAGCATTTGTAAGGTGTCGTGCATTCTGTCAGACAATCCACATTTCCGTCACACGGCAGGGACAGGTGAAGCATTGCTGTTTATTACTATTTCCACGTCATAAATTAAATGCATGCAATGTTTTACGGCGTGTAAAACACTACTTGAACCACAAAAATCTCTACCTTGGGGGCCTTAAATATGAAATGCATGCTTAGGTACAGCTGCTGGCGAGACAGAGAAGGGTAGAGGTGCTCTCATTAAGTTCAGGCAGAGCTGGAAAGCAAACTGAAGCGGGCAGTTGTGCCTGACCCTGAAAGCAGATCTAGAGTAGACCAGCTTCACACTAAACGTAGAATCATTAGGGTTGGAAAAGACCTCTAAGATCACATAGTCCAATCATCCACCTATGACCAGTATTGCCCACTAAAGCATACTCCTAAGTATGGGTTAGTATCTCCCATCAGAAGAGAACACGGGCAGAAGGAGAGCCTGTTGGCCAACATTACAGTCTCACCTCCTTTTTAAGTGACAGCCTCTCAAAACATTACCTTTGACCATCCAATGGAGAAACTGAGACATGGCCTGGATACGCAACTTGCTCAGTGCTCAGCAGCCCCAAAAAGGCAGAGGTGGCTGCAAGGGAACCGAAGTCACAGATCCAGATCCTCCAGCCACAAAGCACACAGACACGAGATCAATAGAACAGGAGAGCAGCTGGAAGGAAAAATGCCGAGGTAAGGGAGATGTCTGAGGGCTCTGAGCTCTCCTGTGGATGTTTGTATATCCAAGGACAAAATCTCTGCCAGCTGAGCCTTATTTATTCACAACTTGTCAAAACCACGCAGGCAGAAAGTACTGTTGTTTTGGCATCTTGAACCACGTTTCACCATCAAATTCCATAGGAAGATTAAGTTACTTTAAAAAATCTTGAACGTTCTCAGCTATTTCTTTTTGTTTTTCTTAAATAGAAGTTGTACTAAAATGATAAGGACAGACAGCCTTTCAGAGCTTCCCCAGCTGCTCTCACTGAAGTGCATAGGACTCAGCAGCTCTTCTCCTGGTCCTCTTCCCAAGGGGAATCCCTATGAAACACCACTGCCTTCCTCAGGCGAGCTGAAGAAGCTGTAAACCTTTACAGACCTCACTGTTGAAGTCAGGCCATTCCCATGCGGTGTGGATGGCTGCAGGATTAGACAGTTTAATACTCGGTGTATGATTTGCACATCCACTCAAGCCTCCAAACTGACACAAAAATGAGGAATTTTCTCAGTCGGTGAGAAATGGCCTTGAGAAGGAGCCTCTAAACTTAGCTTAAAGAAAGAATCACGGAATCATTCAGGTTGGAAATCTGATCATCGAGTCCAACCATCAACCCATCAACCCAGTGGCAGAACGTCTCTGCCAGCATAGGATGAAAGTGTCCCTCCTGCCTTTCCTTCCCACCACGAAGCCCCACCGTGCACCCAAGCTCCAAATTGCTTTCCAGACCTCCTGATGCCTCTTGCTTCTACAGTACTTCAGAGAGCAGTGGAGCACATCCATACTCAGCAGTGTCCTGATGGGAGGAGAGATCTGAGCTACTTCTGGAACCAAGCCTCTCGATGGGCTTTTAGCATCCAGCCTGGCACCCGCATCCAGCACAGCCCACACCACGCAACCAAGTACTGAGAGCTTGATGCCCATGCAATGCAGGCGTGCCCCATGCTCCCTTCCAGCTACATCTCTTAATTTTATGCATATTTATTAATATATGGTTGATAACATCATGGAAAACCCAACTGATAAGTTGAGAGAGGTTTCAATGCCCAAGAATGACCAGAGCAGTGATATCCAGAATCCACACCCCACCTGTGGCTTTTCAAGTTGACTTCAGTTAATACCTAAAGATGTTCCTGGGAACCAGTCCTACCCAGGGTCAGACATGCACCCAGTAAAATGAACTGTGCCCAAGCCATCATGCTAAGCAGCAAAACAAAACAAAACAAACATCTCTTCCCTAGTCAACAGAGCTTCAAATCCAATTAAAAACTCCATCAGCCTGCAGATGTGACCTGAAGTGGCAAATCTGGCAACGCTCCTGTTCTCAGAACAAAGCGCCACGAGGAGTGCTGTTGTTGGGAATTCTGCCACTGGGAAAAAAAAAAAACAACAAGAAAAACAAGAAAGAGAACAAACACTTAAATCTTTGTCATCTTCCTGTCTGTTAGAATTGAGATTCTGTTGTTTGCACAAGCTTCTGGCACAGACCCAGCTCTCTGCAGCACAAATACATCCACAGAACATCAGGCTTTTCAGAAGCTGTCCCTTCCGAGTGTGTTAATGTGGCTTTTCAGGCAGTGTGAGATGGAGAAAGCCTACTGTCAAGGCATCCTATGTCAGCCTGCTTTACATAAAGCAGCACGAAGCAGCAGCCAAGCCGTCTCAATTTCTGACTCCGACTTCAACGTTCACCAATCTCCTTGGAAGCCCATCTCCTGACACTCTGACAACAGGGCTGTTGAAATTAGAGATGCTCGGGTCTTTCTAAGGAGGTTTGCAGACAGATTCCCAAAGCTCGCCTTGCAGCTGCCCCCGAGGTTTGCCTGGCCGTTCTCCCAAGCACTGCATGCATCTGGGCTATCACCAGCTTCATTAACATTTCCAAGGGAGATGGGTCTAAACCAGAGGATCGGATCCAAATATCCTCCAAGTGGATGTGAAATCCAAACCAAATAACTCAAGTTCCACATTTGTCCATCTCTCCTCTTACAGGAGGAAACTCCACCTACCAACACCTCCAAAACTGGAAGTGCTTTAACATCTAGATCCGTCTGCTGCAGACATCAGCACATCCAAGCCAAAGCGTTAGATTGAACTTTAGAAGGAAATTAGCCACGTAGCAAAGGATCTGGATGAGGACCAGGAGACCAGAGCCAGTTCCATACAGCTGTCCAGGGTTAATCTCCGTCAATTTGCAAACAGTGCATGCCCACATCAAGCCCAATTTGTGAGCAAAGATACCTTCACAAAGCAAACAATCCAAACTCAACAACCAGCAAGAGGGAAAACACACAGACCCATGCTACAGATGTGCTTGACATGGGCCACGGAGCAAACTGAGATTTGGAAGCCTGACAACTTTCTGTCATGTGGGCACATTCGGCTTTGGATTTGGAGTCAACAACTTTGGCTGATCCATAAATCCCATCCAAAACTGAGAGCACAATGGGTTGACATCTGAGTAAGATCTCTCTAATCAAAGTAGAAGACGCTCAATCCAAGGCAAGCAGACTACGAAGATTTGTCTGTCAGTGCTTTTTAAGGCTTCCCAATCAGCAAGCTTAGCAGTTTTGCTGCCGTTAAGCTTGCAGCAAAAGGATTTTTCCCATTAATACTGCCAAATGTTTCAGCTTGCAGAACAGGAGTTGAAAAGCAGCAGCCAGGTTACACCTGCAAACATGTAACTGAGTAATGAGCACACATAATCCTCCTCCAACAGCATCCACGTGTCTGCCCAAGGTCTGTTTGAGATGATTATCCTAAAGGCATCATGCTGGCAATGCGTTATCAACCACCATCTATTCTAGACCCTCTACAGTGTAATCATTATATAAACACTCACATACGTATATAGGATTTATGTTAGGTTTGAGCCAGGCACAGCAGAGCACAGAAGTGGTGCTCCGCCTGGTTTGCTCAGTGATGGAACCCTGAAAAGCCAAATAAAGGGAAAGCAAAGCATGTTTGCAGCAGCACAGACTCAGGTTTGTAACACACCTTTCTGCAGTCATCTAGCCAAGACGCATGGAAGCATCACTAAACTTCTGCCCACTGCTACACCTGGCCACCGTCACAGCTACACCTACACAGCACTTCTGCAATCACTGGGGTATGGAAGGATCCAGAAAGCTCCTGAAGCTGGAGATGTTGCACAGGGTGCTTCTGAGTGCTCAGGCATTGGCACAGGCTGCCCAGGGAGCGATGGAGTCAATGCCCCTGGAGGTGCCCCAGGACCACGGAGATGTGGCACTTGGGGACGTGGTTATGGGCATGGAGAGACAGTTCCAATTCAGTGCCAAGTCATGAAAACCCCTTAAATAATCCCATGGCAAAAAAAAATCCTACAGTTTCAGTGAAAAAATAAAATAAAAATCCACAAAAAAAAGGTTCTTGAAGACATTGAGCCCTTCCATTTATGTACGTGCAGCAGGGATCAAATTTATGTTCTCCTTGAAGCTATTAATACAAGCAGCACAACCAGCAGAGGAATCCAGCATCCTCACAGCATCTTAAAAACCCAGAAATATTTATGATCGGGCACTGGGCCTCTTAATATCTGAAAGAAGTATTTCAGAGACTGACTGGAGAATGCTCTTTACAAGCTCTGCTTGCTTCCCACTGGGAATTCAGCATCTGAACCAGGAACAAATTTTAAAATTACATAATAATTCATAAAAGAAAAATATGGCACAAATACTGCGCTTGTACAGAAAAATCATAGTTTTAATTAAAAGAAAAAAACATATAGAGGTCTTATCAGGGCTTTTGGCAGGAAAGGGTCGATGCGTTCAGTATTATACAGCCACAAAACACCGCAATTTTTTTTCTTCTAACTTCAATTTCTCTGCCCTGAAATGCATTTCATAAGCAGAGAGGTTTGGAAAGTTCATACTCTGCGTTTGCTTAAAAGAATAAGATGGATAACCCTATTCACTAAGTATCTTTTAATTGCATCAACCCAAGCCCGTCCCCATGAGGTCGCTATCCTGAGTTGCCCTATAGAGGTGAGTAGGGCCCAGCTGTCCCTTCCCTCACAGCAGGAATTCAGCCCATTCCGTGCAGAGCTCAGCTTGCTCTCCTGCCTTTGGCATCTGCACGTTGTCACCTTCACCCACTTTTGGTTTGCACCGATTGCAATTCCAGCTCATTTCTTTTGGAACCCAACTCCGCAACTCAAACGCAACGCAGTCCAATGCATCGACTTCTGCCTGCTTTTGGCTTTCTGCATGGCTCCCACCTGAAACTGGGAAACCATAGAATGGCCTGGGTTGAAAAGGACCACAATGATCATTTAGTTTCAACCCCCTGCTATGGTGCAGGGTCACCAATGACCTGAGCTGCCTCAGAGCATCAACTTGGGATTGGTCAGCTCAATTCAGACCATTTTTCTTCTGTAGGGGAAAATTCTGTGTGCAGCCTGGGCACTGATGAAAGTGATCAGAGCTCTCTGGAGCATGCCCAAGAGGGACAAAGAAGCTGTGAAGGGTCTGGAGCCTTATGGGGAGCAGCTGAGGGAATGGGCTGGTTCAGTCTGGACAAGAGGAGGCTCAGAGGAGACCTCATGGCTGTCTACAACTCCTGAAAGGAGGTTGTGGTGAGGTGAGGCTTGGCCTCTTGTCCCAAATAACAGCGATAGGATGAGAGGTGATGGCCTCACATTGTGCCAGGGGAGGATCAGATTGGATTTCTTCTCCTAAAGGGCAGTGATGCATCAGCATAGGCTGCACAGGGAGATGGGGAAGGGTCACTGTCCCTGAGGGTGTTCCAGAACTGTGGAGATGTGGCACTGAGAGGCAACATGGTGGGATGGGTTGGGGATCATAGAGGTCTTTTCCAGCCTTAATGATTCCACGATCACACAGGAAGGCACATGCGTTGCTGCCCCATCCCATTGCTTGCTTTTCCCATTTCTGCCCAGCAGATTTCCATCTTTGCTGACTCATTACAACAATTCCCTGCAAAACCATCACATTTTTGCTCTGCCAGCTCGCTCCAACTACCATCATCACCTCCTGGAAGGGTGGGAGGTACCACATGTTGCCTATGGCCACGCAATGCAGCAATCCCATTTACAAAAGCACTTCAAATCACAGAGACAGACCAGACCTCTGCACTACCATCTTGCTAACACATCCCAGCACTCCAACTAGTGACTAACAGCACATTCAAGCAAAGGTTATGTCACCCTGAAGTTATTTCACAACAGGGTTTCCATGCCCCATGTGCCCCTTGCAGCACAGCTCAGCGGGGATTTGCTGTCTGATCCCACGGAGCAGGACGGAGTTACAGAAGCCTGAGGATGACTCACGTCACACAGATCTGTCTGGGCTTCTGGATTTTATTTTTATTTCAGCAAAATATTCAGCTTGCCCCGGAGCAAACCTATTAGTCACGCTCGCTTCTGGGAACAGTCAGAGTCCAAAAGGGATCAAGAGTTATATGTGGTTTCCCTCTTTGATTTGATTATTATTCATCAGTGGTCAAATTCTTTCCTCTGCAGAATCCCTATCTATCATGCGTCCCTCAGATGGAATATAGGTCACCTAATTTCACCCTTGAAGAAACAAACATTTGCTGAGAAAAATCTGAGAAACTTCTTTGGAACAGCAGGAATGGTTGCTCCTTCGCCCCAGAGCCCAACTCGGCCTCATTTTGAATCAGAAATACTCCAGTGAAAGCACGTGGTCCCCATCCTTTGAGGGCAGATCTATCCAGGGAGCACAGAAGCTATACAAAACAGGCAAGTCTATTAGCATAGAGGCAAAATAAGACCCAGATGCTGGTGAAGGGCTTTAGCAGGAGCCTTGGGCCACTCCGCGTGTGCAAATTACTTGTTGCATTTATTGCAGCAAGATTCAGCAAAAATAAAGCTGTCTGCTGTGACAGATGGATATAACCTGTAACAAAATGGATCTCAGAGGAAGCACGTGTGCAGGGAGGGATGCTCTGCGCAATGTGTCCAAAGGGAGAATGGTGAGGTGTGCTTATTAATGATCTGAGTAATAAGAAGATAAACCCCACTTCCAGCCACGGTGCTGGCAGGGGTCCTCCCTCAAATGCACTCATCCCTCGGGCTACGACCATCTCTATGTAGGCACTTTCATGTCCTCTCCATCCATCACCACCAGTGATTCCGTTTAACCACCTCCCAGCACAACCTGAGAACAGGACTGGATGTTTTCTATGGTGGAAGAATCACGGCTTACAACAAAGCACCGTTGAAAGCACCGCTATTTCGTACAAATTACTTTCCCTGGGACGGCAGGAATGTGAGAAGTTTTCACAGTTTTAGTTGGACCGCGAGTACCTTTGCATTAGAAATGTAAATAGGAACTTAATCTGAGCCAGATTCTTTCCCAAAGAGAGAGAATCCTCGAGACTTCCTCCAACCCATTCAGATTTTATCTCGCTGCTAACGCGGCGAACTTCTGAGCTACCAGCAGCAGCGAGACAAGAAATCTCCGTGGGAAAACAGCAGCTTGCTTCAGACCTCCTCACCCAGCATCCCTGCCCTTCAGACCCAGCATTGGTTAGCAACATGCAGGCATTTATCTCTGAGCAATTAAGACAACTCACATCTTTATGGATTCTGAGAGCTTCTCTGCACCCTGAATGTAGTAGGCATGGTGAGGGTGAGTTGATGGGTGGACCCACAAGAAAGACCACAGCATCTGCAGTTTGCAAGCAGTGTTGGAGCCCAACTGGCTTGCAGAAATGCAAAGAGAAGTCCTGCAAGCTCATTGCTTGAGCTCTACTTCCTACCCATTCATACAACCATGCTGGGCTGCAATCACATGGGCTACAAAGTAAGCTAAACTAAGTTAGAGTATTCCAACAGGTGTACGAGTTTGATTAAGTTTGATCAAGTTTGATCTACTGTTATGTTTAAAGCCAGGAGAACTGAAATAATCATAGAATCATAGAATCACCAAGGTTGGAAAAGACCTCAAAGCTCATCCAGTCCAACCGTTCACCTATTCCCAACAGCTCCCACTAAACCATGTCCCTCAACACAACATCCAGCCTTTCCTTGAACACCCCAGGGTCGGTGACTCCACCACCTCCCTGGGCATCCATTGCAGTGCCTGACCACCCTTTCTGAAAAGTAATACTTCCTAATGTCCAGCCTGAATGTCTTGGTAGATAAACTTCAGTGCTTGTTCTTCAGGATCATTATCACAGAACCATTAAGGTCGGAAATGACCATTAAGATCACCCAGTCCAACCATTACAGCAACATTGATGATGGAAAATTGTTTACTTGTGGACTTTGGAAATGAGAGTAAAGAAATCAAGGATCCAGAGTCCCTTCATGTATATCAAAGCCAAAACTCTCTTTCAGTTGCATAGAGGAGTTTCCCATTTCCACCAACCCACTAAAGCATGATCAGTAGGAATGGCCCTGGAAGAAAATGGGCACTGAGCAGCAGTGACTGCACCCTGAGTGCCCAAATCTGTGCTTCACATTGAAAGCTGTGGCCATAAAGCACCCAAACTTCAAAAGCCAGAGTGTCCTCAAGCTCTGTGTTCCAGTCTGCTTTGCTCATGGGCATTATGCACCAACATTTGCAGGTTCACTGCATGGGTTTATACACACAAAGGATTGCACAAATAATTAAAGAGCTTCATGCTACATAAACTGGTGCATGCAAATAAATGAAAGCACATCCAGAACCCCACAGATTCCATCTTCAAAACCCAAGTTGGCAATTACTGCTCTGTTTGTGAGATGCAATGTGGGGGAAGATTCTTGTTTTACAGCCTCGGACAAAAGTAGGAGGATTAGGGAGAAGAGCATTGTAATGAATTCTGAGAGGAAGAGCCATGCATAATTTCGTGCCTTGATCTGTTTTAAAGCACTTCCAGAAGACGGCCTTTTTATTTTCCAGACTGAGCAATGGTTATAAATAGTTATAAAATCAGAGCACACTTTGGTACAGCAGCAAATAAATGCATATTTCTTAAAAAAAAAAAAAAAAAAAAAGAAGAAAAAAGAACCAGCAAAGTGAAGCTTAATTTTTTTCCCCTCTTTGTAGAACTTCAGCTAGATTTGCAGAACATGCACACGCTTGCATTTCACGGCAAAGGATGAGGAGCACAAAGACCCTTTGATTGCACAGCTCCCCCAAACACCAACACCCCCACAACCACCCGGCAGCTCTCCAGCTGCAAACACAGAAAACCCATTAAGACCAAACAAACAAACAAAACCCCAAAACACACACAAAACCCAGCCAAAAAACTGCCAGAACCATCCCAACTCCCCCTCACCGCCTGCTCCCTGCAGGAACGAGCTGCAGATGCTGCGGGCTGATAGGAATAAGGCCAGGTCCAGCCGAGCTCTCCCTCCCATCCATTTGGGAGCAGGAGGTGGGATGGGGAGCATGGACAAACCCTGAGGTGTGGGGGGTTCATTCTGACCTCCCTGTGCTCCCAAGCCCAAGCTTCCCATTGCTATGTGGGTGGCAGAGCTCGGTGGTCCGCAGCGAAGCCATGGAAGACCCTCACCTTGGACATCAGCACCCCTGTAGCTTCATGCTTTGTGCATTTGCCACCGGATTCTCCCGCTTCTCCTTGCTCAGCTTTGCTTTCAGCTGCGCCCAGCCCTCATTCCCCTTTGCAGCATCCCTGCTCCTGCTCCCCACATGTTTGCTGGGTGAGGACCACGCACAGCTCGGCTGATGCAAGCGCTGTGGATCCGGAGCCAGCAGCAGCCCCTGGGACCACTGCTGCTGCCCACTCAGCCACCGGCAGGACGGGACCTCCAGCCGTGGCAGCAGGAAGATGTGTCATCACTGCAGGGTCCCCAGTGACACCGACACCCCTCCCACTGCCCCACTTTCACCCCAAGCAAACCCACTCCGATGCATAGCAGAGACCATCCTGAACTTGAGCATCATCTTTGCACGTGTCATCCCTTAAACACTCCTCAACTGCTAAGTGTTTTCCTGGCTTACAGAGGCAGCCTGGGACATTCCCAAAGGCTGCAAAGGAAAAGTGTGGCTTAGCAGAGGCAGCCCACACCCCCCTGCAGCACAGGAAAGCTGTGCCAGGTGGTATGAGCAGAAGACAGAGCACAGCTTGCTGTGTTGGGGAATGAGAGTAAAGAAATCAAGGATTCAGAGTCCCTTCATGTATATCAAAGCCAAAACTATCTTTCAGTTGCATAGAGGAGTTTCTCTATGCGAGATGCTCAATGCTGGTCTCGGATTTGCCAACCATGATCAGCACAATCACAAGGACACAATATGTGTCACAAAACGCACATCTTGGTTGGGTAGATCAGGCACCTTTAGAGCACACCACCACCTGCATTATCCTGCCTTTCCCCATCCCTCAAACCCAACCAAAAGCATTACCCATGAAGGAACAACTCCAACCTCCACCCAATGCTCTGCTCCCATCCGACGACGGCCCTCATCTCACCGCAGCCCTGCATGGGTTGCAGCAGCTTTGGTGAACACACAAGATGAATGGGCTCAGCAATTACTCCCACTGAACCTATAAAAGGAAAGGTTGGAGGTTTTTTTTTCTCCCCTCTCTAAATTGCTCCATACATCAGTAACCACAAAGCAAACAATTGCCATCTGCAGAGACAGTGTTCTCCTTGCAGGAAGGAGAGGGGGTGTGCAGAGTGCTCTCAGGAGAGGGATCAGCTGCTGAAGAGGATGTTCTGGTGAAAAGCAATTAAAGAAAAGTGCTTTTTTTTTCTCTCTCTCTTTTATTGTTGTGCTTTGGGTTTTGCACACATCAGTATTTGTTCCTGGGAGCTTGCTAGAGGGTAACAATGGGAACCCAAATAGCCAAGATCCACCACCTGCACTGGGTAGGATGGGAAGGGTGAAGGACGAGCCCAGGGCTGAGCACTGAGCCTGCAGCTCTGCTCCTCACCTGCTGGGTTTTCCCTCCTGAAGCAATTTCCCCTCCCACACTTCTGCACCCAGGCACCAAGATAAGGAGTGCCTGTACGCCAAAGAGCAGAAAGGTCGTGTTTTCCCCCTAATTCAATGCTACACAATTAATCAGCACTGCTCAGCTATTAACACACGTTATCAGCCCAGAAGACACCAACAAATACCTCATTTTCACGAGAGCGCAGGTTTGGATGCTCATCATCCTGATTCTACCTTTCCCCTGTCAGCTCCAGGAAGGCTTTGTGTTCTCTCCACAATTAAGAGCAGGAAATTGGAAATTGCAGCACAACATTCAGGCACACCACGTCCCCAAGTCAAAAAGTTGGTTGCCCTTTGAAAGCTTGACTAAAGGGGTTCAGCAAAACTTCAACAAAGATATACCCAATTCCTGCTGAAAGACTTGAAGCATTTCAGTCATCTGAACAAGTGCCTACTGCAGCACAAATGCATTAAGGACATAAAAATCAAGACGAATTTAATCCAAATCAGACGTGTAATAGCACTGTCTTAATCGTGCACTGTACAATTTGGTACCCAGCCTGTTTTTGTTATGCAAGATTGCTAATAATGCTCAAAGTGAAGTTCAGACATTTGTACGTTGCTTGCTGTTTTTCACTACAGGTACAAAGAGAAGCAGAGCGAGTTCCACTTCCAGTATAACTAAACCAAACCTGAGCACGAAAAGGAGAATCCTTATTCTTCCCAGTTTGTCCCCTTCCACACTGAACAACCTACCTCTAAAATTCACCTCCTTCTCAACAGTCTGCTCTGCCCAACTGAATTCACTTTTCTCATCCCGCACGAGGTGCATGTTTCTATCACCCAAAGCCACATGCTTACTTAGACTCTAGCTTGGTAGGATGAGCAGACAGCAAAAATGACCCATACCCTGAAAGCCTTCTATGGCTGCTGCTCAACTGAAGGCTTTTTTTTTTTTTGAGGTTAGAAAACCCATTTGCTTTTGGGCTTGTCAACTTCTACCCCTCTCTGGGAATCCATGGAATTACACCCATGGTCCCGACCACAGGAGGCTCAGCCACGTGGTGCCTTACAAGAAGTCATGAGGAAAGACAGAGCCCAGCCTGTGCAAGGAATTAAGCAAGGCGGAGGAGAGCACGGCCCAATTTACCACCAATACACTCTTTTTACATTCAAACAACGCTTCGTGTGTCCTATGGGCAAAAACCACCGCGACCACAAGTCTGCTAAATGTGAATGGTTGTATGGAGAGGTCCTGTTACAAGCCATGGAGGTCTGTCGTGGGGTTACAGATGGTTTATAGCCTCACTGTTCTTCAGGCAGTTGACTTCAGGGTAGAAAAGAGACCTCTGGAAAGCGTGCAAAAAAGAAAATCATATGTACCTTATAGCTATAAATATCATAGACCCAAACTGTGAGGTCCTTCTGCTGGCAAGTGGTCAAGGCACTCAGTGTAGAGAAACTGGATCTCCCACCCATGATCGAATCCAGTCTTGGTGGGGAACTTTCTGAATGAGAGAAAACGTGAGCCTGCTTCCAAAGCCACGCGGCTCAGACCTGAGTTATGAGCTCTCTGGTGATGCGAGAATAAAAGATGCTAAAATAAAACAAGAAAACAGACGTAGGTGGAAGCATCGAGGTCAGAGACAGGAGGAAAGGAAAACCAAAGAAGCAAAGGGCAAAAGGCAAGGGGAGAAGTTTTCCTCACCCACATATCAGACTCAGTAATACTACTGGGGGAGATCATGGACATCCTTTGTACAAGCAAACCCAAAGCTTGTGAACTTGAGAAGATTCCCATTGAAAAGCTGTGCTTATTCTTGTAAAACATCAATATTAATGACATCAGGGAAACTTCACAACAGCTACACTTCTCTTTGTATAACCAATGGTAGCTTGCTGTACAGCCAAAATTTGGTATTCTGAAAATAACACAGTCAGCATTGCCCCTTTATGGTAACATTTTTAACTGGTAGCACTCTACAAAACTTCCCTACCATTCCCAGATAGAGCCCTTTTTTCTTGACATGTAGGAGCCTTTCGGGAAGAATTTTGTTTTTCAGCTGTTTATAGTCATCCTCCATTCACAAGCCAAGACCTCAGCAGGGCTGGCTCATGGGAACCAAGGATTCACCTGCAGTCTTCCTTACAAAGACTATTTTTATGCTTGGCGGATGCATTTGGTTTTATTAGAAGTGATAAATGTGATCTAGAGGAGGTTCTGTTCCCAACCAAAGACACAGAGCAGAAAAGATGCAACTTGGGAAGGATGCAGCTGAACGGAGAGGGAAGAAAGCTGAGGAATAAGTGACAGCGCCATAACACGTTTATCACTTCCCAGCCCATCCTCACTAGTTTTGCTCATTCTGAAAGAGGATAAGGATTCTGGGCGAGCAGGAATAAAAAATTAAATTAAATTAAAAAAAAATAAGGAAAGGTTTCCTTCTGTTAAGCTCGATTGAATTTCCGCAGTGGGAAGGCAGGTTGGGGTGATGTCATCCCACCTCCTGCTTTCCATCAGTTGGACACATGGAGTGTGTATCACCACTTAGAGGGGAAAACCCAGAGCAGCAGAGGAGCTGGGGAAAGGAAACAAGCTGATCTCTTACTCCAATGCAAAGCATTACTGCGAGCTTCTTGCATTCAGGTACCACTTTGCTGCCCTCACGATGTAGTGATAAATGATCAAATCAGTATTTTCCAGGCAGAGCTCCAAGCCAAATCAAAACCTGAATTAATCCTTAAGGCTTCCTGATGGACCGTCCCATGGAATTGGTCTTTCAGAGCTGGATCTATGCTGGAGCATGCCCTGGTTCCAACAACTCACTGCCTTAAGGACACAGGTTCCTTCCCTCCTTCCACCCTTTCCTGATTAGGGCTGTTCTGGCTAGTTTGAAAGGATGGAAGAGGAGGCAGAAGGCTTTGAAGACATCTACTGTGTAGCATGTGTTACCAGCACGTAGTTTCCTGGAACCAGCACTGCGTCTCTACCAGAAATAACCTCAAATTAATTTGAGGAAACAAGTGCTGGACCATTAGAATTAAGAAGTCTGCTTCAGTGCAAGCATCAGCATGAGCCCTGGGCCCAAGGCTGTGCCTCTTAGCAAGCTGACTCCCCATAGGAAGAATTTGCTTTTCTCCCAGGCTCTGGAAGCAGTACCTGGAGCTGATGGCCTCTCCAAATCCACCCCACATCAGTGGAGACATTGGGGTTACAGGAACGAGCTGCAGGGCCTTTGGGGCAGGGCACCAAGCCTGGCACCCATCTCAACCACACCTGGCTGCTGAGTGCAGGGCCACCCCAGAGAACAGCAGGGATGTTGGCACGTGTGACATCTGCAGCACAGTCATTTGGGGGATAACTGTGGAGGAAAATGCCACTTGAGCATCTGTCCCCATCCCCCTGTGGTGCTGCAGACACTGCCCCACAGCCAGAGCTCTGTGTTCCTGCACTGCTGAGCACATCTGGGAGCGCAGCTACTGGGAACAAAGCAACAGCTGGAGCAGGAAATTAAGAGCTGAACGAGATCAAACTGCCACTGTGGAGCTCCGCCAGCCTCGGGAAGCTTCAGAGCACAATTAGAAGTGCAAAAGGTTTTGTTTGCTACAACTCAGAGACAAAACACGTCTAACTTTATCTGAAAGGATTGCTGCAAACCCAAAGCAGAGCCTCCGCTTCCCAAGCAAACACAGAGGAGACCAAGAAAACAGAACCAGAGACAGTTCATCCCAGCATTAGCTTCTCACAATTAAATCCGCGTGTGTTCGTGCAGAGCAGCTCACTGAAATTTAAGCAAATAGCAGCAAACCTCAAAGAACAGGAGAAATCTCAGTGCATCCCCAAAGTATGCAGCAGTGGAGTGTTGCAGAGATGCCAACTGGCAGGAAACGAGGAGGGAACACAGTATTCCTAAGAAACCTCCTCATTTTTCCCATTGATGATCCGAGCCAATCTAAAGGAGCTAAAACCTTTCCCCTAAATCAGGGTAAGAGGGAAAGAAAACACTGTAATTTCAAAATGAGCAGACCACACAGTAAAAGAGAAATTAAAATAGCAACTGAGAAAGCAAGCCTATATTTCCTCCATCTTTCCTTGTTGCACTGTTTACTCAGGATTCCCCTGTATGGAAGGCACCAATTCCAGCTCTGCCCATGGCCCACTCCAGCTGGGTTGGCCCAACACAATGGCTGTGGTCAGTGCTCACCTTTGGGCAAAGCCCTCAAGCTTTAGGATAAAGGGATGTGCCAATGGGTGGCAGAAAGGACAGAGGAGCCACTGTTAGAGCACCAGTCCACAAAACACAGAACGATGAAGGCTGGAAAAGACCTCAAAGATCACCCAGTCCAACTATGGACCCATCCCCATCGCGCCCACGTGAAGCCAATTTTCAGCAAACCAAGTACAATTGTTTGGCTGCTGTTTGCCAAGGAGAGAAGCATGAGTAAGGAGGGATTGGCTGGAGCTGCTGGACCAGAGAGATGAGCTCCTAGCACAGTGCAAGGCTCCCAAACTGACCTGGAGAAGGCAATAAGGAGAAGTGCTGTGCCCTTGGTTGAAATCACAGAGCTCACCTGCAGGATGCAGCAAGGTGCTGCTTTACCAGAGAGAAAGGACAGGTAAGTATCTTCCAAAAAGCCACTGAGGATCAGGAAACCAACGGCAGCTCTTAGAAACAGCTTCCTCAGACACAATAGGTGGAGCCAACTGCAGCCAGAGAGAATCACTTCTGCAAAACCCATCCCAGAAGCAGCTATTGCTCAAACCCACAACCCAGCAGCTCCAAACACTTACACAGAGGCAGCAGCTGCCCTGCTCAGGGATGGAGCTGGAAAACAGCCTCAGGTCCGGACCAGATCGCTTTGCTGCAGCACGAAGAGCCCCAGCAGCTCCCTCAGGAGACCTCACACAGTGGTGGTGGTGTCACCTCCAGCCATGTGCTGCCATCTCCCCAGCTGGGTCCTGCTAGCAGATCCTCCCCAGCTGCACTGCTGATGCTGCTGAGTGCCCAAACTCCTCTCAGAGGCACTCAGAGCTCCCTGCTTTGCTCGGGGAGCTGCAATCCACCAGGGACACAGATGCCTCCAAGCCCTGCTGCATCTGCCCGCGCCCTATTTAAACACCAGCCCTGGTACCACAGGCAATTTCTCCTCCTGAATTCCTTGCATATTTTCTCTCGGTCAAAAAATTAGCCAAATAATTTCAGGGAAAGAAAAAAAAAAGAAAAAAAAAAAAAAAAGCAGCAAACCACAGTGTTCTAACCAGGGGGTGTTTACACTGTGCCTTACAGCCCATGCACCGAGCTCTGCTGCCACCAGAGCTGACAGAGGCAGTCCCAGCACAGCTTGTTTGTTTGCTCTGGTGCTGCTAGCGCTGATTTCAGAGCAGAGAAATAAAAGCAACAAAAAAAAGACAACAAAAATAATTAGTTTGCATACGGAAGCATTACAATATATGAAATATGAGTGGGTGTGGGTGTGCTTTCCTGAATCACAGCCCTCATTCTGTCACCCCTTGCATGCATTTATACCCATGGCAGGCTGAGATCTGGGCACACATGTGCTTTGACAGCAGCTCACACAGCACCGAGCCGCTCCTGCTGCTGCTCTCAGGAGGCACAGAAGGATGCTCACCACCCAAAGGGAGCCCTCCATCTAGCAAAACCCTTATTGTCAGTCCATTGTTCTGTGTGAGAAATAAGCTGATGCCAAAGCTCTGGCCACAGTGCATGCTGGAGCAGCTGGGATGAGTGCCATGGGAACCCCCCAGCCCCATGGGGGCACAGCTCTGAGCTCCCCCATATCACTGCTGCAAGAGGGAAGCCAAAGGAAACCATCACAGCAAGGGCAATAAGCTTCAGCAGCTGCCTTAGGGCAGCTCCACTAACGCCTGCAGCACTCTGCAGGATGCACGAGCCATGAGATACATCCCAGTCCTGGTGCAAGAACTCAATTCCAGCAGCTCTGCAAGCCTCATCCCACTCCCCCTCCCAGCAACACTTGCTCTGACCCACGGCTCCCCAAACAGCCCCATTTGTTTGCTTGGCTGTCTCAATCTGCAGCACTGCCAAGAGAACCTGGTGCAGCTCTGGCAGAGACAGCACAACATCCCCCTTGTCCGAGCTGGCACCAGCCCTATACAACCCAACCACAGGCACAGATCCTCCAGCAAGGAGCTCCAAGCCTTTGGCAGCGTCCTGCACCGTCTGCACAGGAGGGTTCTGCCTGTCTGCAGCATCCTTCTCATCACTGGAGGCATCAAAGGGAGTGTGATGTGGTTTGTTAGGGTGGGGGGAAAGCTCAAAGGATCCTTTCTGCAGGAATACAGGCCCCTTGTAGACAAATGGTTTTTAATCCACGGATCACCTTTGCTGCTTAGTTTACGCTGACGGCTTCGCTTGACCTCTGCATACATAAGTGGCCTGAAAGTTCCCCCAAGCCACTTATTTACACCTACAAACCACCACTTTCTGTTTTACTTAAAACACCAGAGCATAGCCAGCGATGCTTTATTTTGATATTCCCCAGGACCAAACTGTTTGTTGGGTTCAGGGAATACTTGGGACTGGAAAAACTGACACCAGACAGAAACAGGATGCACCTTCGGGATCCGTCCTCTCTACAGCTGCACCATAAGACACAAGAAAAGGGAAAGACCTGGAGATCGGGGGAACACAGTGCTGGCTGCCCTGGGCTGCGCTGTGCTTTCTCAGTGGCTTTGCGTTCTCCTCCTCTGCCCTTTCTTCCTTTCTCCTCCAGTCCTCCGTTACCTCATTTGCACTTCTCTCTGCTTCTTGTTCTGAGTAGGTCCCACACTCAGCATGACAGATCGCAGCTACAGCCCCAGGCGCTTCCGCAATTGTCATGAATCTCTCTTTTAATCACCCAGACGCACCCAAAGAGCCTCCATGGGGAGCTAAGCACTCCATCTCCTACACCACTTCCCCCTCTGCTATGGAACTGGTGCCATACTGAGCAGAGCTCCCTGAAAGCACCTTGCCCAGATGTAGAGTTAAAGACAGAATTTGCAAAAAGAAACCTTTCAGCATCCACATGGAAAGTCCTTTTTGGCTGAAAACCTTTGAGCTTATTCTTAGCCTTAAAGGAATTCAGATTTGTGGGAAATCTTTGGTGGGGGAAAGGAGGGGGGGGGCTGGACAAGCCTACACCCAAATCAGACCCAAACCAAACCCATCTCCCCAGACTCACATTGCTGCCCCATCACTTCCCCTCCTGCCCAAACCCTGGGCACATAACCAGGGATTTCCCACTCCTGGACACC
Source organism: Lagopus muta (assembly GCF_023343835.1). NCBI lineage: Eukaryota > Metazoa > Chordata > Aves > Galliformes > Phasianidae > Lagopus > Lagopus muta. Next base: position 1,743,247 of record NC_064444.1, read on the forward strand.
AACTCATTCTGTTCATCCCTACAACTCCGTGGGCTACAACTGGATAAAGTTCACTCTTTCCTGATTGAATTACAAAGATTCTCTCCCTTTTACATTTCTTCATGCTATTCCTGTCACAACCAACCAGCACATGCAGCAGCACTGACCATGGCTGCATTCCGGTTTCTGCACCCACCTGCAGAGACAGGAGGGAGCACAAGGATTAATGCAACACTTAATCTCAACACCTGGGGTCCTCCCTGGGGGAAACTTTTACTGCCTAATAGCCACCTGCATGCCCCATCCCTGCTTTTCCAATGGGAGCTGCCAGCTGAGAGCCCATCCAACATCCCACCACTTGGTTCACAACGCACACCCAACAAACGCCACACTGCACGGAAATATCTGCACAGGAGCTCAGCTGTCAAAGCGTGCACAGCTTATTGAATAAACGCACGCACTTTGCTGTGAAAAATTAGCCTCTGGAAATCCCTGGCTGTGGGGAATCATGCTGGACACAGAGCCCTTTCTCTGACATGAAATATTCTGCTAGCCGGCGCTCTGCGCTCCCGCGGACAGGATGTGGTCAGCGTATCTTCCCCTCTCTTCCTCGCCTGAGGAGCTGGCTGTGTGCTCTGGCTTTCATTGCAACACCTTCGTTACCCCGACGGCCTTTCCCAGACGCTTCCTTATGTCACAGCTCAGCCCACGGGATGTTAACGCGATGGAACGGTTCGTAAAGGTCAGCGCCGCTCGGGGATGCTCTGGGATGTCTGGATTCCTTCAGGATTCCCCTCGCTCCAACGAGGTTGGAATGAGGGAAGGGGGGCAGCGAGGCTCCAGGTGCAGCCCACCCCAACCCCCCACCCACCTCCCCTATGGGCGTCTGGTTCAAACCCTGCACACACCGTAGGGGCAAGCAGGTGGTCATGAGACATGGAGCTGCTGTCAGGAATTTTCTCCACCATGGTTTGAGGTTATGTAGTTCATTATTTTTTTCAGTCTCCCTTTTCTTTTCTTGAAAATAATCGGTTTGCTCAGATTCTTGCGGCGAAAAGCTTCCAGTAAGTTCCAGTGTGGAATCTAGGCAGAGGGACAGATTATCTGCCTGCAGTAGGACACCTCACTTAGAGCAGCCTAATAACATAAAAATGATATATTTTAAGTCCTGCTCCCTCAATAATACCTTTTAATGTACTCAACTTATTTTAACATTATAAATAAAAGTGCTGGCACACAGCAAGGTTTCTTTTGGAAGGGGGAACGATGTGCTCTCCAGCTCCATAGCTTCTCCGAGCTCCGGCTGCCAACCTCAGCACTGGAAATCCAACTTACTTTAATAAGCAAAATATTCCATTTTCCATGTATTGTTGCTCTTCAGAATGGATCCAGTTCCTGGGAGTGACGATGAAAGGCTGCAGATTTCTTCAGAGCAAGAGGTGAACCTCATCTAAACCACATTACAGCCTATTGCTACGAGGCTCTGACCATCTTTTGGGCAGTCTTCTCCTGGAGGAGCAGCTCCGATCTGCCATGATGGCCTCACCTCCATCAGCAGCTGCTGAAGGTTTGGTCACTCCTTCCATATCGGTCTCTGCACCACAAAAGCCAGAAGATAATTTCAAGCCCAAATCATCCTGTTGCTTGGAGTCTCAAAACACTGGAAAACTGGAAACGCAAGCCCAAAACTTGGTACCTTGAGCTCATCTTTTAATGTGGGAGGTTGAAAACAGCCCTGAAAAGATACTATCAGTGGTGTTTTCCAGAGCTTCGTGAACAAAACTTTCTCTACTTTTTGTTTTTAATAATTCCAATGAAAATTGGAAGCTCTGGGGGAATTTTTCCACAAGTACTAACACATTGCCTACATCCCCTTGGATGCAGGTCTGTTAGTGCAGGGATGGCTCATGTGGTGCTGACAGTGCTAAGCACCTCGTTCTCCAGGAAAGAAGAGCTGGGAGCTTTTTGCTGGAGGGAAGGGGGAAAAAAAAAAAAAGAGAAAGAAAGAAGGAAACTTGGCAACTTTGAACTGAATTGGGGGGAACGAGGCCGTATCGCTAGCACCCGCATTCACAGATGGCCGAGAATGCAAATACCTACTCATAATATGGCTCCAGATGTACCAGAAACTCACTATTGCCCTCAGGCATTCTGGAGGCAGGTTGGCTCCCCGGATAAATCACTCTGTTGCTTCCAATGACTTCATCGCAAAGAAGGGTGGCCACTGGGCTTGGGGGGTTGCTGGCAGCCGCGCCGAGCTGCTCTCCAATATTCCCTGGCTCAATCATCTCCCCAAGCCCCATTATCTCCAGTCGTGCACAGAGCTCATCTCGCTGCTCCACGGAGATTCCCCAGGCACCGGCTTCCATACGATAGGTTTTTCTTTTGCCAAAAAAACACTGAACAACATTGACCTCCACATTCTGGCATCACCGCTTCTCATGGAACACGCGTCTACTTTCACATCCAACTAGGATAACTGAGGCTGTTTTTGTTGTAATTCTGATACAGCTGCATGACTGAAGAGTCATAGATGGAGCTGTTGTGGAGTAATTGACCTGGTCTGCTGCTCCCCAGCACGATGATCGCAAGCAGACCAGCTGAAGGGTGGGTGTGGAACTGGCGCTGCTAAACCAAGGGGTCCCCACCCCATCAACTTCTCCTTCCCCATGGGCTCTGCATTAATAAAAAAGGGTGTGCCGATATTACACCAACAAACCAGAGCGGGATTTCAGTTGCATAAAGCGGGTGAGCAAGTGCTTGGGGCCTGGGAATGGCAATGGAAAGATACCCTGGGATAACGCTCTCAAGCATCTGCACAGCAACGCCAGTTCAAACCAGGCAGTCCAGGTGTGTCCATTTGCACCATACCTTATCCTAATACTCATGGCCTTGCTTTCTCCAATTGGGCTTCATTACCCAAAGGTCCTACAGAGCTCAGACTCCAAGAAACGCGCTGAGTACCCATCACGGAGGGAGCTGAGTTCATGATTAGCATTCCTTGGTGGGACCATAATACAAAAGCTACTCGTGATTTGTAGTGTCCACCCCTGGAGCTGAAAGCAGAGACTGCTGGAACAGTCTCAGTGCAGCCGTCTGAACGGGTGCAGCTGCAAACCCCTATAAACTTCCCAGCCGCGTCGGCGACAGCCAGTTGCTCTGCTGAAGTTGGATTGGAGCAGAGGTCCGGCGCTTTGAAGAAGGTAAGGTCTGTCTCAAAACATTTGTATTTTGAGACATGGCTTCATTCCAGCTCAGGAAAAAACAAGCTGAGAATTTTGAGCTCTTTGCAAAGAGGCAACAAAGTCACGGGGAAAGAAATCCTTCACCTCGAGTCAACCAAAACGTTCCACTGCACTTTACACGCCACATGTGTGCTCACACCTATAAGAGTTGGGTATAAACTTTCAAGAGGAAACATAAGGTAACGGAGTATGAGAAAAACGTTAGACATTTTCTTTGCAACGTACATCTCAAAATGAGAAGTCTCCCCTCATTTTTAAGACCTTCTTCTCTCGCAGACAGACAACAGCAGATCCAACTTCCCAAATCACATCGAGGCTGAGTTACAACTGCTCTATCTCAGCCAGCCTCCACGCTAACAAATACATCCTGATCCTATCAATCCTCGCAAGGCTTCTGGAGTGGCTTTTGTTTATAGAGGCGAGACCTACAGCAGGACACTCAAAATATCTCACACTCTGCTATGCTGCAGTGCCTTCTTGACTGGCATGTTCAAAGACACTTGGAATAGATATGACAAGGATCAGAGCTCACGAACGTTCTCCTGTCAGGGGGAATACACACACAAAGCCAGTAGTGATAAAAGGAAGGCAGGATGGTGAAAAGATGACAGTTTCATGAAAGGCACTGGCATCATCCAGCAACAGGAAAGCCTCACTGTAGGAACTTTATCCTGTTTCTACAGCTTTTGAATTTAACGCTTCACTGAAGTCTCTGTGCAGAAATACCAAGCTCTACAGAAATGAGGGAAGGGGAATGTCACTGGCTGTATTTCACCAACAGCAGTTTTACAACCATTTCCCCTTCATGCCCTTTCTTACATTTGTGCCACTGTTACCAACCAAGGAGCTCCCAGGTGAATGTAGCAACACAAAACTGTGACTTTCCTCCTTTGCAGAACCACAACTGAGAGGGCAGTGGTGTTACTGCCTTCCAAGGGGACAGATCTACCCTCTCTGTTCTTCTTTCCCTCCGTTCATCTCGCCCACAGATTTCAATTCCAGATCAGGCTCACCATGCAAAACCTCTCCCAGCTTCAAGACCATAAAGCTCAACTCCGTTTCTTAAGTCAACGATACGGCAATAGCAGAACTTGGTTTTGGGCAAAAATAAAACCTCCGAGGAAAAATCAGAGAGTATTAAATTAATGGAGACTTGAGACAGGAGAACTATACACAAGTCAGACTAGATGGCCTTTGTGGTCTTTTCCCACCTTAACAATTCCACAACCCTAAGTTGCATTGCTGTGTTTTTTTTTCCCTCACGGAGCATTTCAGGTCTTGAGAAGCTAAATGGGCAAGGTAGAGCTTCCTCATTTAGCACAGCTCCTTGGAAATAATAACAGCAAATAGCAGTTACAGGCAATGCTAGTGAGTAGATGGTCTATAGCAGGCTGCTGCCTTTCTACCAGGGCAGGAAAGTGCTCACGGTTGGGGCAGGACAGCACGGCCCTGGCTCCGTATCAGTTTTAAGCAAACGAGTTTCTAGGCTGGCAGAAAGAAGGTGAGAACAAACCTGCCTAAATCCAACAGCAATAACAGGGAGAAGCAGGGCAGGCATCACGTTTGGAGAATCATAATTCAAGGGCTTACTTCGCACGGTGTGGAAAAAAGAAAAACCTAGCAATGATCTCAGAGCCCAGAACTTGATGAATTTATGAACCATCCACATCACAGCAGGTTGGAAGCCCTGACTTCAGGAATGATCAGCACCAGGGAAAATTCAACCCTCCCTGGAACGTGCCCCAGTTTGGAGATCAACATCACCAGGGATCTCATCCTTGGCTTCGCAGAAGAGTACGATAAGGAAAGATTTGCTCACGTGCATACTTTTGAGAGGTCTCAGTGTGTTCAAACTTGGCTATACTTCGGCGCTTAAATACACTCCAGACCTGGATGGCTCAAAGGGACAGCATTGTTTGAAATCTCCAGACCTCCAGGAAATAAATGGAAAACTTTTCTACTTAGCATACAACAGGGGTCAAGAGCAGAGCATGTGTACAGCGCGTGAGCGCCGAGATGTACATTTAGGAAAACAGACTCGTGCATCTACGTTGGAGGGGTCACGGCCTGCTTAATCACTGGAGGACCATCTCCTCCACCCCAGCACATAGCAGGGAGGGAAAATGGGGGGACTGCTATGCTACACATGTGGTCCAGGAAAACCAAAGTCATACAGCCGCCCTTTCCAATGCAAGATGATGGATGTGAAGCGATGCATGAAGCCAGCACAAGCTACATCCCTCCTTGCAGTGAAGGGGAAAGGGGAGAAGCGGACTGACTCAGATTTGCAGTCTGCTCTGCCATCTGCTCCTGGAACAGCAGACTTGTATAGCAGCCATTACACAGGGTGTGTGGAAAAGCTACAGTCTGATGCCAATCCTCGTTGGTTGGAGTTCTGGGACTATATTTAGTCCTTTTGGAGAGCAAAGGGGTGTTATTGGTTGTTACTAGCACAAAAACATGTGATACAGTCAGTAACAGCATTTGATTCCACTGGACCACAGCATCATGTGATGCCTTCTAACGTCCACACTCCACATTTCTGACCTCCCAAGCAATTTTTAGCATTATTTTTTTTCTTATTCCTTGCATGATGCATAAAGCACCGACCAAAGAGAGATTTGCTGCGTACCGAAATTTAGATCCACCGTGCCCCACGCAGATCAGAGCAAAACAGCTTGGGGTTGGGAAATACAATCCACTACACGATGGGGTTTAACCCATAAATCTATGGTTTCACTGGCACAGCTGCTATGTTGTAACATCAGACTAGACATCAATAAGGAAAGAGTTTGCTGGCACTGCGGAAGCCTATCATGTGGCTCAGCTAATTAAAAACTGACCTCGTCCACAATCATTAAAATGTTGTAATCACATGCCTGCAAGAGATTAGATGTAGAAACAGACCTCCCCGTGCTCCCATGGATCGGCAGATGAATGAGTCTAGCTGAAGGGCCTGATGCTCAACCTTTTCTCTGAGCACACAAGCTCTGCATTTGTCAGAGATGAGGACCCGGAGGCTGGCTGTTTGCTGCTTCCTCTCTTTCCAAGCTTTTGCCAGGCATGGAGGAGTGGCATCAACTTCCTCCTATTTCACCAAACGCTTTTTACTTGAGCTGGGTTGCAGCCACGGTGCCAGGGCTAATATATCTTAAGCAGTACTGAGGTGATTTAGGTGGGGGTGATACCATCAGCTATCAGGGGACAGATTCCAGCCCTGGCACTCAATCCTTGACAGGTACATGAAGACAGAGAAATTGATTTTCAATTCTCTTGAAACTTTGTACTCCCCCTTAGTTAATCTCTGGAGTAGGCGCACTCAGCAGAATGGGAAAAGTTAATTAAGGGCAGATGAAAGATGATGGAAGCAGAAGAATGGATAAGAGGGGACAGATAAGAGACAGCGTGTTCCTTGGAGGATGGCAAGAAGGCGCATCGAGAGCTCACATGTGGGATTTTGCTATCCTGGTGCTTGAAATCCTGGTTTACAGGCTCCTCTAAGGTAAAAAATTGCTTTTCCTGAAGCTGCTAGAAGTGCCACAGCATTACTGCCATACCTCTCGGCTGCACCTACACACTGAGCATCTGTCCCCGTTCAGAAAGGGAAGAGGCCAGAAATTCCTCAAAACTGGGGGAAAGCAAAGGAAAACAAAGCAACAAGAAATCATGCTCAAACACAACAGTAACAGCCTATTTACCTAGCTGGCTAATAACTGGAAACACAGACCTTTATAAATCCTTCAGTTCTTCACAAATTCATTAGATTTGTATTGTTGGAATATCTGTACTCCTACACAGTTCAATGCTTGGTTACTCTTTTCAAACTCAGATCCAAGGAGCAACCTGTGGAGCCCATCACCCCAATGGGATTCTGCCCTCTGACAATCTGGTTTGCTGGTTTAACTGGGCATGTCACTTGTGCATTCTGAGAAATAACATCTAGCTCTTCTTCCCTCCTTGCTTCATACATCTATCGGTGATTTGAAAACCCATTCTGGGGGAAACTGCTCCAAAATGTTTAAATTCATCCCACCTCCGGATTCCTTCTTATTTTGCTATGCCCCTTATGAGATGAACTTACTAGAATGGAGGACCACATTTCAGGCAAAGGCATTCAGCCGATTTATATAATGGCAAGATATTTTCCATGTGTTTTGTATGCTTCTTAACACTTCTGTTTGCTTTTTTTGACCACTGTTGTGTTCCGAGCCAAAGGCTACACTGAGCAACCACAAAGAAGTTTAAGTACTTCTTCCCGATTAATATAATAAACTTAGAGGAGAAAAACTGTAGAAGCAGCTCCAATTATTCCCTCTGCTGTGGCTTACTTGGCATTTGTCAGTACAGAATTCATCTCTCCTTAGCTTATTTCAGCTTCCTCCTAGCACCCAAACAGCACTTGGTTCCAATGCCACGTTGAAGCTGGAAGTATTCCAGCACAGAGACCAGGCAGCCAAAGGCTACTGCACGTCCCATCCTGCTGGGCCGCTGCTGGGGATGGGGGCAAGAGGGGAATGACCCTCTTCAAAGCAGTGCAAACTGAAATACAGCACAGTTACCCAGTATTTGCTGGGTGCAGAAGAGAAAGAGCAAGCTCCAAGGGAAGGAGACAGCACGCACCCAGTACCTTCACCTTACTGGTTGCTTAAATGCAAAGTACTACAAGCCAGCACGTTAACCAGCAATGCATTGCAAAGGCAGATATACAATCATCATTCTGAACCTGTGCATTCCACTTAAAGAGGAACTCAAGGTCTTCCAAGTGTTTCCATAAAATCAAAAATGCTTACAATGTTTAGATGCTAATGGGAAATCCAGGCTCAAACCAGACACAAGGGAGTCAGCCTTCAGGAAGCCTACAAACAGGAGGGAGTCGGTTCTTTACAAGGGTAGATAATGGCAGGACAAGGGGAAATGGTTTTAAGTTGAAGGAAGGAAGATTGAGGTTGGATGTCAGGGGGAAGGTCTTTACAGAGAGAGTGGTGAGGTGCTGGAACAGCTGCCCAGAGAGGCTGTGATGCCCCGTCCATCCCTGGAGGTGTTCAAGGCCAGGTTGGATGGGGCCCTGGGCAGCCTGGTCTACTATTTAATGTAGAGGTGGGTGGCCCTGCCTGCAGCAGGAGTGTTGGAGCTTCACAATCCTTGAGATCCCTTCCAACCCAAGCCATTCTGTGATACTATAAAGCCAGGGCACTCCGGGACAGAAAACAATCCTCAGTGGTTCATACAGAGGAGAATACAGAAAAGCAGGAAATGGGCACACAAATGTTGTGCAACAATGTAGATTTCTTCAAAATTGTCTTAATGAAGACTTATCTTCCAATCTATGAGCTACAGCACTGAAACATCCTCTCCGATTGCAGCCAGAAGTGCACTGATTTCTTAACAGATGTTGATAATTATTTAGAATTAGTATTTAACTAAGCTCAGGCATACAAATGTCCTCTGCAGCCTGGTTTAGCAAAAAAGCTATTTGACTCGGGATGTGTCTCACAGGGTTCGTTCTGCTGATGTACTGCAGAGAAGTTTGTCTTGGTAATTGCAATTACCTGAAATTCGGATAATCCCCATAGAAGGATGCAATTGCCAGGGCTGCTCCATCCAAACTAAACTCTATGGCTAGACCATTTATATTTAGACTACCAATTAATACTGTGCTTTTGTTTTGCTCTCTGTAGCCCATTAAAGGCTGCAGTTCTCGGTTCAGCGCCAACCTGAATGACATTATTTCTTGGAAGGACGCACGCTGACTGGCACAAAGTCAGTATTTACCCTGGATCACAAACACTCTATGTCAGGATTTCAATGTGTCACTCCCTGGGAGTTCACAAATACCCCAGATCTTCTACTGAAGGAAGTGTCACCAGCGTGCCAGGTTGCTGCTTTCTGCTCCACCACGAGTGGAAATGCTGCATCTCGCAATGGGGGAAACGTGATGAGGAGGGCAGCCTCTCCTATTTCACTCTGGGGTTATTTCTACTCACATCTCCCTGGATGGACTCCATCACACGCCATCCTTCCCTCTCATAGCCCCAGATCTAACCTGCAGTTCTTCTGTTCCCCATCCAGCCCAATTCTCTCTCCTGGCAAGAGAGCTTCCTCCTCTACATCTCTTCCAATATCAAATGGAATTTTACATGTCTTCACCTGACCAGCAAGTCACGCAGTCCTTTCCTTGCCAGAAAGCTCCTTTCAAGCCTCACTCAAGCAAAGCTTTTTCATTGCTCTTCTATGCTATTTCCTTGCACCACTCAAAGAACACACTACAGAAGGATAACTTAGCATTCTTGCACAATTTTCTATTATAGAATGTTGTTCTTCCATCATTCTGAAAAGCAGAAAAGCTCTTAAATAGAAAGACCAGCTCCCAGAGGGCCGTTGGATTTACTAAGCATTGACAGTGCTCATACAACAGAAGAGAAAGAGGAGCTCCTTCTCTAAAATGCACATGATCTAAACTAGAGATGACAGGATTACGGCTGTGTTAAGCAGTGATCTGGCACTGCACAGCCCCCAGAAGATGACATGTTCCCAATCCTTACAGGCCAAATAGATGTACAGTATAAAACAAGCTCCAAATGAAATGTTTCTTGGAGAATTATATACTTTTTTTTCCCCCCTTAAATATTTCGGCTCCAATTCAGCCTGTTATTTCAGCATGAGACTGGTCTCTCTGGACACAAGGTTAGCCCCATGCCTTAACCAAGGAACGTGCTTCAGATGCACTGCTGAACTGTGACCCTATCGATGACGTTGGGTCACAAAGCATGCTTTACAGCAGGGGAGGCTCTCAAACCAGAGAGATGGAGCACAAACCAAGATCCAACCTCCAGCTGCGTTGGGCGTTTATTTTCATTTTACTCTTTAACATCTCAACACTGAGTGGTGTCATGCAGAAACTGTGCATATATCCAGCAGGATCACTCTAAGGAGACCCAAGTGTGCAAAAGCAGCAGCTGAACTTAAGTGCTGTTTTTTACATAGAATAGAAGCAGCTGGCTGTGGAAGCTTCATTCAGTATGACGTGTAGGCATTAAGAGCTGCAAGGTTGTCATTATGTAGCTGTGCAGCTCAACTTCATTGCAGAGGTCAGCACTGCCTTGACTGAGCATTGGGTACTGACCCAAGTAGTGCCATATGCAATGCAGCGATGGTGTTAAACAAAGTTCAGACTATCCAACAAGGCAGAGCCAAAGAGGAAGGTTTTACGGACCCCTTTTACACCAGCATACTTCCTAACACCAGCAGCTTTGTGCCAGCCCAATGATACTTAAGGTTCTTAATTCCAAATCCAGAGCTATTGCATACCCCAGGTTACACCACAGTGCAACAGCCTTGACCAGGCAGATTAACTTCCCACAGATATGGCAATAAATGGCACTTAGAGCTGCTAACCCACTAACTAATAATATATTTTGTCAACAAACAGGTTTGGCAATGGGTCCAGTCCTTCAGCATTCTGACAACCACATTATAAAGCCCCATTCACAACCTGAACGCAGCCTCTGCATTAAGCCCAGCACAAGTTCTGGCTCCTAATGAGCAGCTCTAGAACTTCCCCTTACTATAGAAGCCTTACATTAGAACCATCTCTTACAACTACTCCTCTATCTCAGTCAACTGCCACGTGTTCCCAGCCCCTGTTTGAGTCATTTCTCAAAGTCATCATGCACCTCCTCTGGGACCAAAAGGCCAAAGACCAAAAGGGAAGAGGTCATCCAATGGTGAGGACTGGCACATCCCCTAGCTACGATGCTCTCATGTTCCTTTAGCTCTACAGATAGCAAAGCTGTTGCACAATAGGCAAAAATAAATGTGCTTAGAGACTTTTTATCTTAGCAAAGAATAAACGCGTTGCTTTCTGATAACATCAAAAATCCACAGAATGGGAAAACTCTAGGAGGAAACTGAACACTGTAAAATCCTGGAAAATAATTAATAGATTTTTCTGTGCTTTCATAATAGCATTCACTTGGGTAACCATAAAAAATGATTATTATGGTAATAAAACAGGATGAATAATTTATTATAAATCGCAGACAAACTGTTCCCTTCCAGAATTCTAAGATGACTGCATGCATATGAAAATAATCTCTTAAATGTGTACGCTCGTCCTAACTGTTGGGAAAGAAGACATCTGCCATCCTCTATAGTTTTATTGGATTTCATTTCTCTTTTCTAAAGTTTTCCTAGGGAATTCAAATTCATAAAGCTGATCCTATTGGCACCCTGCTGTATCTGTGAGATTGCTTAACCTGCTTCTTCCCACTTGTTTAGCACAGGGCTCGGTTTTGTTGCCTGCTGCATTCTGAAACACGCAGAACAAGTTGGGAAAATGCTCACTGGCCCCTCCCTATTATATATTATATATTGCACCTCCTCCACTGATATCCAGCATACACTTGCTTGCAAATCTTGGCTGCAAACAACAGCATTCAGAACTGCAGGCATCTTTCTACATGGACTGACCATCACTGAGAAACCAGTTAAGGCACAGAGAATAAGCAAACCACTTACTTGCCAGACACCGCAATTGGAGGGGATCTTTTATCACAGAGCTCAGTTGTTAAAGCCTTTGCAAACCCAAATGTTATTAAAAAAAAAGCTAATCACAAAGGGGCCATCCTGGTGCAGTCCTCCAGCCTCATCATAGCCTACACCTCTCCTCATCAGTAACAAACGAAGCCCCAGCTGTAGCCTCAATCTCCACCACCACCAATTGTTTCCTGCTCCACTCTTTCTTCTGCTGCCCCCAAGATCTACATCCTGCACAGCTTGGGTCATAGGCCAACGTTAGCCTTCACTACACCCATGTGCTCAACAAAGAACCTTCCATTCTCAGGGTTTTCCTCTTAGTCGATGCACTGAGTAACAACACTGAAAGCACTTAAAAAATAAAAAAAGCACACTACTGTTCCTCTGTCTATTCAAACGCTTTTGGCTCGTTCATTGACATCTGTATCATCTCATGCGTGTGCGCTTGTTTCAACTTCTCCATAGCTTTACTGGAGCCCTATTGGCAATTACATGAAATTCATCTTCGTAGCAAAAACATTTTTCCTTTCTTTCTTCTGGAGACAGATGGCTGGAAGTTGGGTATTCCAAATAACGGGTTTAACCAGGCACTATCCAGGACTGTGTTACATTTTGAGCTCACACTGAGGTCCCATGAGAAGCCTACAGAAGGAGATATCTTCTTTTAAGCTCCAGCCCTCTCACCAGACAAAACAGGATCCCTCCATCTTCCCAAGCACACAGTGCTGCTGACAACAGAGAAAAGCAAGGAGGGAGAACATGGCAAAGTCCCAGCGATGAGCCAGGTCCTGAGAGGGACACACAATAGCCCTATGGTTACTACACGAGCAAAGCCATCCTCTCTTCGTATCTGCTATGGCAGTAGGCTCAACAGAAGCCCTGAGTTACCGTAACGCAGAGATTACCAGTGAGAACAAACACGAGCAATAAGCAAAGCTCCTTCCAAAACATACAGCCACAACTCACTATTTGAAACCTAACAAATTACCTATTGAGAAAAGTAGAAGCCTGATCTTAATAAAGCATAACTGCTTGGTTTGGCTTCCACAGATGTTAGAAATGTTCACAATCTGGAATTAAATGGGACTAATCTGAACAGTAAATACGAACCATCATTCGGGCTATATCTGTAACCCTCCAGTTCACTTCACAGCTCATTTTTCTGGAGTTCAACAAGCTACACATAAACCTTAGAGAAAGAAAAAGGATTCGCTTCATGTCTAATGCAATCCATTAAATAAGTCCTCACACACACGCCATCATAAAATTCAATTTATTATAGTTTGTAAAATGTGATTCCCCTCCGTGATAATTAAAAAGATATTGTAATAAAAGTCTTCGGTCTTCATGCACTCGCATTTGTCAAGATTTGATTTTTATCTGAGCAGAAAGATTGTAAGGACACGGAATCACTCGTACAGCCCTTAGGCAGCCCTAGGTGAGCCACATCCATACAGGAAATTGAGCGCCTGAAGATCCCTCCGCCTCTTCCAATGCACACAGATCCTAGGTACAAATGGGGGATTAACTCTGCTTTGGGTTCAATGAGCTCAGAGCTGGTGCTACAGGAATGGCAGAAGAACCAGAGGTGCTGCTCCATCCAACCTGTGTTGTTAGCTACTATCCTGGATCTCCCTACCTGGTTTCCAAATGAAGGAGCCCAGTAGCTTCCTGTTTAGCTGAAAATGTGTGCAACGCACAGTCATTTCTCCCTGACTCAAGTAGGAACAGAAGGAGAGTTTCCTTGTGCACGCTTCCAAGCCTACCTTCAATGCCAGAGAAACCTCGCGCTCTCTTGGCACCTCCGCAGGGCACAGCACCATCCCTTCATGGCTTTTTCCTGGCTCCTTCCTCCTCTCCTGACACATCCACACACACAAAACCCATCCAGGACTCCAGCCCTGTGCTCAGCCACACACGAGAAAACCCACAGTAAGATGCAGTAGATGCCCCATCCCTGCAGACGCCCAGGGAGAGGCTGGAGGGGCTCTGAGCACTGATGGAGCCGTGGCTGTCCCTGTTCATTGCAGGGTAATGGGACCAGGTGGCCTCCTGAGGTCCATTCCAACTTATTTTTAGGTGTCTTTATTGCACAACTAGTCAGAAAGCACTATAGTATTCCCAATCCTCTTGTCCACACGACACCTACAGGCCTGTAAATTTATTTGTTCATATCCAGCCACACATAAAAACCCAAAATCTCTGTAAAGAATTTAAGACCTTGAAGCAGGATACCTCAATCCAGATAAGTCAGTGTAGAAACAGAACACAAACTGTGAGCTATTTGGAACAGAGCCTAAGAGCAAAGCATGACAATAGATGGAGACTAAAGAGCACAAGGACCATTGCTACCATATGGAGACCAGTATTTGCTTTGCAGAATCCAACCAGCAAGATCATTTATTTATTTTTGCACAGTGTCAGGCCAGGACTGAAAGGGAAATCATGCAAAGAGCAGCACAGGAGACAGCATAAAGGCTTGTCTCTTTTGTAGGCACTCTGGCAAAGTAAAGACTCTAACAGCACTATGCATTTAAACAGCCCCACTGCAATGCCAAGTGATAATGCAAAAAAAAAAACCCAAAATCAAGCAACCAGCACTGTGTAATATGTATTAATTTACATATATATGCTTGGTTTTTTAAACAGGAGTACCCTGAAGTCATCTTCTACACCTTCCTCTGCAGTTTTTAGTAGGTGAGCACAGATGCTGCTGCCTGCATGCAAACTTCTGACATGAATGCTAGCCCTGGTGTGTGAGCAGAAGGAAAGCAGGTGAAACCTGCCAGCTCTTCTCCCCTGCTCCAGAACTCATGCAGTGCACTGATTCATCGATTACAAACAGCTTAGAAGGACATATCTGCTTACATAGCTTGAATTATCCACTCACAAAAGCCACCAAGGCCACGATGCCTCACAGAAAAGCAGGTAGAGCAAAAGCACAGCGATGGTCAGTCCTAATTTCTCACCAGCGCTCCAAAAACCCACATCTGGTTCTGTGGAAGGCCATCCCTTGCGGCTCATCTCTGAGCTGCACACGAGAGGGCACTGTTCTGTAGCTCAGGGGTTGGAGCACAAATTCATTGCGCTGCAGATGGAACTCTGTGCGAGCATCACACAATTAAACCTCCTCCAGGGAATTCACCGTGTGGCCAAAGGCAAACCTGGCAATTGGTTCAGCATCTGCAAACACCTCAGGTGATCACTTGTCATGAACAGAAAACGAGAAGAAAAAGCCAGTTATCTTACCACAACTGTTCAATGTTATCACTTTCCTATTGCAAACCCACAGATGACAGTGCAGGAGACAACAGCTTTTTGCTGAGGATATCAGTGCTGGACTCATCGTGGCACAAAGAGCTTCAGAGGAACACGAGGTCCAGCCCAAGCTATTGGAGCTTGGCTGAATATTTCAGGATGAAACAAATGCTCTAATTTGAGTATGCGAGGCCGAAGGAACCTCTAATTGAATCCAGCAGTAAAGCAACTGGTTGCAAAGCAGTGACACCACCGAGGCACCAGGCTTGGGCATCAGACGGAGGTGTTGCCAATGCTCCCAGGACCTCAATGTGCTGTTAGTTGAGTGCAGGGGATGTGGAAGGAACAGAAGCAGAGCAGCAAAGCAGCAAGCAGGTGCAGGAGGTTAGGAAGCACACAGAGCTGCTTCTCCTCCAGAATAAACACTGCAGAAGTTCCTTCATTTTAGCAAAGCCATCCCAGATCTGCCAGGCAATGCATGGACTGCACTTTCAGCTTTGCCCCCTGACTGACATCCCTCCGACTGCTGCTGGGTTTGTGACATTCACCCCTCTCTGAGTACAACACACACCATTGCCTACAGCCTTCCTCCCCTCCTCCTGTAATTCACCCAAACCAGATTAGCAGGAAAGACGTTTTTATTATTTAAAACACAGGCATCCTCCCCCCCCATCAAGACCCACTTTTAGGCTTCCTTATTCCTCCTGCAGCACGCGTTGACAGATGCCGCATTCCTCTCACCACCATATGTTTCTGTTACAGGGGAAAGACAGCAGCAGACTACGGCCTGGAAACACAAGTGAGGCAGGAAATTGCTATCTGTTCATTTGATATAAAGAGAAATATATGCACGGCTCCTCCAAAGACAATAGCAATAGGAACTGTGGCCAATGCCTTCGTATCCGATTACCTGTATCCCAGAGCATTTTATTACTCCCTTCTTCACCTATAAGATTTACAAAGCTAAAATGTAAGAGGCCAAACCCCATATCTGCCTAATCATTGTGTCTGTCTCGCGTACGCTTTCTCCTCTTTGTATGCAAGAAGAATGAGCCCCTCACCATAGGACAAGCAGAGCATTGTGCCCCAGTCCTACTGAGCACAGGCAGCTCATCTCTCCATCCTACACGGCAGCCCAGCCTATGCCAACCCTCAGTTCCCACATGGCACCTCAGCCCATGCCAACCCTCCATCCTACGTGGCATCCCACCCCATCTGCCACCATTCCATCCCTCCAGCCCACATGGCAGCCTAGCCCATCCATCCTACACAGCATCCCAGCCCATCCCTCTGCCCCATCCAACAACAGGACTTCCCAGCAGGAGCGTTGTATAAAGCTTCTGGATGAGAGGCATCCTGCAAGTGCCAAGTCTATCGGCCAGTGGAGGCTTTCCTTGTATTAAATAACCTGAAGATGGCCTCAGTCCAGCAGTGTTTGTGTTACCAAGGACAAAGCGCATGCCTGGAACAAAAATTTGTTGTCCTTACGTGGCCTGTGAACTTCCTGAACTCATCTGAGCCTACGAATCAGGAGTTCATCGCTACATGCCACACTGGGGGATATTCAAGTCTCCCTTGCCAATGCTCTGTATTGCTATGGAGTCATTATATCATCATCTGTATTTCAGAAAGATGTTTCAAACATCTGGTTAGCTTTAAATGCACAAAACCACATGCATGCATCAGTGTTCTTCACGTTAATCTGCTTCTCCCATGGTTACGAGGGAACGCAAGAGCAGATGAACCTCAATGACTCCTGACTGATGACGGCTGCTCTGTTTACATTTCACCTGACAACACCAAGGTATTTCCTCCCCATCTGCAGCCAAACAACAACAGCAAAGAATGAGCACCACCAAAACGCCTAAATGCCAGTCAGGGAGCCCAAGCCTGCTGTTTCCAGGCCACGAGAGCTGCGGAGGTGATAACATCACAGCAACAAACAGCATCCTTCAACCCTATTCCAAAGGGATGCAGATGGAGAACATTATTTTACCTATTGCTTAGAGGCACTAAGCTCCAATTTGGGAACCATTTAACGCAACAGTGATGATTAAACCAGAAAGCGAGCAATCTCCTGCTTGCTCAATTCCACGATAATAGAAGCAGAATGGAATTTGATCAAGAAGAAAAGTGGGCTCCTGTTGGGCTGCCAGAAAAGCACTGTTGGTTTAAGGATCTCCAGGGAACAGAGCATCAGTGAGATCAGTTCCCCAACTCCACCACAACACAGCATAGCACTGGATGAGAACAAGAAATCCCAAGCAATGCACTTGATCTGAAAACACGCTTCTAAATGAAAACCCCAAAACGTTTTCTTTTGCTAAAAGGAATGCTTTCCTCAGGGGATGACATAAGAGATATTGGGAGAGTGGGGAAGGGGAAAGATGATCACCTCTCTGCCTCACTACAAGCACCTCCTCTGATAAGAGCTCTGGGAAATAGCAGAGTATCTACAAGCTAGGTGTCTCAAAGAGAAGATAGGGATGAAAGGAAAGATAAATACACCAAGAGCTTCCCTTGCCTCAACAGTTGGCCTATACCTCAGAGCTCCTGGAACAAGGTGAAAAACCACGGCACGTTGTAAAGACAATTTAAGATGCTTAATAAAAACTGCTCTATTTGGCCAGCCTTCGACCTAGTTATCATCTACCTTGAGCTGTGACAAGAGGCAACTCCAGAGCCCTACAGCTGATAGCATACACCAGCTCCAAGTGCTTCAACTCCTTTGGAGAAGATACCAGTGAAGATGTGAAAACAGCTGTGCCTGCACTGCCTGCTGCCACACTCCAGCCAACGAGGACACGGTCACAAGTCTCAGTCCCTCCCCAAAATACATCAGTTCTTTCCATTGGAATATAACAGAGTTTGCAAAGCTTTATGGACAAATGCACTGGAGTCCTGCAAGGGATGGTGCTATCATTCTGACCTCCTGCAGCACACCAACCACTACGGTCATCCAAGCACTCAGCTGTGCAAAGCCCAAAAACTGAAGCCCTACAACCACAACCTCGTTTGAGCTCTGGCTAAATGTCCCTCCCTGTGCACACAGCTAAGCATCAAGAGATGGTAAGTTCTCTGTAGTGCTCAAACACGTGCTTCACATCTATGACAATGTGCTAGATTCTGCTTCCAGCTAGGATTCACAATGTAACATTTCCTTGTTTCCAAAGCTTCCCCCCCAATTATCCCCATGCATAAATACCGAATCACTTCTTTTTTTTCTCCCCATAAATTCAATGAATTAAATATCTCGTTTTCCCCAGCTCTCACGTTGTCTATAGCTTTCCCCTTCCCCCTTGACTGCATTGACAGCCCGTTACAAAATAAACAAGATCCAGCCCACAGCGTGATGAGAACACACAGCCCTCCTATACACACAACCCAGTATTGCCATGACCTCTTTTTTGCCGGCTGGGAGCACGGGGACCTCACCCTGTGACAGCCCCATCCCTTGGCACGAGCATTTATCTCCCCACCAGCTCCACAGGTACCGCCTGCCTGCACAGCTCTCACATGTGGAACTGCATCAAAGCACGTTGAGTTTCCGTGGGCTGAACTTACCAAAGCCTTCCAGACCACATGGCATCGCTTCTGCGCTCCCTGCTCTGCGCTTCCCAGCCAAAACATGAGCTGTACAAAAGCTTTATCAGCAGTAATTCCATCTTGACTCTAGGTTGCTGATGAGACGATGGAATAACAATGTGCCAAACTCCACACGGCCCAGCTAGCAACCTCTCTTGTTTCATGAGGGTTCCCTGATGATGACTATTTTTTTCAGATGTATCGGCCAATTCTTAATCTACTTGGTATGTGTGCTTGATGCTGTAAATTGCTAATTGCCTTCTTAAGATTCAAGTCCAGCACTTCCAAAAAATACCTAACTGTATTTCATCCACTTTTGTCAACCAGCTGAAAGAATAACAAGTTCTGCATGGCAGTTGGCCTCCATTAAAAAGCATCCAACAAAACCCACATTTGTCCACAACTGGAACAGTTGATCAGTGCTTTCTTCTCCTTACAGAGAAACTCCCAGGAAAACAGAGCAGTCAATCAAGCAGCAATGTTCACTCTTTTGGGAAGCCCAGTCTATCTGGGTGTCAAAGGCAAGAGCTGAGCTTTCCAAAAAGAGAAAAGCATCTATGAGAACAGGGCACACAGAGCAGAGAATTTGGGAATCCCTTGAGATAATCATCACTCAATAACAGCTCTCCAGAAGCGCACACATTAATTGGTAACAGCCTCAAGCACGCTCAGAACTGAAAGGTAAATAAAGTCTTCATATTCCCCTCATGTTGATCAAGTAACACTCTGCTCGTTTATCCTGCAAATCCAGCCCTCAGCTGAAGCCATAACAATCTACAAACAGCCCATCCACACGCTCCCTATCATTCAGCTCTGATGAGCAGCCTACACGGGCAGACCCAACGGGTTGCTACCAAGTGCCACTCCATCAGTCAACCCAGGGCAGATGCTTTCATTCCCATCCCAGCACTGACAATCAAAGGCTTCCATACATCCCACATCTGCCCAACCTGCCTGCCAGTTGCCCACCAAACAGCTATAAACATCCAACAGCTCTCTGTGCTGAGTAATCGGGAGAGAATTCGCCGGCGGCCGTGCGAGTGCTTTCAACGTGGATCCTCTTGTGAATATTTACTCGCGCAAGTATGCGACGTGATGTTGCTTTCCCACAAATGTTCTTGCCAATGCAGATTCGCTCATCTGAAGCGGTTGGGGAATAAACAAAGGAGTGTGGTCAGAAAGAGCAGCGCAGCGGCGAATTCGAGATGGAAAAACGTCGATGGTGGATGAGCCCGAGCGCGGCGAGGAGCGGCTCGGTGCCCATTGCACTCATCGTTTGCTCAGCAATTTGCCTTCCCCCTGTGGCAAGAGGGCAAATCCGACCCCCTTTCTTCTCCCCTCTATGCTCCTGCAGCCAAACGCTCGTTTCCAAGCGGAAATAGCGGAATGTAGCATACTGTAGTAAATACCAATAGGAAAACATATGAAAACGATCACATAAATGGGTGAAGCACTTCATGCAATTTAATTGTATAGCCAGAACTCAGCATTGCCTCACACCCTGCAGTCACCAGGGAGCACCGCAACCTCAAAGCGATGAAAGGAGGTTGAGGATCGGTTTGACAAGAAGTATTACAGTGCTGCAGACACTTCAGGAGTGTGGGATGTCTCAGGTCACACGAGGGGCTTTCCTCCTGACACGATGCATCCCTGATAAGAAACAGCTGGGAAGGCAACCCCAGCCCTCTGCATGGGCACAGCAATGCAGAATGCAGGAACGCAACGGCAATCAGCAGAAGAGCCAGTGCCCTTTGTGCAGCCTTGGCCTCCTACACCTCCAAAACCTCTATTATTAAGGAAACAAGGATTTCAGAAGGACGACACAAGACCTCCTCATGCTGCACAGCTCACTCCAAACACCACAATATCCGGCCCCTATTTCCACGAGCCCCATCACCCTCTGGTTTCCATGAGCACAAACATCTTGTGGCAGTTAGAAAACATGGGAACTTCCAAAAGCAAGGTTAAACACCAAACAGAGCCATCAGACCAAACATTTTTGCTTCAGACCACTTCAGAAGGCACAGAGCAACCCAGCAACCTATTGCACTTTTGATGAAAGAAAAAAAATAAATAAATACCTGGTGCTGGCATCCAGGAGATGGGTTCACACAAGACAGAATCAGCGTGTTGAATCAATAATCCTGCCCAAAAAAAGAAAGAATAATCAATACTTGTTCAGAATTTAAAAATAGAAGATATCTAACTCAAAAGCTTTCAAGTAGAATAGCTTTGGAACACTCTTGTTCAGTAAGGAAGAGGAGCTTTGGGTCACTTGAAGTCATGAACTCTGTCCTCTATTAAGCTCTGTAATAATATTGATTATTCACCCTCCTTCTATGGTCTCAAACCAAGATTTTTGTGCTAACATAAGCCTTTAGAAAAAATGTTGGATGGGGAAGCTTCATGAACAGGCTTCTTCAGCAGCTGGTTCCTCTATGTCAGCATGGAGCCTATCAGATAATTTCTTGATAACACAAACACTAACAGTGACCATCCCACCCCACAGGAATCTGTAAAAATTGTCATGACAGACTGCTTTCTTTCCATTGTTACTTATTTTACCATTTCAATGTGCAAAGAAGTTATGCGACAATAAAAACATTCAAGCAAAGAACTAAAACTTCAGGGACAGCACTGCAGTCTCCATTAACAGTGTCCTCCGCAAGCAGAAATGTCTGCAACCATCCTGATTTCTTGTGGCAGCAAGAACAGGGCTCAAAACCCAAATGCAATGAGGAGCCAGGTGAACTCCTTAACTGCTGGAGATGAGAAGGGCTTCTCTTTTTGAGGTTGGAACTAGATGACGATCTTTAAGGACTTTCCAACCCAAGCCATGCTATGATTCCAGTCCCTACAGTGAGTGGACAGCAGCAACAGCATCCCCATGCCAACCTGCAGTCCCTATCATGCTCCCCCCATTGCTTCCAGCTCCAAACTGGATCATTGCTTTAAAGCCTCAGCACCCCAAGGCTCACATTACAAACAAGGAATAAATCCCAAGCCACTCAGACGGTGGAGAAATCCAGAATGAAACTATTAGACTCACAGAATCATTCAGGCTGGAAGAGACCTCTGAGACCCTCAAGTCCAACCTCAACCCGTCCCACTGTGCCCACGTCCCTCAGTGCCACATTTCCATGGTTCTGGGACACCTACAGGGATGGTGACTCCACCACCTCCCTGGGCAACCTGTGCTGGTGCCTGACTGCTCTTTTGGAAAAGTTTCTCCTAATATCCAGCCTGGTGCAACGTGAGCCCATCACCTCTCATCCCATTGCTGCTACCTGGGAGAAGACACCCACTCCCACCTTTCTTCCAGGGAGCCAACTGGTTTTACCCAGAACCCAGCTGACAGAAGGCAAGCTGAAGCACCCCTATGTTTATTTACTGTCAATATCACAATCTGCAGCAATTGACTCACAACTTTCAAGTGTGCGGGGCTGGCAGAGCTGCAAATCCTACTGACTCATCACACGGATGGGGAATCCTGGGGGTTACAACGCCTCCCCATTCACTGCAGCCATCAGAGACTTCTTCTCTACGGCAAGCAGAACTCTGTTGCACAACCAACCATGCAAAGCGCCCTCCTCAAACACAGCCAGCATTTTGAAATCACAGAAAGAATGCTGAAAAGATAAATATTTACGGGCTTTGATGAACTGCAGCAGTGCACTAATGAAATCAAGACTTGATGTGCTTGGACCGCCCTTCACCCAAAAGGAGCAAGGCTCCATTGCAAATATCTGTAATTGCAAATTGCTGTGCGTTTGAGTGATTGATGCAGCCTCAATGGCAGGGAGCACACGTGGTGGATCAGAGGGCAAGCTGTTAATTGACACTAAGACAGCCGTGCTGACACTAAGGAGCCCAGCAGCACTGGGAAGCAAACCTCACCCATGCACCAAAACCCCATGGAGCTCCTGCAGTGCAGGAAGCAATGGAAGCCCGGTGCAGAGCAGCTCTGAAGTGCAGCTCCCTTCTGCAACCCTCACGACCAACTCTCACTATTCCACACATTCCAGCTAAATGCTTTTCATGTTGCATTATAATCCCCTGGCCAAAAAAGAAGAAAAAAAAAAACACCAGATAAGCAATGCCTGCCTACAAGTGTTACGATCGCATTTCTAACACATCTGAACTTCAAAAGAGACCAAACAGAAGTAGTGCTCATCCCAGCCAATACTCGCTCCTGCTCCCACCTCCATTGCCTTTCAGGTGTCTGATAATCAGGTTATGCCATGAAAAGACGTGCAAATTAAAGGATTCCCCAACTGCTCTGAGGTGGCTGATAAGCTTCTTACCCACTGACCTTCTAAACCCCTGAAATGATCAGCAAGTGAGATTACCAAAAAAAAAAGGGAAGAAAAAAGAAAACATGTGGTAGCACATCCGAATGTGATGGTCTTAAAAGGAAATAAAAGCTCTCTGCAGACTCTGTGTCCTCTAAACCCATTCTGCCAGCAGATCAAAGCCACGTTGTAGAGTCTCCACCTCAACACTGGGGCAGAATCTAGGTCAGCATCCTCCTGTAGGAGCTGACACATTAATCAGTGGTGCTTCCACTGGGGTTTGGACTTCTATATAGGAGCTGGCAGCCACCACCTTCAGCAACTCAATACTCCTTCGAAGACTCAAAGAGCCAAAAGTTACGCTTGAAAAGCACTTAGAAGCTGATTGGAAAAACAAGGTGGGTTTTGCCCTTACACAAAGTAAGAAAAGTACCAAAAAAAAAATATCAAGAAATTAAAATAACACCACGTGTCAGTCCCAGCAGTCATCCAATGCAGCACTTCCTACACAGCACTTCCCAACAGAGAGCCCTTCCCATGCAGGTAGATGGACCAGCTCCACGTCCTGCACACATGGGAGCAGCCACCAGCCCATCCCTGTTGGGATCTGAAATGGGAACCAGTCACAGGGAGCTTTGGGGACACTGGATTTCAAGTGAGACCACCTCTGCTGGCTGGAAACTCATTTTCTCATCCCAGTTCTTCAAGATAGGACTGGGGACAGGGTTCCTCTTGGCTGCAATAAAGGAACTTCAGTTTTTCTGCCTGAATAGCCCATAGAGACTTCCATTTGTTTTAACATTACTTGGTGGAAAAGAATGAGGTCCAGCTTGAGCCATTCGCAGCCCCCAGAGAGGCAGAGTGGTGGGAGGGGAACCTTTGCTATCCAAAAAGAAATGTTTTGTCTCCATTCCATTCGGAAGAAAAAAAGAAAAATCATATTAAAATCCTCATGCTGGAAGGTCTTGTTTTCATTCCTTTGTGGAACTAAACCACATTTTAATCCCCCACATTTGTCCAAAGCATCAGTTGGCTTTCTGGTCACCAATAACTCTCACTCCACCCCCAGTCTGCACCAAGGGCCGTCCCCAGCAATGGAGCAGCTGCACTCAGCTTCCCATCCTCTCCTTAGCAGAGGGCTTGGTTTTGTTTTCCCATTTGCATCGGTTTTGTATCCACGTGTCTGGCTTTATTGCATCTCCTCACTCTCCTGACCCAGCACCTCTCCCAGAGATTGCCATCTCACTCTATGAGATACTGATCTCAGAACAACAACAAAACTAACAAAGAAGGCTTCAAGGCCCTGCCATTGCATGGGAAAGATGGGCTCCAAGTTAACGGCTTGAATTAACAAGGCAGTAAAACTCAAAACGACCTTCTTTGTAGTTGTTGGCACCAGAGGAAACATCCAATCTGTCCCTTTTACTTCTTCTTTTTTTGTTTGCATGGCTGAAGATGGGTGAACGGAGAGCTGCTGATGGTATCAACTGCTCCATTTCAATTTTCATCTCTAAGAAAGAGAAGACAAACCTTCTCCTTCCCAAACCAGGCACTTCTCCAAGGCAGAGCTTTTAATGAATGATAAACGGTATAATTAAGCCTTAACGAGGCCGTCCACAAAGCAGCAGTAACCGTAGAAAAGGCTTTACAAAGAACATCGGGGAAAACATAGACACTATTAAAGTCACATTTCAACAGCATCCTAGTATTTCTCAGCACGGGAAATCATTAGGGGGCCAAAGCAACGCCTCTGCTGGGATCACATTGCTTGGGATTTGCACTGGGTGCGATGCCAGCTGCAGGACCACAGCACAACCCAGAGCCTCGTCCCCCGAGCCCTCCTGTTTCCTACCCCAGCTGTTAGCTCTTCTATTTTCCACCCAAACAGCTCCAAAAGGTTGTTTGCAACCAGTGCTGCTGTTTCGGAAACGTGCACCCCCACGTGTCCCATAAATCAAATCGGGTCGTTTAATCAAAGCTTTACTGTTTGCATCAATAGAAGTACAAGAAGCACTTCCCATGGACAGCCCAGCTCCTCATCCCCCAGCCCCACATCTGCCCTGTGCTCTCCAAAGCCACCACTGAGAGGACAGGAAAGAACTGCAGCAGGTGCTTAATGGGAAATGGCTCTTAATGGAAACGGCTTTCTTTCCCAGAGACACACACTGCAGCATGGATGTAGGCACTTGCTGCAGAGCCATCAAGATGAGGAGCACTAAATCAGGCTTTCAAAGCTCTTCACATACCCAACAGGTGAAAGGGAGCCTTGCAAATCAAACCTCCAGAGAGGCTCCTCACAATCACAGCTCAGCTGCTATCTAATCCTAGGAACACCTGGGGACTGCTGACACTATGGCCATTTTAAACATTTCCAGGTTTGCAATAATCTGCCTCCGAACAGGCAGGATGAGCAGCGCTTAGGAGAGCTCAGCCACTCAGTGTGGATTTCCGAGGCTCCATCAGACACCCCCCATTCTTCCTATTCGAGACTTGGCTCTGAAAGGGCCAGAGTGAGAAGGCTGATGTGGAGCAGATTGCAGCTACAAAGCAGACAATGCTGCAGAGGGATGGGCTCCCACAAAGAGCAGTGAGGGCTGCACTTGTTCCCTTATTGCAAGGCACAAAAGACAATATTTAGTTGCTTTCTTCAAGTAGAAAGTAACACAGTGCATCATCATGTAATTCCCTGCAATTGCCAGGGGGCAGCTGCCCTCCATCAGGCATAGAGGGTCACAAGGAGAAGAATAGAGAGAGACAATATCAGCATCCAGCAACAAGAAGAGACTTGGTACATCTACCACCAGCTCTTGGAAACCATAGACAGGCCCTGGTAAGAGGTAACACTCAGACATACCTTCTGGTGATGCTGAGGAGCTGAGACCAATCAGGATGAAGCTTTGCAAGAAAGAGAGAGCAAAACCACGAGCTACTTTGCTGCTAAAGAATGGCCCCCTGAAGCTGCAGCAGTTCCTGTATTCCAAGATCTCAGACACAGGGCTGAGAAATGCCCCCAGACAACAGGGGAGCATTGCAGCTGAGCCCCAGCTCAGGACAGGCAGCACAGTAGCACCAGGGACTGGAGACGGAGCAGAACCAAACCACAGCTCAGCCTCCCACCCACACACCAGGAAATCACAACCCATTAGCATCAAATAAAGGCACTTTCAGGACATAAAGGAGACACTTCACTGACCTGCAGGGCTCGTAGGTGCCGTTCTGGAAAGCAAGGGCAGTGCTGGGAGATGCTGAGGGCTGCAGCCAGGTCCCAAAGGAGATGATGAACTCCACGAGGTCACCATCAGCCCAAGCACAGCACCAAACAACCCAAATCCGGACAGAAGACTTTCACAAGAGGGAAAAGCTCCCTGCCCAGCTCCCACCTTGGTGCTGCTGTCAAGGAGAAACAAAAGCCGGCTCTACTCGGCTCCTGCCCATTTATAGCCCCCAGGCAGGGGGAGGGCAAAAATTGCTCCTCTGCAGCCAGCTGGGAGTTGGGCAGGGCTCTGCCAACCTGTGATCCCTTCCACCTGACCACAGTCACTGATTGCCCACCCGTGCGAGCACAGGCAGCACCTGCACAAGGGCTGCTCTCATGGCTGTGGGTGTCTGCAGTTGCTCTGGGACTTGCTTTGCAGCACTGCTGTCTGCTCATGATACAGATGCTTCTGGAACTCCTTGCACGCATGGCAAGAGCAAGGGGCTCTTGCAAGCTCTTCTGCAAGACCTGGCTAAGAGGGCTGTGTTGCATAGCTAACAATGGTGACTGTGCTGAAAAACAGTTTTGCAGCTGAGAATTTGCTCTATCAAACGGCGTTATTGTGCTCTTTGTAGCTGTTGTGCTTTCCATGGAAACAAATAGGAGGCATTAACTCTCTGAGCAACCCACATAAAAGCAATGAAGAACCTTCCAGAACGTGCCATAGGCGCATCTGCATTTCCCAACACAGAATTTGCCTCACCACCTTCACAGTAGAGCATTTTTTTTCTAGTATCCAGTCTAAATCTACCCTCTTCCAGTTTAAAACCATTTCCCCTCATCCTGTCACCACAATGCAGCTCCAACGGCAGCACCCACAGCAAACATTGCTGCTATGGCTCATAAAGTGCTTTATGAGCAGCAGCTGGGAGCACACACAGCAGCTGACATGTGTCCTTCCCCCTCCCCCCAAACCACTGCCCTGGGGAACGGGCACAGCTCTCCCTGCCTTCTTCCACTTGGGCTGCTCCACCTTTGCTCAAGATCTGTGCAAACGCAGCCACCCTCTTGCTGCCCACAGATGGGTTCCTGTGCAAAAGCAGGGATGGCAGCTATCAACCACAGCTGCCTTAACCCTGCTCCAAAAGCAGCCTTGAGTTTCCTTCCCAATTGCAGCCAACTGAAGCATGGAAGGTGCTCTCCCAAAGCTGCTGGATGGCATCGTACCGTTATGGGCACCACAGCCCTGGGGCCGAATCCCAACCACCTCCTCACTCCTCCTGAGCCTTTTTGCTGACTGCAGTGCGTTCACGGATGCGCAGAAAATGCAGAAGGACCCCGAGAGATCGCACAGCAAAATGCTATTTCTGGATGGCAGCAATGACAGCTCCACACCAGCCTTGCGTTTGCAGACTGACTTATGGGATGCAGTTCCTGTGGAGCGACCTTTAGCCACGCAGTAATGGTGTCAATTCTGCTTTTGGAAGAGCGGCGAGGCTGGGAAGTGCCAAGATTCCCCAGCAAAAGGCGGCCAGGAGAAAGCCAGCTGTGACACCCCTACAAATATGCTCTATATGAATGCTGGAGGGCTCGATGGAAACTGGAGAGCACACCTCTGGTATTTGCAATGTATGCATTTTTTTTCCGAGACCGAGGCCCGTTTCTGTGGGGTTATAAATCAGCCATAATAAAAATTAATTCTCAGCACAAAACACTGCCCCAAAGAAATTATTATTTTTTAACAGATTTTTTTTTTTTTTTTAAATATAATTTTTGGTCACATTTCCATTTTGGGTTCTGCTCCTGAATGTTTCTTCTCCCACCTGTGCAGTCCTGAGATCTTGCAGAAAATGGGCTCAGACCCAACAGCCTGGATGTGACAAACTGCATACAGAGGCCATGTCTGCCCCTGGGCCCTGTGGGATGTGTGCACACTGCTGACAGAGGTGCTGTGTGTGCAAGCAGCAATTGCATTTCCCAACCGTCCTGTGCCATGGAGCAGATTCCCCTTTTTATGAAGATAAACCAGAACTCAGCCAATATTTAACGACTGGAGAGGATTTCCAGCCACAAATGTGAGGCCCTGGCAAGCATTGGCTGAGAGCATTTCCTCTGCCCCATGTGTGCATGTGAGCAGCACTGGTTGGCAGACAAGGCATTGCCAGGCTCAGGATGGACAGCCACCCCGACGTGAGATGGATGGCTGCCCAGAGCCAAGAACCGGGGGGGGGGGAAAGGTTGAAATTCCAATAAAACTCAATCTGCAGAAAATGGGAAAGGTCAAACAGTGCCACGGCAGTGCTGTCTTTCATTTAGTTTTGGACAGGGCACAAGCCAGTCTTTCAGGGAGGAACATAGTGCTGATGCCGTCGGATTTTTCGTGTACATTTTGCAGCTGGCAGTGGGAATGGGGCTGGTGGAGGTCCCTATGCAGGCACTGCACAGCACGTCCCCTCCTGCAGCACAGGCACGTCCTGCAGGCAGCATCCCACAGGTCCTGGCAAGTCCAAGTGCCTGCACATCAGGGTAGGAAAGCGGCTCCCACACAGCTTCCTTTGGCTGCAGGAGATGCTGATCCCTTGAGAGGATGCTGCCTGCTGGTCTCAATGCAGGGACACCCTGGCAGCTCCCAGTATGGTCAGCAATTTGGGACTCATCGCTTCTAATCAGTGCCCAAAGCCTCACAGCTCTGTATATGGGAAAATGCAGGGGAAATCCCCTCTCTGCTGGGGAATTCCTGTCCCAAAAGCAATCCCAGCACCTGCCTGGAGCACCTTGCAAGGGTTTCCTTTGGATGACCAGCAGAAAAATTGAAAGAGAAGATGACAACAAGAAAAAACTGAGCTGGAAGAGGATGAAAGCCACTTCCAGTCCATTCCAGGGCACTTCCAGCAGGCGCAGCCCACACCACACAGCACCTTCCCTCTGCCCCAAGCACATCAGCAGTGCCAATGCCATGGGAAAGCCTATGGAAACCTCCCCAGGTTCTCTGCCTCACTCCCCTCTGCTTTTCAGCTCTTTGGCATCACAGCATAACAGCCCACAGAGCCACACTCCTACCTGCAGCTTCTTCCTGCTTGGGAGTCAGCAAAGGTGAGAAAAGGCAACAAATAAATAAGCAGCAAAGAAAGCTGCCATCTAAGAATAAAATTAAGCCGGGGAAGATTTCAAACGTCAGAGTTTGCACCATCCCCTTCTCATGTGCCCTTGAACAAAGACAGATAGTGAAATACCTCTGAAATAGGAAAAACATATATATTTAAAATGTGATCTGAACGCTGCTAGCACAGGGCAGCAGCAGGAGATGCATTATCTCTCTTCCCAGGACAAAGGGCTCATTAATCATCTTGCACTATTCCACGCACTGCACCTTATCTCATCTTGCTCCCTACGCTCCCTTTCACAGGACATCCGTGAGCAGAAGTGACAGCAGTAAAGCATTCATTCACATCATTCTGTATTGATTCCCCTTGCCAAAATGGGTTTAATAGTGATAGAGATGCTGACACTGCATCAGAAGGTGGTCACCTCCTGGGTGGGATCTGTCTGTGGCACTGAGCTGGGGATAGGAAACAAAACCCTGCAGCAATGAGGAACAACATGAGGCAGAAAGGGAGGTGGAGCACAAGGGCACGATGCAGGAATTAAGGCAGAAGAACTCAAGGTCTGTTCTCCCTTGGGAGAACGAACCATCAGCAAATAGGGCAGATCAGGTCCTGCCCCAGCAGCAGAAATCTGCCCGATAGCAGCATGAAATCTGAAGCCCAGCATGGATGGATGCAGCTCAGCCTCGTAACGCCATCTCATTAATAGCACCCTTCACCATTTCCCTGCTGGAAAGCCACTCCTGCAGCACACGGGAATGGCTGCAGGTGGAGAGAGGCAGCTGCACTGGGATGGGGGTCCTGGAGCACATCCCATCAGCAATGACCACGAGTGGACGGAGGGCAACATCACTGCAAGAGCAGAGATTGGGATTAGGGTCCAGGATGGGCGTTTGCTGCAGGAAAATGATGGGAAACACCTTAGGATTAAAAGGATCACAGGAATCCCTTGCAGTCCCCAGGGTGCAGGCTGATCTCACTGCTCCTGGCAGAGGACAGGCTGAAGCTTTTTGCTCCTGTGCTGCAGAGAGCCTCGCACTGCACCCGTAGGTGCTGCACCCCCACCAGCAGGAACACTCCTAGGGCACTACAGCAATTTAAATAATGCAAAATAGGGGCTGTCTGCAGAGAGAAGCAGCCCGGCAATGAAGTAATGACCTTCAGAAAGGTGGAGACTGATGAGTTATGAACCCACCGCCGCTCCCCCCGCGGCCGAACTCATGTATACACTTATGCAATGATTTATTTGCATCCCGCACGAAAACAAATGGATGTTTTACATATTTATATCGTAAGACAAACCAATATTTAAACTGATCAAAGACAGCGGCAGATCTGGAGGCGATTAGAGTAAGTGTTTGTTTAACTGAGGTCACGCCGCACTCGGTGCGGGTGAGGCTGCGGATCTGCTGTGCACATGTGGGTGCATGGAAGGGCAGCAGTGTGCTGGGAGCCTGAGCACAACCCAGCACAGCTCTCAGGTACACGCTGGAAATCCACACAGCCAGGGTTCCGAGTTGCAAAGCTGCAAGCTGCCTGCTTGCAGAGGGAGGTGCTTAATTCTGCCAAGCGGAGCTGGCACACCAAGGCTGTCCTCGAAGGGATTTTCCCCTGCAGGAGAAGCACCAAACTGCAGCACTGGGCAGGTGCCCCCGTGGAAATGGGCAAGGGGTAAAATAGATCCCACTTCTACTTGCAGAAGAAGCCTACCTTGGGTGAGCAGCCTGCTCCAGCCGGCTGACAGGGATGCACAGTGCCTTGGGGCAGCGCTGTGCTGGGATTTGACATCTGGGGCCCTGCTGGCGGAAGGGAAACGCTCCTCCATCCGTTTCACGGCATGTTGAATTGGAAACAGCATAGATCTCTTCCACCCCCTTGTCATCCCGGCTCTCTGCAACTCATTTCCTCCGCCCTGACCCCTTTTGGCACCTGGGTCACAGCGGGGAGGGATGGGGCTGAATCCTGCAGCTGTCTGCAGGGGCACATCCCTGACGAGCCCACGTGTCCCACGCAAGGGACAAGATGCTCCATTGCCCCCATGTCTGCAGCAGGCTCTGAGAGCCGATTCTCCACCTGATTCAGACAGGATGGGTCCCAGTTGGCTCTGGGGGTGGATGCAGTGCTGCTGATGTGCATTCTGCTTTTCAGCACACAGCTTCACTTCAGGTGGAAGGCTCCCCAGGAGGGCTGAGAGCTCAGCAACCACGGGAGTCTTCTGCAGTGCGGTGCTATGAAGGGCAGGCACTGCCTCAACGCCCTGACACCAAGCACCTCGGTGATGCTTTGGGGTGGACAAAGCCAGGCAGCAAGAAGGGGGCTCTGCTGCAAGCTGTCCCCTCCCCACACATCCTCACCATCCCCAAGAAATGGCTGAGATCTGAGTATTTGTCTTTCCCCTCCTTTTTGCAGCACACAGAGGTGTGCGGGCATCAGTGTGATCGCAGGGTCACACAGTCTGTGCACTGCAGAAAAGCAATTATTTGGTCTGCAAAAGGATTTTGATACAGAAGAGCAAAAGAAGTAAGACTTCCTGTAGCCAAATTCCTGCATAATACATAAAAGACACATAAAAGGGCAGCGACTTCAAACAGCATCTTCCAGAAACAGCAGACAAACGAGGAGCCGTGATTTTCTATCAGACAGGGATGAGGATCAGCCTCCCCCTAAAGGAAGAGCCCTCTGCAGGACCCTCGTGTTTCCAAGACCCGTCTCCCTGCAGCACATAGGCACAACCTGTGCATATCCAGTCCCACAGGAACACTGCTGGATGGCAATGGAACCAGGATAAACAAACGACCCCAAAACAAAAGGATGCACGCCCCTTATGCCAGCCACCAGCATCCCTTTGCTGTGCATGCATTCCCTTTGCTGTGCATGCATTCCCTTCAGCTCCCAGCTCTTGGCAAAGCCAACCCCAGTGCTCCACCTGCACCCCCCAAACCCTCTGCAAAGCCTTTGGAAAAGGACAGATTTCATCCTTCTTATCTCAACTCCGGAGACAACATTTATCTTCTCTGACAGAAATCAACTTGGGACGCGGGCGAGGAGATGAATTAAAGGCCAGCAGACCCAGGAGGGCCCGCACAACTTGGAGGGGAAGTCTGCACCATCAGCATTTGGTTCCAGTTTGTCCCTCTGCTCGACACTTTGTCAGCACTTGGGGGAGACTGAGCAGGCCATGCAGAGCACAGAGCTTGGAGCTGCAATACGTGACATTCATGGGATGGGGGCTGCATCCCTACCATGTCCCCCTGAGCTCTCCATGCTGTCCTGCAGCCACGTTGCTGCTGGCTCCCAGGCCAGCTGGGCTGCAGGACAGGGATGAAATAATATTTGGATGTGCTCAGTGGTAACAAGAAGAGTTTGCTTGCAGTGGCGTTGCATGCTGGCAGGTTGAGAAGGGTTTCAGGAAGATTAGAGGTCACTGGTGTCACCCCATGGGTAGAGAAGCAGTATTTGGTAAAGAAGGACGGGTTCCTCTGCCACGTGGCGTCCTGCTCGAGGTGGAGAAGTGATGCTGAAATGGTGGAACAGGTCCTAAAAGTCTCAGAGATGCTGGACATTGAGTGGCAAAAGGGTTCTAAGTGGGAATCTGCACCTCCAGGCCAGCAGAATTGGTCTCAAAGTGAGCAATGAGTGAAACAGGCAAATCCCACCCTGAGCATCAGCAGGTCAGACACATCTGTCTTCCTGGCATCAGGATCCAGAGCTGAAATGCCCCCATTTAGAGAAGTGTGGCAGCAGCTCCAGGAATGGAGAGTGAACCCAAGCAAATTCCCTGCCCACAGCAGAGCTCCAGGTTGTGCAGACTTGGCTCCTTTCTCTAGGAAAAGCTCTGTGCTCCCATGCCCTGCACAGCGCACATTCAGAACAAAGAGGGAGCAGGTGCTGCTCCATAAAGATAGGAGACATCTGATGCTCTCCCTGCGCACTGCACGTGGGTGAACAACTGTGTCTGAATCAAAAACCTCCTCTTGGTTCACCCAGAGCCTCAGCTGCTCTCTGCAGCACTCACACATCCAACACCCAGCTCAACAGAGCCCACTGCAAACTGCAATGAGCCAGGGATCTCCAGCCAGGCAGAGCAGCCCAGGCTCAAAAAACAGTGTCCTGCCATGGAGAGGGTGTCTCTGCTGACCTTCCTCTATCAAAGCTTCCAAGTTCTGTTTGCTTGGTTCCTTCTTCACAGTTCACTGGAGCTGACATACCATTGACGTCTGTGCGACCCATTGCACTGAGATCCAATGGCCAAACAGCCCCTGAGGCACAGAGCAGCCCAGCAAAACAGGTCCTTGGTGGTGGCTTCTGTAGACCCCATGCCCAGAGTCCAATCTCTGTGGAGAACTTGGAGCTCTTCAGTGATAGAGGTTCATTCTCCACCACGTGTTGGTGATGCCATCATTGGCTTCAATGTTTGATCCTTTACACGTGCTCTGGGGAAATGATGGGTGATGGTTCACAGGTAGACTTGATGACCTCAGAGGTCTTTTCCAACCTTAATGATGCTACAGCTCTATGCTCAGTGTGCTCCCTTCCCTCCCCACCTTCCTGGGAACCTCAGCAGTGACATCCCAGCTTCTGACTTCAGTGCCATTGGAAATTCCTTCCAGCAGGGCAGCACTTGGCTTCTGTAGGAGCTTCTGTGGGCAGAGCAGCATAGAGGGAATGAATTCACTGCTTCCCTGAAATAACTGCTGCACAAAACACACCTCTATAAAAGGATGCAGCTGCCATCCACCGTTGCACAAACCTAACTAAAAAAGAAACCAGAAAAGCAGTGGTTCCCTCCCTCGATCCCACAAAGAGACTGCAAAGTCCTGGGGGGCAGGCACTGCTATTCCCCACTGATAGAATGTGGGGGGAAGCAGGAGCCGGTCCTCTCCAGCATCTTCATGCCTGCAGGTGTTCACCCATAGTGCAAGGCTGGGACTACACCCTGCCAGCAGGATGCAGGCTCAGGATGTCCTGAATGCTCCTGAGAAGAGCAGCCCTGCTGTGCTCAGTGTGGAGCTGCCATCCACTTTAATGCTGTTTTTCAGAAATTCACGCTGCTGATTGGAACGAAACCCACATCCTCTCATGGCAAAGCCTCCATCCATCGGAGCAGCAGGAAATGATGATTCACTCTTGTAAGGAACAGAGGCCCTGTCGACATAAAGGGCCGGGGAAGAAGAGAAAGAACAATATCATGGGCTTGGAAAAGAGACTTTGGGTGTGGGTTGGGACCACGATAGAGCTCAGTGAAAGCTGACAGGGATACAGCTCCCCTGCAGGTAGGGACATGCAGCACTCCCCACTCACCATTCTCCAACACCTTTCCAATGGATAAAAACACACACACACAGAAAACCCACCTGAGAGCTGTCCTTGTTTCTTACAAAGGCTTCTGCAGAGGCCTCAGAGCCACAGTGAGCAGAATGTGAGTCTGTTCTGGTAATGCACAAAGCATCCCACTGCTGGGAATGGAGCAGGATGCTGGGGCCGGCAAGCAGGGACTCTCCGAGGGCTGGGCAGGGCTCTGCCTCACTCCTGCCTTTGAAGGGCTCTTCTCATGTTGTTTGAAAGTTTGTTTATCCATCTGGTTGTAATTCTGCTGAGGTTTGGGTGTTTTATAGTTAACGAGAAAACGTTTTATGCACCCCAAGCTACAGCAAGAAGGAGAAAGGGTGGAGGCTCCTGGAAGCTGCTGCTACGGACAGCTGAACAAAGCACATTTCCTGCAAGGCAGTCTGAGCTTTGAGTCTCAGCACTTGGGTCCTCCAATGGGCCCCACAGCACAGATGCTGTCCCCGTTTCCCTGCTCCTTTGGCTCAGAAGGCTGTCGGTGGGGACCAGCCCTCACACTCCTATTTTGCCCATTACCGCTCCCCAAACTGCCTCTGGCATGTTGCAGACCTCCAGAAAACCTCTTCACGTGAGGACTGTGTGACAGCGAAAGTGGACAGTGCATTCACTTACTAGAACACACAGATTAATAAACCTATTGCTGTGCTTTTAGATGGGATCACTGGAACTGAGACACATCCTCGGTGACCCACACATCCATTCTGCTCCCATTGCCTCCTCCATCCAGCTCCTTCCTAGCTGAAGATCTGCCTGAGCAGATACAGCTCTCAAAGGAGCACTGAGCTTAGTCAAGGCCTTATCCTGAGTGCTGTAGCAGCACAGCCCGTCCTTTCCTTACCATTTTCACCCTGTGGGTCCCTCTTCAGTCAAATCTGCTTGCCTGTGCACCATAAGGTTCTAACTATCAGCTCCCAGCTATCAGCTGAAGGATTAATTCCTCTTGCTGCCTTGCTTGAGAAATGCTCGTGCCCCTTGGTCATGGTCAGACTGAGTCATTTTCTGGCCAGACAACAGCAAAACTCTGCTGAATGGACAAGCAAAGCCCAAGGACCAGTTTGGTCCTGAAATCAACTACAAACAAATCATTCATCCACTGCGAATGAAGTTTTCCCAGCAGAGAGAGGGGAGAAGTTCCAGGCTTAGCACACAGCCTTTATGTGCTGAGAACTGTCCTTCTCAGCACACTCCTCTCACTGTTCTCACCCTGTGCTTTATTGCAGTCACGTAAGACAGCAGTGACTTCAGCACACTGCAAAGCAGAGGTGATGCACAGCCTATACAGCAACTACAGGCTGTGTAACCTCAGATCTGAGGTCTCTAGGATTAAATGAGTTTGGGGTATTTTATCATTTTTGACAGCAGGTGAAACACTGGAATAAAACCCATTGGGAGCAAATGCCAGGTCGGATGCTGGCAGGTCTGCAACCCCACTCAGCACCTAGCAGAGGAAGAGGGGATGGAGGAGTTGCCATCAGCACCCTCCAGTCCTCCAGCCCAAGAGCTCTCGTGGCCCTGCTCCCCCCAGGACACACATTCACCCATCCATAAAGAACAGAAAGGAATAGTAATCTGGTTTCACTGCAGCCACCTGGGGCTGCACTAAGCTGAGCATGCAGTGACTTGCTGGCAACATCATTTTGAGGGCAGCTGGGTTGTGTTTTGGCCCAGAATTTTCAGTGGTGGCACTGAAAGAGATCCTCCAGTCTCCTATCCTCCCAGTGCCTCTGGGAGCTTGAGAAATACAATGGGTGCTGCTGGATCTCTGGAGCTAATTAAATGAGCACCCATGCTCAGTGGGCAGAGGAAGCTTGCTGAGCATGGGTACATCAGCATCGCCCAGGTGTCTGCTCAGCAGGCTGTGCCCAGCTCACATCGAGTCATGGAAAGCCCCCTCCAGATATCCAGGGCAGAAATGCAGTGATTTTTCCATACCTGCAGTCCCTCAATGCTGTGCCCAAGTTTTGACCCCCACTGCGATGCCACTGCGAGGACAGCAAAGAGGGAGATGGAAACCTCAGCTGGATGCAGGGAAGGGGCTGCTGCTTCCCCTTGGCTTGCTCAAGAAACTGCTGGGCTGCCAGTGCAGGAACAGGGCAGCAGCAGCAGGACCTGCAAGACTTTGCAACCAAGAAGAAAAGATCTGACGAAGGGAAAAGCAAAATTAATAAACCCCCTTTTGTTCTGCCCAGCCCAGCTGAGGGAGGCTGATACAAAAAGCACGGAGAACTGAAGCAGAGGGAGCAGCTCCCTCGCCTGCCAGTTGTGTTGTTCAAATCCAGATCGCTCAGTAGGAAAACAAACCCCAAAGCCAACACCATCCCCGTGCACTCACATCCTTGCTCTGCCTTGCCCAAAAGCCACGAGATGCTCTCTCCCACCCTGAAGTCATCCCAGCACCGCTCTCTCACTGGCGGTTATTAACGGGTTTTAATCTGATGCTGAAGAGGTGAGGCCGTCAGTGCTGCGGGTAACAGCTGTCTCTGATTAACTCTGCCTTGTGGAGTCGGTTTCGTTTGGAAGCCCACAGCCAACTCGAAACTCCCTTTGGAAGGCCTTGGTGCCATTGTGCGAAGGGAAAAAATAATAAGAGGAATCTCAGGAGGAGATTAATTTATCATCCGCTGCTCGTTAACGTGTGTCCACAGGATGAACCTCTGTCACAAGACAGGGGAAAAGCCAGCCTTGGTCAAAGCCAATCTGGAGATTTCCTCAATCCCCGAGGAAAACAAATATCTGCTAATCTCAGAGTCTCTGAGCCAGAGCTGGATATCCATTAGACTGGGCAAAAGCCAAAACTTCAACTCTAGTCCTCTGCTTTTCCTTTTCTCTGTTGGCTCTTTGTATGTTTTTCAGCTAAGGGGTGAAGTGCTCGGTGACACCTCAGGTGCCAACAGCAGTGATGGTCCCTTTGGGGCACCACCTGGCTCTGCTGGAGCTCAAGCATCACCTGGCCGTTCCAACACAACCTGTGTCATGTTGCCAAGCCACCAGCCATGCCTTGGGCTGAAACATAGCAAAGTTATCCAAAAGGGACAAGGCGAGTGACCTCCAACACACATTCCTCTCCTTGGGATCTCCTGAGCTGTACCTCACCTGCACAGCAGCACACAGATGGAACCAGCTGGAAGAGAGGGCTGACATTTTTTTAACAGCCTTGTTTCAACTGATTGATGATAATCCTAGGAGAGGGGTAGGACATCTTGTTACATTTGCTTATGCCCAGCCTGAAATGATATTCACAGAGAAAGAAAACACCACCACTGAACCCTGTCTGGGTAAGCCTTGAATCTTTACACCTGCTTCCTAAGCCCCAGGACAGAGATTTTAGTTGCAAGGAAACCAACAGAGATACAACCAAGCAACAAAAAAAAAAACAAACAAAAACCCACTGACTGACCCAGAGGTTTGCCTCTCCAAACTGCAACCTACCCAGCTGACGACAGATTCCAAGACACTGCAATGGCCCTGGTATCTAAATCCTATGCATGGAGACCTCAAAGGGTGGCAAAATACGCCAATACAGCTCTTCTCTTCTGACATCCATCACACAGGATGCTGCTGAGCGCACATCCGTGTCATCAGGCTCCAGTCAACAGTCCAACCTTGCCACCTCTGGTCAATGTTATCAGTCCAACCTCATCATCTCTCACCAATGCCATCAATCCAACCTCAACAACCTGGTCAACATCACTGGTTTAACCTCACCACACCTTGCCAACATCACTGGTCCAACCTCATCACCTCTGGTCAATGCCACAGACCCAACATTGCCACGTCTGATCATCGTCGTTGGTCTAATGTTGCCACCAAGCCAACATCACTTTGCATCAAGCACAGGGCTCTGCCACAGCTCTCTGAGGATGGGCACCTGCTGTGGGGCTGCTGCTCACCCTCCTGCTATTGCCCTGAACCACAAAGCCACCAGCTCCAGCATCCACCACAGCATGAGATGAGCCTGATTATCCCAACTGCTCGCTGTACTGGTGAAGGAACGGTCATTTCTGCATGAAATCTCAGTTCATTTTTAACACAACATTTGCATAAGCCTTTTTCTTTCTGGTTGATTGTAAAACACGGCCCAAGGTTTCCTTCAAAGTGAGAAAAGTGTTATTGTAAGGGGTGAGAGGGTAAAACACATTGGAAAGAAAAAACCAGAGCTATGCAAACCTCAAGTCTTTTCCAGCTCTGCAGACAGAAATTACTGGAGTTCAAATCACTGCTATTTCTTGGAATAGCACCTGGGAGGAGGTTTAACTCTCTGAACAAGCATTATTAATTTTTTAAAAAGGGAGTTTTAGTAGCTTAATTCTTCAGAGGAATATAATTCCTGTATTATTAACACCACCAGGGATTATTAAAAATGGCGAAAGCAAATTAAAATCTAATCCTGTTCTCACCATTTCCTGACTTGTGCTTTTCCCATCCTGGAGCACGAGATGCTGCAGAGGAACAGAGCACAGGATGGGCTGAGGGGAGCTCAGCATGAGCTGGAGAATTTGCTTTTAAGCCTCTGCCACTGCTTTGCATTTCCCATTCCCACTTGTTTTCACTTTCTGGTACACACACACTGGGGAGAACAACACTGGGAGTTCCCATAGCAAATAGAAACTGAAAAGATCCATCTGCTTAGCTCAGGTTTTAGAGGGCCCCTGCCTGCCCCTGTGAGCCCTCGCTCTCCAGCAGGTGACTGCACAGGCAATTACAGTTCCACAAGTGTTCTTAAATAGACGTGACAGAAATCACCTTGCCTTGAGCTCCTGGGTGCAGAGCACTGCCCTCTCACCACCAAGCAAAGCCTTTATCCAGCAGCAGAACAAAGCCGCCCAGTGAGGAGGACTGGAACCAGTGTGCATCCATGTGTGCTTTTACACGACAGATCTCTGCCTCAAGGTGAAAACTAACTGAAGGCAGTTGTTAAACAATTGGAAACAAATGATTTCTATTAAATCCTGCAGGACTTTTCTGAGTCCTTGTTTTCAAGCTGTGTCCCATCTTAGAACATCAGACACACACAGGTGCCCGGCGTTGGGTGAGCACACACCACTCTAATCAATCACACATGTGCACACCCTGTTATCTACAAAGGACTGGTTTTCATCCTTTTGCCTTTGTCAAAACAAGAGTGTTCTCCAGCAAAAAATCTCCTATAGAGACATCCTGCCTGTGGCTTGCTGCAGAGCACACGAGGGGTTGCTTCTCACAGTTACTTCCATAGATTTCATGTTTCTATGAAACCTCAGATGAAATCCTTTGGGAAACATAAGGCAGAAAGGTGCAGCTCCTTCTGCCTGGGAGTTTCCATGCCTAAAAATGCTCTCAGACTATAGCTGGTGGTTTGGGACTAAGGTTTGGCTCATCTAAAACTCCAAAGAAAATCAAAGCCTTGGGAAAAGAAATCTATTTGATGAAGCAGAAGACATATTTGCAAATATATATATATATATTTTCTTTTTTTCCATCCAGTCCTCATCCTCATCTACCCAGAACGTCTGATCTTAGCAAAGAGCCACCTTTTGTCCCTGGGTGCTTTAAGAAATAAATACAGGTGTGCTCTGGGTTAGGAAAACAGCTGCAGGGGAGCATGCCCAGCAAAAAGCAAGCTACAGCCCTGTGTACCACCAGCAGCAGTACAAACCCCTCCAGCTGTGGACAGGAAGGGATGAGCAGGGAGAAGAATTGATCTAAACAGAGTAGGAGAAGTCTGCTTGCAGGTGAGGAAAAGGCACTGAACCACCCAGGACAAACAGAAATAGGTGTTATCAGAAATAGGTGAATCAGTCTCTTCTGTCAGCTTTTGCATCCAAACAGAACCAATTCTGGGGTGTTTCAAAACAGCTCAGAGAAAGCATCCAGCTGAGCATTTATTGCAGCACTTACCAGCTCTGTTTGCACTAACACTTCATTGATGTTTTTTTGCTAAGCCTGCAGAGGAAGCCTGTACAACAAAGGGAAAAATGGATTCTTCTCCATCTGTCATGAACGAAACCCTGACCTAAAAGCTTGGTTGTACCTCTGTTATTGATTCCTGCTCTTGCAAGGTAAACACACACAGGGATATTTCCTTGCCATGACCCCAGCGCCAGGTGAGAGGCAGCGTCTGGGGGCTGTAAGCAGAAACATTGCCACTTCCAGAGCTCCTCTGCTGAGAACTGAGAGCTCAGTCTGAAGTGCCATGAGAGCAAAACATGGACTGGTTTCCACCTCACTCAGCTCCCAGAATGCTGGGGACAAATTGGACAAGGGGCGCATAGGGCTCCTCCAGCCTGGTGGCTGCAAGCAGCTCCTGCTAGCATCCTTTGCAGGAAGAAATGCAATTCAGCCTCTGGGGTGACTTTGTTGGGGGGAAAAAAATTGTGCAGAGGTGCTGTGATCCAGTGCCCACATTGCTGCATGGCGCCTGCTTTGATCGCTTCCTTTTTGCTGTGTAATCACCAATAATCATTTCTCTGTGCCAGGACCATTAGGCATGCTTGTAAAGCTATTGCCTACCCCTGAGAGACCGTGCAGTCAGATGCCTCGTGTGCTAACCCGTGAATTGCATCCATTTCAGCACACACAGGGCCCGAGGCCTCGAGGAAATCAGCAATCCAAACAAAGTCTGCTGAGGTTTAAAAAACGAATTACTTTCATAATGCTGAACTTCAATTGGATTCTGGTTTGGAGACGGTTCTCTGCAAAATGAGGCAAATTGTCTCAAACTAAGGGGGGTTTGACCAAACTGCAGCTCGATTGTCACGTAGTTTTGTCTCTTTCCCAGTGCTGCTGATTAACAAGATTATTTATGTCTAAGCACAAGCCCAGTTCCTCTGTTTCCTTATCCAGAAGCTTGCTCTTTCCACAGAAAAATGAAAGCGAGTGGATTAAAAATGGGGGAGAAAAACCCTGCTATCTCCAATGACTGCTGCCTCTGGCACTTCAAGAGCAGTTCCTTGCTTTGTTTGCTCTGCTTTATTTCTTGCCTTTAAGTCTCCTTCTTCCCAGCAGCAAGCTGCAAAGGTCAGACACTATCATGACATGTGTTCTTTCTGCAATGCAAGAGGGAACACAACTCTTCCAGTTTTAGAGACCAAACCAAGAAAACAGGCCACAAGTTCCTACAGGTGACAACCTCTCAATGCCATGCATGCCCTAGCAGATAAATCATGTAGCCCACATGCACCAACATGAGTCCATCAACCAAGCCTTGAAATCCCAGCACAGATAAAGCAGGGAGCTTCCCTGTGTTGCTGCTGGATGGATGTGATGACTCCCACAATCTGTGTGATCTCAGGGAGGTCAGCCTCACCAGTGCTCATACAGACCATTGGGAAAGCTACAGCAGCAAGTCTCCTGGCTTGGAATTACTTTAGCAGTTCCCTAAGGTAAATACACCACAAAGAACAAGAGGAAAGGGATGGGGAAGGGCTCTGCCCTGGTGGAAGAGCGGCAACGTCATACCATTAGTGAGAAGATGTTGGTTTATACCTGTGCCACACTGTGATGCACCAGTGCACGTGTGATGCTGCACTCTGCCCCGTGCCCACTCTGCACAGGGAGATACACAGCATCCCAAAATTCAAGGTCTGCATCTGCACCACAATTCAGGACCTTAAGTTCCCCACGGGTGTGATTGAGCTCTTGTATCTGGCAGCCCAGGTAAGAGCTGACCCAATGGCATAAAGGAGATCCCAAATTTGGTCCCTCCATCATCATCTCAGTGGAAATGGTGACACAAGACTTGCAGCTCAGGACACCAATACTCACACTTACAGCCATTCTGTGCTGTGTGAAGGTGACGGAGGCAGACACTCGT
The DNA here is from genome assembly GCF_023343835.1 of Lagopus muta. NCBI lineage: Eukaryota > Metazoa > Chordata > Aves > Galliformes > Phasianidae > Lagopus > Lagopus muta. The sequence goes on from NC_064444.1 coordinate 1,785,579, forward strand.
GCTGTGAACCCTGAGAAGGACAACTCTCTGCAGGACAGCTGTGTGTGTCTGATGTCCTGCCAAAGGCGTGCTGGACCTCACGATGGAAAAAGATCTTCAGCACTAGCTGAAATCCAAAGCCTGGTGTTGATGCATTACAATAGTGTATCTCTGAAAGACCCTAGACATGCCAATTGTATCATGAAGGTGTTGGGCAGTGAACTCAGAGACCTGCCTTTAGTCCCTTGTCCTGCTGAGGGCCACACGTGGTGAGATACAGCTTCAAGCAGCTACAGAAGTAAGCTTAAAACACTGGGAGGAGTTGAATGAGTACAGTTGGTCTTGGCTTTGTCTCCCTGTCGTAAAAACAAGCAAATTTAAGGCACAGGATAAAAAGAAGTAGCAACAAGTGCAAAATAAATAGAAAGGTTATGTACATTAGCTGTTTATAGCAGGAGAATGAGTCAGTCTATCCCAGCAGTTTTCATTATGACCCAGATGAGGCCTTCAGTGAATCCCCACCTTGAAAATGGAAAAAGCCTCTGCATGTCACACATAAATAGAAATTTTCCAGACACATGAGGACAAGAGCTCAGACTAACTGGACAGACATCACTCTGCAATGTAAAACTACCATCAGGTTTTCTTATTACTGCTTAGAAACTGACCTTATTTATTGCAAAAGTTAGGAAGTGAAATCGTAGCTGAAAAGGAAAAGCTTTGTATGTCCACATACACAGGATTCTTTATTCCATGTGCTATAACGTGGTGCTGGTTACCTGCTCCCCCTCTGGGAAATATAAGGCTGTATAAATGGAGAGTCCATCTGCTCAATGTAGAGCCCCAAAGAATTAATAACACCAACAGGGATGAAAGCCAGGACAGGTTGAACTCTTGCAAAACAATGGTGAAACCCTATTCTCAACTTAGGCTTCTCCCATGGGCACTGACATGCACTTTGGCCTTGATCCCAAGACTTATGTTCCTCCCATAATCAGCAGAGCTCCAGCCTGCTACTTCCAGGTTCCTTTCATCCTATGGCTGACTTCCCTTGAGGATTATTTCTTCCCTGGCTCCAAGGAGACATCAGTGAGGAAAAGCAGCTGTTAGTGCATGCCAAAAACAAGCCAAGCATGGAGATGCTTCCTGGATTCTCAAGAAACCCCTTGGCCTATTTGCAAAGGGACTTACTACCTATAAAATCAAACTTCATCAAATGCAGCTGAAGGAGCTCTGGGCTTTCCCTAGAAAAATGCATGAGATCCCTAGCAAAGCCTAGCAGCTGTTTACAGCTGCTCCCTCCATAAGCCATGCCTTTGGAGCACACATGGACTACTTGGAGTGGGTTGGTGTGCAAGAAGGAGGACTGTGCTGAACAACACCGAGGGGCTGGAAGCACATCTACAGGGGAACTTGCCATCAGCATTGCAAATGCATGGCAGCACTGCATGGCCTCAACACTTTTGATCAATCTCTGGTTGTGGGTTTTGGTGCTGGAATGTTTTTTAAGCTTCCTGGCTCTGAGTAACTACTGAACAACTGTGGGACCCCAAGTAAAAGGCTAATCTGAGAAAAAAGAAAGAGCAGAAGGCTTTGACAGAGCTGAAATCCTTTAGAAATGAATTAAATGCAAAGTCTATCAAACAGCAGACAACAGCATGAGCTGAGTGAAGGCTTCATAGGAACAAGAGAGAGTGCTGCAGGTCAGCAGGCACTACTGCACAGATCACATCTCTCTACATAGAGAGGAGAGCTGCTAAACATGCAGAACAAAGCAGGAGTTACTGCTGCCTTCATGCAGAGACTGGAGGTTGGAAGGGCTCAGCACTTTGGGAACAGAGCAAGGAAAAGAATCAACAGATCCATTGTACTCACAGGTTACTGCGAGAAAAAACTACGCAGACAAAGATAACTGCCAAAATTTGTTAAAAAGGCACATTTTCCATTACCTACAAAGAGAGATTTTTGGAGAGCTGTCTGATGCCAAGCATATTTCTGCGCTCGATGCATCAGCAGCCTCCTGGCAGGTGCCCTTAGAAAAACAAAGTGCATGTTTGTGGGCATTCAATGCTCTATTTGAGAGGCACTTTCCTCAGCCCGTCACTTGGGCTGAGTTCAGCACCAGAGAGGTGTTTCACTGGAAAATCCAACATATTTTTGTCAGTGTATCCGGGAGGGTTCCAAAGTCTACAAAGCGGATGCTTACATCTGGGGAAAATGTGCAGAAAAAGCATGAGAGAAGCTCCAGCTCACTTTGGAAAGAGCTGGAGTTGCTAGGCTGGAGCTGAACTGCAAGCACTGGAAATAAGGAGAAGATAGGAGGCAGCGCAGGTTGGCTGGAGGCACCCGGCTGCCACAGCAGACAAGGAGGAGAGTCAAGGATTTCCTGGAATTACTGAGTGCAAACAAAGCTGCCCTACTTCAGCTGCTCAAAGTAGCAACCTGAGAGCACTACTGTTCAAAAAGCTGTCCCAGGGAACAAAGGATGCTGATCCTAATGGAACAGGGCTTCTGTGCTGCAAGATGCCTCCTGAGGGGTACTGCACAGATGGCACAGGCTCTGCCATGGTCAAAACCGAGAGCCATGCCATGCACACCTCAGTGCTGGAAGCACCGTGGTGATTTTGGCCATGGTGGATGGCTTATATGCTTGTAAACACAAGTCACTCATGTGCCATCTGCTATCAGCCACAAACCATGAGCATGAAGAGATACATGAACATCACCATGCCAAAAAATGATAAACAGGCACTCCTGGAGAGCACCTTCCAGTTTCGGCTATGAACACACGATGTGAGGGGCACGCAGAGCCTGGTGGTGGCAGAGATGCACCGAACACTTCCTAATCCATCCCTCTGCTACCAGCAGCAACACCTCACATACTGCATTCCCACCAGCACCACGACCAAGCTCTGGGTTCACAGACCCACTGTTTGGAAAGGGGCTGCTCCCATTCCCCCTATCCCACATCCACATTCTATATTCCATACATACACAGTTGGAAAAATTACAGATGGCAAACACCAGAGCTGCTGTAGAAGATAAGCACTCACAGGCAAGCAACAATGCTTGCCCAAGCTAATATACTTCTAATACACTTCTAATCTCAACAGGAGCTTTTCACGTTTGATAGGATTTAGTTTAAAGGCAGTAGGACAGTAAAGAGCAATGTTTCACACTGGCCTAAGGGAGAAATGGCACAGAATCAGTTGTTCAGGATTCACACAAGGCAAAAACAGTCAAATGAGGACAAAAACCAGTGCATTAAGAACAGCTTTTCACCAGAACACTGCAGGCATACTGTAATTAAGAAAACTGTATGACCTGGATTATTAACTGCCTTTTCTTGTTATGACTCACTAGAAGACACAGCAGCTAGTCACATCTCACCGAGTTTTACCAAGTGTGACACTTGAAATAATAGTCCTTGTGATGGGCTTGGCCATCTGCAGCAAGATCAGGGCTGGAGTTTCCTTTCTGCCTTGCTCCTGTTATCACCAGTGCAATGGGTTGGTGGGAAATGCCAAAACAGTAAAGGACCTACTGCTAAGAAACTGCTCTTGAGCTGGACTCTCTCACTGGAATGTTTGCACTGTGTTTCTAATCCATCACTTTGCTTCTTGGTTTTGTTAATGCATGCCAACGCCAAGCTGGTTGTGCTTCATCACTGCAAGTAAAATAATACAAAAAGATGTCCAATACTGCATATGTACTAAGGACCAAAGCTGGTGAGCTGGTGACAAGTGAAATGAATGACTGGATTACTATTGGCATCCTGTGCAAATAGAAACTGTGCTGGACAAGACAGACCAAGCCTCAAAGAGAAGGAGGGCTGATAAAGACAGGGAATACAGGAAGGCAAATAGCATAACATTTAAGAATAACACATCGTGCTTAGACTTAATATGGAGTTGTCTTAGTAACTGAAAGAGTCATATTCTTAACAGCTAGCACAGAAAGCAATGCACCACAGGAAGGGACCAGAGGGCAAGGAGTTGTTGGCACGCAAGGTTTTCTTCCTATCGAGTGGAAGGAACAGCATGGGGAAAGGAACCGATCTTCGATCAGATACGAGATGAGGACAGGCCAAGAAGGATTGCAGGAGTACCGACAAGGATTCGATGTGAGAGAGATGAAAAAGCCAAGCGAGAGGAAGTTTTCTGAATGGATGTGGTCTGGGCAAAAGTCAGCATTCATCGAAGCCAAGAGAAAAGGATGTTGCGTTAGTCGAGGCACGATGAGACAACAACTTGGACACGAGTTTTAGCTGCGAGGAAGAAAAGGTTAAACACTTATGGCTGAAAACACTTAATCTAGGAATGGGAAAACAAGAAGATGTTTATTGGCCAGAAATAAGAAAGAAAATCAATCCACCACCTGAGCTGTATCAGCTGAGACAAGTCCTCCCAGGAGACCTTCCTTCCCCTCCCACTTTGTCCAGCTTCCTCCTTCAGCCCTGCCTCCCTCCCCAGCTTTCTGTTATCATTTGGATGTCTATCTTTTCTTCTGCAAAGGGCTTGACCAAGGAAAACAGAGAGCTTGTAAATCCGCCTGCCTGGATGTGGCTTTTTGATGTCTGGAGTGCAGAGACACACTGCTGAAATTTATGTTCTCCAAGGAGGACTGAGAAAGGGAGAAATTTATGTTAGGAAAAAGTGACTGTCATCTCAGTTTATCTCCCAGTTTTGTAATGGAAAACAGGCTTCCTACAAACACATACACACAAAGCCCAGCATGAAACCGCTCATGAACTGGAGCACATTAACCAAGAACCATTCCATAACGAGTGGTAATAACAATATTAATAACGTGGTAAATCACACACAGCCTCCAACGTGCCTATCTCCCCAGCAGGGAGAAGGCACCCTGTTGAGAAGCAAAGCAGCAGCACCTCTGTGCTCTCCCATCCTTCATTCTGCCTGTATCAATCACACTGGGTCCCAGAGCAGCACACTGACCACAAACAGCAGCCCTCACAGAAGCTGTTGTGCCTTGCACCAGCAGCAAATAAAGCACAGAGCTCTACCAGAGGGTGCTTCAAAGCCTCAAAGTGACAGTTCCAAGCCCACCCCAAACACGTGCACCATCTGAATACACCCAGCTCCTCGTGCTGAATCAGGCAGGTAATCAGTGCAACTCAGGCAATGAGCTGGAAGGAGTTAAGCTGCTCAAGTAGAAACGTCCTCATCTGTATATTAAAAACCAAACAGATTGGCATTCCTGCTCAATGAGCGTGCTTTTCAATCCTTGGTTCATTTGGAGTTCTGAATTTACAGCAGGAAGCAATATAGATCACGCTTCAGACAACTACACTTTATTTCTTGAGACTGTTTGCAAAGAAAAGTGAAACTTGCATTAAGATAAAGAGCATCTATTTGAGCTGCTCCCAAATAACCTGAATGCAATGCTACTTCAATCTCTGAAGCTCGCACCATCTCAAAGTATTTAAACCATTCTGCAAGCGTTTAGACAGGAAGCTTTTCTATACTCACCCTGGAGGAAGTGGTGGCATTACTGATATATGTCCTGCACTACATTAAATGTGGCTGTGGAGTTATTTATGTGCTTTTCCTGACTTCTTTTGACACGGGAGTTGATTGCAGTGCTGTATGATTACGTCTGCATCCTCGAATCTTTCTCAGCTGGAAAGTCTCAAGTTCCAAGCTGGGATTCCCTCTCCACCCCCTTCTCATGCACTTAACCCTCCTTCTGCTGGAAGCATCCAGTAAACATCCACGCAAAGCTTTTAGGTACAGAGGCACCAGAGAGGCAGGAAGCGGGCAGGCTGCATTTTAAGAGGAAAACACAAGTCATTTTCTCAGATGCTCCCCGCTTTTTAACTCAGTGCTACAAGAAAACACTTTTTAGTGACGGTCTTTTTAACTATGGACTCTTAGAAACTGATCCCAGAGGATCAGGGATTTCAAGTTGTTGTTTTTTTCTAATTGTTTCTTTCTTGAATTCTTTTTCTTATGATCTCTATCAACCCTCCTCTTCCCACTCTGTTCCCAGACCACCTACAGACACAAGCATTGCTCACAAGTGAGACATTTGCTGTGGGCTACAAGCAAGCATCTGTGTACAAGAACCTATCTCACTGGTTTCAGTGGTTGCATCTAACCCTACACAGCCCTCATATGTTGGGAACTGTGGAGAAGAGCAGCATTGTGTGCTCTCCTTGCATGGACACTTGTGCAGAGAGAAACAGTTGGCACCTGATTTCTAAGCCAAAGTCAATCACAGAATCATTAAGGTTGGAAAAGACCTCTAAAATCATCAGGTCCAACTATCAACCCATCACCACCATGCCCACTGGCCCACGTCCCTCATCCTGTGACCTCCCGTGGCCAGGCATGGCTGCCACTCCTGCTAACCATCATCTTATTCAGGATGCAGATGGGCTGAAAGACCAGGGACAGCACCCTACAGCACAGCTCTGGTGGCTCAGAAGGTTTTGAGACACTAAGAACCCTCTGCTATCTGGCTCGTGGGTTTTATTCCTGAGTTTAAGACTGAACTCATCACCAGATTGGGATTTTGAAAGGAGTTTACTTCAAAGACACTGCGAAGAACGGTTCTCTCCCACCCTTACTGACTGTGTCCCATTCCTAGGGCTATCTGGGTACCTTCTCATTACAAGTTTCAGACACTACAGAAAATCAGAACAGCAGCAAAGCCCTCAGCCTTTTCTACTTCCACATTCTAATTGTATGGCTTTCAAATTTAGGATACTTCCAGCATCAACAGGCTGTGCTTTATAGCACGTGTTGGGAGAGAAAAGCAGCAACATCCTCTGCAGTTTTGAGTCCAGGGAATGAATTTAATGACCGAGGGCTTTACTGAATGGATGGACTGCTGTGGAGGTGCTCAAAGCTGCAGGACTGTGGGAACCACGGGCATCCCATGAGACAACTCTGGCACACTCACAATGGTGTGCAGCTGCTGCAGATCAATGCATGCTCTGTTACCATCACTTGGTGAGCTGCAGCATCACGTGGGTGGATTTGGTGACAGCCCATCAAGAACAGGAGATACCTCAAGCTGAGGAATCCGCCTCTCCTGACAGTTTGGTCCAGTCATTAATCTTATTTCATGCTCATTGTCAAACACTCTGTCTCATTTCCCACCTGAACTGCAGTGGCTTATGTTCATGTAATTCCCTCCCTGCCCAAAGCCAAGAGCTCAGCACCAGGCAGTGTTCTCCTCCCGAGGGAGACACTTCAAAAAGTGCTTTCATATCATCCTCTCCATTTGCCCAAGTCTGTGCACTGACTAAAGCAGCGAAGATTTAGAGGGACTCGGAGCCCAAAGTTTGCAACAAGGAGGGAACTCGAATATTTTCTGCCCAGTTCATTCCTGCACAGCACAGAATCCCCTATGGTGAAACGACACAGGTAAACAAAAACAAATAGAAGTATGTATATAAGCAATTCCCCACAGGTAAAACCTTCCCCCAAAAACGCAGCCACTTCCTGTGCATGGAAAAGGAAAGAAAGGATTTTCACTAACACTAAGGAGCAGTCAGACTTCTGCCACAGAAGAAAATCTGCATCAGAATGCATGCAAGTGTCAGGGCAGAAAGCAGAGAGATGCCCTGTTCTGTTTGCTGGCTGAAATGGTGAGAAGGAAAGTGCTGGAGAAGCTCCCAGTTACATTCGAATGCTCACTTTAATGAAACACGAAGCAATTCCAGGCAGAGCCCAAACCAGATGAAATACCCCCAGATGCTTACAAGCTATTTTACAACACTGTCAGTTATAAACAAGGCTTAAGAAACCTACCAAAAACAAAACAAAACAAAAGAATTAAATAAAAGCAGAGCTTGTAACTATTCTTCAGCCCCCCACCCTGCCCCTGCCTACCTCCAAAGCTGCTGCTCCTTGGATAAAAGGAGGACACTTTAGTCAATACTGTACTTCAAACACATGAAGGACTTCTCACTGTGAACCCCCCCGGGCTGCGTGCTCAGCTGCAGACAACCTGAATGAATGAGAAGGAAGGAAGGGATTCAAAACAAATGGACAAACAGCTCCTTTCTCAGCTGCTCCACGATTCCTCCCACCTCCTCCTTCACGAACATTCGGGTTTTCTGTTTCTCCTCTGGTTTTGCTGAAGAGAGCAGGGAGCCCATTAGAGCAGGGGGATTAAGAGAGTTGAAGTGGGATTGAGTAATAAAACTGCTGGTAAATAACGGCAATTATGCAAGGCAGATGGCTCCAGCCAGAGCTCAGCATTTCAAAAGCACGGGGCAGGGAGCAGAACTGCACTCTGCTGTATAGAGAGCACCTCATTTGTGTCCAATTAAACAACAGCAACCTGTGATCATTAGAGAAGAGCTGCCCTGAGAGGGGTAGGACAGCGGGGAGATGGGATGGAGGGCACCAAGTGGTGACTGTAACTGATGCTTCACCCAGGCTGGAAGGCTGAGCAGAGCACTGCATGCACTCCACGCTACTGCTTACTTGCATTAACACGAGTGCTTGCAAAAGAAGCTTTAATTTTGCTACCATGTGGGAAAAGCAGGGCAAAATCCGGTTATTAAACTGAAAAGGTTGATAATTAATTGCAGATGCATCATGTCCACACGGTGGTGGTTTTTTATATACTGGTAAGACAAAGAAGAGAGTTACTTTCCTGCTCACAGCTGCTTTCTGTGTCAGATGCAATTCAGAACGCAGCAGCCCAAGGGTTAAACATTTACTAGTTTTTAATTAGAGGTAGCTGGCCGAGCTCCTCTGCTAAGATCAATGCAGCAAAAAACAATATAGGCTTTGCATAAGACTAGAAGGAAAGATTATGGTGGGAGAAGTAAAAAAAAACCATATCAAAAGGAAGTGAAAAGAGGGGAGAGACCATTCTAGCACTAAGAGCTGAACCAACCCCAGGCCAAGGGAGGTGTATGTACATATCTATAATGATTCTATATCATAGAATATATTCTATATCTGTCTATGATTCTATGATATATTTATGGACATGTTATAATATAATATAATATAATATAATATAATATAATATAATATAATATAATATAATATAATATAATATAATATAATATAATATAATGGACACGTACACAAAGCAAGTCAAAGAGTACTTTTCAATTAGTCCAGTGGTATCAGCCAGCTCCCACTTGTTCCCTGCTTTACCAAGGAAGTCAAGGACAAATTCAATATATACTCATCTACTCATCTATTAAAAAATGTCTTAAATATATGCACAGGATATTTATTCTCCCTGTGGTAATAGCAAGAGTAAAGTCCCTTTTACTTCAATTGACTTGCTTTAATTCTCAGCTCCTGCTACGATGCACTGAAATTGGCAGGCAAACCCCAGCACATCTTTAACAGAAATCCCAAAGATTCTGCAAGAAAAACAGGGAATCAGTGTGGACAATGGGGGGGTTTTACTGCTTTCAAATGAAACACCATACGTGTCCAGGCTGGGCCACAGCGAGGGACAAGGAATGGTCTGTCCTTCCAGCTGCCATCATAGCATAGGATGGAGCGACGTCGTGCTCAACTTCGCTTTCCATCCAAGCTTTTGTCAATCTGTTGCACAACTGGATTAAGTTTCCATTAAATAGGATGAAAAACCCGAAAGAAAATATTTACTGGAAGATTATACAGCATATATTAACTCACGCTCGACTCGAGCTGTTGGAAAGAGATGAAACCAGATAGTTTGCCTAAACATTCAAAAGCACAGCTTAACTCCTGTGCCTGGAAGAAGCACAGAACATTTCCTTGCCTACTGGTTCAACGCAAATATCCACAGCCAGGAAAAGAATCCTAAAGATGTCATTTTTTTTTGCCCCAAGTATAAAATTTTATTAGGCTTAATTAGAAGACATTCTTCTTGGACAAATATAAACTTTGCCCATTTTAATAAGTAAGAAAAATAAGGCCATCAAACACAACACGCTCTTGAATTAAACATCCCATGTGAAGCTGCGGATGAGGATAAAAACAGGTTTTCCCCCAGTCCATTGGTTTATCCCACCACTGACCAACTCTTGATGAGGTCCCCTGACCTATTCAGATGTTGAGTTGCATCCCACCCACCTCAGCTCTCAGCTTTGCACAGCTCCTTCCATGCTTCCAGCAGCTCCTGCCTCCACCTGCTGCAGTTACTCACAGCTTTGCAGGGTATGAAACAACCCCTACATACATCAAACCACATTTAGCAGAGAAATTAAGCACGTCAGCTCGTAGCAGCACATTACAAGAGCAATCTCAGCTTACCCCAAACAGCAGGGTAACTAAATGACTTTCTTATTCCTGGCTTCAGTCAAGGAAATGAGGTTTGACTGTCGAGTACTCATCTAAATCAGCAGAGCTTACAGAAGCGCTTTGGGATCATCACGGGTGAAAGGGCCATTCTTATTCCTGATGATGGAAAACAGTTTTTGCTGAATTATAGCTGTGGCTCCAGATTTTCAGTGCCCAGATAGGAATTCTGAAGGAATTACCAATACAAGTTGGTGCAAATTACTCTGCAGTAATTTGTGTGGGTGTGGGTTTTTTTCTTCATTAGATATCAGCTTCCTCACTGTGTTTTCTAACCTGAAACTCCAGAGCAATTCTGTGAAGCAGGCAGATATCAAAGCCACGGCTACCAGAGCGTAGCAAACACGTGCCAGGTCCTCCATGATGGAGACAAGCACTAGAACAACATCTTGGCCAGCATTCCTTGCTTTGCAGGCAAACTGTCAATACTGAAATGTCTAAAACTGTGCCTAACGAAGGCATTCCAGTTTATTTGGGTCACAGAAGGGTGCTCGTTTTTATAGTTTTGTTTTGCAAGGCAAAATATGTAAAACTAATAAGGAATAAAAGAAAGGAAAACAAAACCAGAAACGAAACAAGCCAACAATGTATGATTCTTGGTCATAGGTTCTCACCCCCGGCCTCTTGGACTAAAGCAGCATCAGGAGAAAAAAAAAATGATTTTAAACCACTAGAAGCTGCAAATCAGTAAAGGAGACAAAATGAGAACTCATTCCTAGCAGATCAACCACAATGGCCAAACAGTTCTGGTGGGCAGAACTACCTCTGTGTGACCAACGTGGATGGAGAGCCAAGCCAAACCCTCAATACTGCTGCAAGAGCATCTTAAATACAGGTAGGATTTCTTACTGCTTACTTAGCAGCTTACTTACTACTTACTACTTACTTAGCAGCTTACTGCTGCTACGTTACTGTTATGATGATCTCTGTATGAACACACTTGCACAGGACCTTACAGATTCTTCATAGTTACAAGCTTGTCCTGAAATGCTCTTCTCTGGAATGTCTGGTTTGCACATGACATAGCCTGTGATGTCTAGAAAACATATAAAACATTCTTGAAAAGGAGTCATTTCCTCCGTGGACAAAGACATAAATCCTGCAACTACATAAAATCTAAGGGAGCAGGGACAGCAATTACTCACAGGAATACCTGACTCAGTGCTGAAGTCTCTTTGAGCCATAAACACAACGTGACACAGCTGAGACTAAACAACATTCACAGCCCAGGAAAAACCCAGGTCTGGAGGAACACTCAGTCAGAACATCTGAATGCACAGAAGGACCTTAACATGGTCCTCTGCTTACCTACATGTTTCAAATGATTTATACACTCTCCACACTGGTGCAGGTTTGTCCTGAAATCTAGCCAATGCTACGCAGTCACTCTGAGCTGAAGACTTGAGCATGCAGCACTCTAATGGCTAAAGGAAACCTCTCTTGAACTCAGTTTTTTTCCTCATACGCTTCATCTTCTACTTGAGCTGAAAAATGCAGAGAAAAAAAAAACTTCATCATATCATAAAGACAGGTATTGGTACAGTTAAAATCTGCGTGTGTGTTCCTCGTGAAAAAAGGAGATGCTCAGGGCTCAAAAGGAAAGCTGGGCAAGAGAAGGACTCTCTGATGAAGACAGGAAAGGCTCTTTGCAGCAAGAGTGTGGTATGTGGCAGCACGCAGGTGTGCCATCCCTATGCGTACTCAGTGTCATTTCCAAGAGATAAATTATTATTAAACACTCAAATGCACAGCCTTGCTTTATTTTTAGGCTTCTGTTTGGGTGCCAAGCTCTTTAAAAATCACCCAGTCTGAGAAGCACTATTAAAAGAAGAAACTGAAGAGCAGCCAAATTCTTAGCCTGTTGCAAACATTGTATTCTGCAGGCTGTGGTTCAGTTTGCATTGTATTTGTGCGTCAACAAATGCCCTGAAGGAAAGCAAGAATTTACATAAAGTGCAGTGCTTACCAAGGACAACATTCCCAGGAACTGGGTGTGCACAGCCTCCTCTCTTTCTTCCCAGAAAAACCTTTATCTTGAATTGAGCCACGTGGAATAGCTATGCCCCCACTCATTCACATATTCAATGCGCTATGAGCCATACACTGGCAACAACCATAGATCAACACAGCTGAAAAAAATACAAGCCAACCCCTCCCCCAGTGAATTCCATACTTTTCTAAGCAGGTTACAGCAGACACGCATCCTTTCCACTCAAGCTTAGCAAATATGAAAAGCTACTTTTGCTGAAATTGATATCCAGCTTCCCACAAGTCTTGGCAGGGAGAGGATTTCACCTTGCTGCTGCAGGCTGGATACCAAGACGGGTATCAGAAGTTCTGTAACTCAGCTTTTTAAGGCTGAATTCCAATCAGAGGTATTGCCCCGAACGGAGACAGGAGGTACTAAAAAGGAAACAGCTCAGAAGAATTATTCACATTTGTAAAAATGATTTCGTAGCATCACTGCGCAAAATAGGATTTGCAGACTCAAAAGCTTAACTATTCCATTTTCCTTGTACTGGAAATTCAGATAATAACGTTATCTAAGATTGATATCTTCCTTACAGACTTAATCTCACTTCTCAGTGAGACAGCAGAGCTCACTTGATAGCATCTGTCTTTGGATGCTCCAGAACTACACTGCTGTGGCACAGCCTGGTCAAACTGTACTCATTCCTACAGCAGAGAGCAACTTAGAGCTGCACTATTCATAAATACACATTTATTTTTCATTAGAAATGCATAATTACAGCATTTAAAAGCATTTTCCCCTAGAAAAGTAGTTAAGCAACAGTACAAACGAAATTGTTAGTCTTCTGCAAATAAACATTTTTCATTACACTGAACAGAAAACACCAGCAAAAGGCTAATACTCGCAGTTATGGGGTTTTTCTTTTTTTTTCCTTTGTTTTTTTTTTAATATTTTCCATTTTTGTTATAAACACCATTGCAAATAAAAAAGCTGTCTGAACGGTGAAAAATATTTGAGCTCTTGATCTTCTTGATACGTGGTAAAGCAAGTATTGCAAAGCAGCAATACACCTCCCAAGACATTTTGCAGACATTCAAATGGTGTATTTCACAGAAGAAACGACAGGATGAAACATGAATTGAAGTCTCACTGTTTCCATTAGTTGGGTTTCTTTCCAAACTGACTTTTTCCTCCTTAAATATACCTATGGGCAGGTCACGTGTTTGCTTTATTTTTCTGAGGGGTAAATTCTCAACAGACGCAGCAATGCAGCTCCAATTGCAGCAAATGGCTCTGGTTTGTTCTGGGTGAGCACAAACGGATGGTCAGAAACCTGCTGTGTGCACAGGAGCCACTGTCAGCCTATGAGTCCATCTTCCTGGGGCTGCACGACGACTGCAGGGCTCCATTTCCCACCGTGGCTCGCTGACATCTCAGCTCACGCAGCTTTTCACCACTCTCTTATTGGATTTGGATTGCTCCGTGTTCTATCTGCATCTCTGGTTGGATTGCTGACTGGAGGGTGTCAGTGCCCTGCAGAAAGAAAAGGGAGATCAGGAAATCAATACGAAAAACGTTTGTCGCTGATGCAACCAAAGGAGCAAATCACATTAATACAGAGTTCTTCTCTACACCAGTGCAATATCTGCACGAATATCAACTCCACGGTGGAGCTGAAATGTGTGCTTACAAAGGCACTAAAAATGGCCAGAAGAACAGAATGGCTTCCATACAAAACCTAAGCAGAAGACTAATGGCCTTCAGGATGGAAAAGAGAAGGCTGAAAGAACAAACCCGTAACGAGGGTCTGTAACATCATGAGTGGCACAAAGAGAGCAAATAGGGAAGAAAAGAAACCTATTTAAAGGTCTCTTCCCAGAAAGGAACCAGCCGTAAGGAGAACCAGAACTAAAGCTGTCCGTGCCCAAGAGGATGTGGGCTGGAGCTGAATGGTGCTACGGAAGAAAAACCCATCAATGGCAACTGCAGGAAGGCCAACAAGTCCCAGGGTGACAAAACTACTGTAGTATAATTATGTCTGCTCTGTGCTCCTAATTTTCTCTGCTGGTTCAGGACACAAGCAGGCTGCTGGCCTTACCCCTGCAGTCATTCTCTGCTCTGTGCCAAATGAGAATACTGCTACCAATGTTTTCTGCCTCTAAACTCTTCCTAAGGGCCTCAGGTTCTCCCCACTTTCCAAGCCTAAGCAGTCCTCCGTGAAGGGAGTTAACGTAAAAGCAATTAAAGGAGGTCTGATCAAAGATGGAGTTGCCCCACATCAGTAACTACTGGGGTAATACTGCAGTACTGCAGGGTAATCCTGCAGCAAATCACCCTTTGGACCAAGTCAGCCAGTGTACAGAAAACCAGATCACGGAGCATGTTAAAGCTATAAAATGAGAAGCATTTCAGAACAGCTGTACTGGCTTGGATAAAGTCCCTCACACCCAATAATCCTTCCCCTGATAGCAGCCAATATCACAAGCACAGATAAACTCTGAGAAAAGGGCAAGTGCTTAATGGTATTTTCCTGCACACTCCCACAGATTCCGGAGATCTGCCCTGGATGGATTTTCCCTCCATAAATTCATCTAATCGATGCTTTATGTAACGTCCTGGATACAGAAGTGTTTCCGTGGAATTCTTCTTTTATGACAATGTCTCCCCTGCTCTCAGCCTGGGTCTGAGGCTCGATGAACCACAAAGAGGCAGAGGTGGAAATTCAACCTGCGTTCCTCTCCCTTAGGCTTTGCCATACAGCCACAGATTATTTATTCAAGTGAAAATACGGGAGGTTCAAAATCATAAAGCACAGCTTCTATGCGACAACTTGGCTGTGAAATTTTCTCTCCATCTCTCTGATTTATGGCCAGTAATTGCACACCACTACAAGATCTGTACCCAGAGGTAATTCGGCACTTATTTACACATTCAATAAATTGGTGTCAATAGATCACTGTCAATAGATGAGTGTCAGAGCAGTGAATAATCCTAACATACTGCCACATCTGCTAGCAGGAAAGTCTTCAAGGGATCCAAGTTTTCTCTCCCAGTAGATGAAATCTTAATGGAATTAAAATAGCGACCAAATAACAGGCATAATGGTAATGCTGAATATTTCTCCAAAATTCAGACTAACGTAGAAGATTGCCCAAAGGGGACAAGAAGCACAACTTAGGTTTGAAATTGCCTGCAGAAGAATGTTACCACATTAATAGCTCGTATTTATATCTGTTCTATAAGGGAACTAAGAGCCTTTTGGAATGCTTGCCACTCTTAATTCTGCCCACAGCCAACTTGCAGATGCAAAACCATGCACTGCACTGAGAGCACTGAATGGAAGTGTGCAGTTCTGTGTGCTTCAGCTGGAGTCAGAGAAGGGACTCGCAGCAAACAGCTCCCTGAGATTCAAAGTCGTTGAGAACATCTCAGTACCTTGGCAAAGCAGCCCACGAATCCAATCGTTGCTCCAGTCTCGGTGAGAGATACCTCTATGACCTCTCCCTTCTGATGAAGGCCTTTCTAAGCCTGTAGGACTGTTCCACAACATTAGCCAAAAAAGCTACAGCTATCCCCATAACTCCAAGCAACGCAAATTCCAAGTTGGTTTCTCTAATTCATTATCAGATCCTTGGTTTTCAGTTTGTGTAAACCGAGGAAATATTTATGGCAAACTTATTTTTAGTCTGTTTTTCCTTTCATACTTTTCTTATTTCACATTCCTTTTCTGTTTCTCTTCAGCTCTGTATAAATCTGTGGTTAACCACAATACTAAAATCTAACACGGTGCAAAGTGTCCCTGAAAAGAAAAGTAGCTCCTCTGGTGGCTGCCAGTCGTGTGGGAGACGGATGCTGATGTTTATAACCACAGCCTCCTGCCATGGGAGGTGGGAGCCAAGGGGGGAGCACAGCCTCCAGGAACAGATCCAGCCCATGGGTGCTGGATTTGAGGTCTCCAAGGCATGGAGTGAGGACAGCAGCATGGCAGGAGAGAAACACCTCTTGCTATCTGATGCCTATATGCCCGTTAGTTGCATGGGACCAGCAGTACTCTTGGTACAGCTTCAAGAAATAAGGCACGACCCATCAGCAGTGCTCTCGTTGTCCAGCACTATTACAAGTGACTGTGAATCGATGACTGAGGAGGCCTGAAAGCACAGAGGCAAACCTAGGGAAGGAACATGACTTCCTCTATTTCTTATGCAGCTCAAGAGACCCAACATCCAAATGTTTGCAGCCAGATCAGAACTCTCTGCAAAACTGCGTATCTATCAGACAAAATTCCCTTCCCAGATTGGCTGCTGTGGATAGCATTATATTCTGGCTGGTAAGGCAATACACCTCCTACAAGCACTAGGCATTGTCTAGAAAAGGAGCCACTACAGTTGGGTTCATGGAAGAACGTGTAATCACCTTCAGAAAAATCTGACAACTGCCTTTTTGTCTTCCATAACGGCCAGCAGGAGTGGCTTTGAGTTGGTGCTAGCCTCAGCTACATGACTGCTCAAACAGACCCAGAAAAGACATAAAACACACCTCCTCCACCTTAACTGAGACCATCAAGCGTTCACTTACAATTGCATACATTGCAGCTCCCGTGGGAAATCCAGGCTGCGGATCAAAAGAACTGGAAAACTTCTGTCAGAAAGAGAATAACCTTTTTAAGAGAAACCTCAGTCTGAAAAACACTTTTTGGATAGTTTCCAAGCCAGTTTTTCCTCCATGTCCTGTAAATATGGCTCTCAGCCCTCAAGGATGCAGAAAAACAATGGTGACCAAAATAACTGTTCTCTGGGGGCACCGAGCAACAACGCCGAAGAAGGAATCGTCAGTCACCAGTTTTACCTTTAAGAAAATTATGTTTCTTATTATAGATGGCTCTATTTTTTTTTTTAACCAGTTTGGAAATAGGATCATATTCTCAAATGAGTGCTTGTGCCCATCCACACCTGAAGAAGATGACACTTCTGCTAAATTTTGTGTTTTTGGTTTGGAAACAGGGCCGTGAACTCACTCAGATAGCTCATCTGGCAGATGTTCCAAACGAGTTAAGTACATTGAGAAGGTAAATATATATATATGGCAGATATATATATATTGACACATAAACACAGGCATACTTGACTGGTTGCAGAGTGGTCTGTCACTGGTGTGAGCTGCACATACTGGACTTGGATATCGCTGCCTTGCAGTGGGGATCCATCAACTCCTCCTGATGCAGGCTCTGCAGATGCAACAGCTATCAGCTGAGCGCCCTGCAACACCTGCAAGCAGAGCAAAGGAGAAACAGCTTGTGAACAGGCACAGCCAGAAATGCATTAGGAAACAACGACCTGAAAACAGATGCAAAGCCAAAATTAAACAGAAATTTAAGAGAACTTGTCTTCAGTAACAGCTTAAACAATATGGGTCTCCAAGAGGACGTGGTACAGACATGGAAGATTCTCACACAAGGTTCTCACTGCATTTTGCCTTATGAGACCTGGATTCCTGCAGCTGTTCCCTGGAAGGGCTAACAAGCACCATACCTGGAAACGTTTGGCCCTCTTATGATCCCTAACACAAAATAAGTCATCCCCTACCTGTATCAACACTAGCAAAGGACTATATCACCCTGGTGGCCTATGCTAAATAGATCAATTCTAATTCCAATTCATTTGCACAATAGTTAGCACACTAATTCACCAGTCCAATTACCACATCTCTATTCTCTGGGTGCATCCAATTCCCCCCAGCTCTGCTGAGCTGTACTTGCAACCCAAACAAAAGCAAGGCTTGTAAACTTAAGAAGCCACACGGAAGGAAAAACCAAAGCAGTGATTGTGCTGCATAGTTTGTAAGTATGAGAAGTGTTCTGTTTCACAGATTGCAGCTATGAAAACTGATCTGTTTATTCTGCCAGCCAGCAGATGAGCACAGCAGTGCCGTCGGCTCAGGTTCCTCATAGGATGAGCTGGTGGGAAGCTGCTTCAGAAACCTCTTCTGCTCGGTTTTATCATGGCAGAAAGAGAGAGGGAGAAAACAAAAGGCAAACATTGAGTTCACTTCTAGCATTCTTGCACCTTCAGGTTGAAGATAAGAGGGTAGAAGACAGGTTTGCTGGGGAAAAAAAAAAGGACTTGTTCTGTTTTGCTTGTTTGCTGTTGTCTCTTTGCATGGAAATATTGGGCTCCTGTGGCTGGGAAGCATTTCAAAAGATGTTTTCTTGGCAAACTGCTTCCAATGAGAGATAGTGGCTTTCCTAAGGAGTGGGCTGTTGCCGCCCTCATGATAAACGACACCTCCCTAAGCACTGCAAAAGATAATTGATGAAGGATTCATAATTCTGCTAATGATTATTGCAAAGGGTAAGTGGGACAGACCGAGCAGTCTGCACTGCAGTAATGCCAACAGCACACAGCCATCTCCCAACTAATGTGTTCACTGTTATATAAATAGAGAGACAGAGCCAAGATACTTATTCTCACAGCCAAACACATTCAACTTTCGACAATTTGTTACAGTAATGTTTATCTTCCCATTGTATGTGAAGGTGTAGATTTACAAATTACTGCTAATTAATGCTCGCAGCCACTGACTCTACACATCTGCATGCTGACTGCTTGAGGCTGAGTCCCCCGATAGCCGAAGAGCAACAGAAGAGCAGATGGTTCACCCAAAATTGCTTGCTTAAATGCATCCCTGCAATGAGAGCAATTGTAATTTACTACTTGAAACACAAATCAGAATAAAATATACATATGTGAACAACAGCAAGTCCCCCGATCTCATTTTAAAATGCAGCCAAAATATACAAGTTCCATTTTGGTTTCTATATGCTGTGAGTGCCGTTTTGTTTTTAACCACCTCTGGTATTTGAACCACAGCGCTCAAAAGATGCCTTTCAAACGAAGGAAAGAGAACCGAGAGCAAAAATAACATTCTGAACAAAAGCCTCCCTTACCCAAGTATGATTTCTCAGCTGATGGGAGGGTGGGTGGCCATGAAGGAGTGGGCAGCACAGCCCCTCCTTGGGGAGGGTGGGAGGCCAAGAGGTGACCCCTAGGAAGGACCTTTGGGGTGTTGGCAGGGTTTTATGGGGATCTTGGATGTTCTGAGATACCTTCTGCACCAAGCTGCAAAAGGATGCTGCGTTCTGTTTTTACAGGAGTAAGCAAAAGCCTCTTGTCCTGCACTATTTACTTTGGAACGACATGATACGCCTCATCAGAACTACACGGCAGTCCGTCCTATTGATTGTCTGCAGCTCTAAAATGTATTTGGTCTCAGTAACTTCTGAAACAAACCTCAGGACGACTGCAAGCAACCAAACCAGCCCCTTTCTTGCCCGCTTTAACAACAAAGAAGCCTACAGCTGCTAACAGCACCAGCTTCACTGTCTTAGGATGCGCTCCCAACTGCACCCCTTACAAAGGGAATCTCATCACAGAAGCATAGAATGGCCTGGGTTGAAAAGGACCACAGTGATCCACCACTGGTTGGATTTGATGACCTTTAAGGTCTTTTCCAACCTGAGCAGTTCTAAGCCACCCTTTCTAGCTCTCTCCAGCAGCACCACTGATCGACACATGGTTCAGAAAACACCTAATGATGCCAATGGAGTGGGAAGTTTGCTTATGGTCCTGGGGGCTCTACAATACTTTCTTTCATAGTATTCAACGTGCCACAGAAAAGGAGGCACCCCAATTTCCTTTCACACAGGCTAGGAAGGTCCAAGATGAAGAAATTCTCTCCAAATCCCACGCTGACATGCAAACAGTCAAACAAATGGGAAAAAGAACAGAGTTCATACAGCAGACTGCAGATAAAAGCCCCAGCCCTACGACTTCAATCTGCCCCATCTCACAGTTCTGTCGTGTTTGCCACAAATTCTATAGGAAACTATGTGCAAAAATTACAGACATCAAGGGATCAACAGCTTTATGTGGCACAGTGGAGGAGTGGGGGAGCAGAGACCTCAGCAGTAGGTGCAGGTGTGAGGATATGGCTTTTCTTTGGCTGCTCACTTGGCTCCCAGACCAATACTTCAACTTTGTGATTCTTACCCGCCCTTGACCTTAAAATAAAGGAACTGTACCACAAAAATTAACAATCTGCCCTGAAAATGAACCTCTTTTCCCAACTCCGCTGGGCTCCTCTAACATCCTGCCTCGCTGCTCCAAAACAGGTAACAGAATATGGTTAAACTGAAAAATAATAAACTTTCCTTCTAACAGAAGGGATTAATTCGTGCTCTGGACACCCACAAACAAGCAGCTTGGAGGCAGCTTCCACTCACTCAGCACATAACCCAGCAGGACCCGACTCTGAGTTTTTGCTCCTGCTCACTTGGGTTGGTGAGGGCTCAGATCAGTGCTAAGAACAGCCCTACCAAAGTCCACCCTTAAATTAACAAGCAAACCTTAAAAAGTGTATTTTTTTTTTTAATAGGTCAGGGGAATATTTGGAAAAAAGGCATGTTTGGCTATCTGCTACTGCTTGATGGTAGTGTAAGGTGTTGTCTTGACAGCGATGAGATGTTCAGCTCTCAGAGCCTTTACATCACCTTTACATACCCCTCTTTGCAGATGCTTTGAAGCTACCGATGCTCTTCAAGCACTGTTGGTGGCCTGGCCTGATCTTCCCAACCTTCACATCTCAATGATGACAGCACTGCACGCTGACCCTGCTGCACAACCCACCTCAACCACAAAGCACCAGAGAGCCCCATCCCTCACCATATCCAGCAGCTCTCAGAAGAAGAAAATGTTCCCTGACTCCTTCCGAAAGAACACTGAGTGCGTTTCTATTAGTTTTGATTTTCAACCATCCTAGAAATACCAGAAGGAAAAGTATTTTGCTCAGCTGTTTATAATGATGTGTGAACTCCTGGCATTGCCCGCGCACACAACCGCAGCCTCTCTGAGCAAACATTTGCTCTCCTTAGAGCTTCCAATGAGACTCAAGAGCCAATGGGTCTGATAAAACAACCTGAGGGTTGGACACATCCCTCCTGTTCTCTTGAAGCATTTTGTGCCCATAGACATCATCACCCACCCCTCCTTACAGCAACACGTGGGCTGGATGGGACCCGCAGAGCCTTGCAGCAGCATCCAGCTGTGCTCCCATTCACCCCGACCTTGGCCTTCCTCCCCTTGGGTGCTTTTTGCTTCCTTCCCCCTCTTGTTGTTTTTCTACCCTTCTCTTCTCAAAGTCTTGATGGATGGAAACATGAAGGCTTTGAGTCGGGAGGTCCCACATTTCTATTTTTGGTCCCGTCTTCAGTGAGTTTGCCATGAAAAATGTGGTAATAATAAAATTAGTAGTAATAATGAAAACCAGCAATCTTCTCTGCTCTCCTCCTTTCCATTTTTGCCCATAACTAATAGTTCCATTCAACATTCATCTGCCAGGGCAGGAAATAATAATAATAATGAAAAAGAAAAAAAAAAAAAAAAGATTTAAATATAATAGATTTTCCTTTGGTTTCTTCCAAGATTATTCAAACACAATTTCCAACCATGGTTCAGTTCCTATCATCACATCCTCTGCTGATTTTACTTATCACAGAAAATGGTTCATCCTTTTAAAGCCTTTTAAAGTCATTCTCTATCCCCCGACCCTCCAATAAAGGTAATTGTTTCAGGATAACTGAAGTTTGCTTAGCAAAAAACCAAACCCCTCAGTCTGGTCCTTGACAGATTGAGCCTTCTGAAACACATTCTTGCTACTGTTGTTGTGTACTTTTTTATTAATCTAGGCAAGCCCATATGTTTGCCTACCTATAAAAAGCTCAAAAACAAGACACACTGGGATTTCAATGCCTTTTCTTTCCACCATTTCTTCCCATTCCTGCTGCAGGAATGCAATAAAAGACGACTTTTCTTTGAATAATGAGACTGAACCACTGAAAGGCTGGTTGTTCATGGATGGGTCACAGCAGAAAATGCTGTCACTGATGCACAGCACCTGAGCAAACGCCGCACGTCAGAAGTGAGTTTTGCAGAGGAAAATGGGAAGCTCTGTGGGATGCTGCAGCTAAAACACAGGTGAAAGGACACAAAAGTGTACAGACAGCAATGGCTTTACTGCCCTCCTGTCATCACCGATCCATCCAAAGGACGAGCACAGCTCCAAGCAGGTTGCCAAAGCTTTGGCAGCACACTGTTCTCAGCACAATGCATTACTTTGCATTTGGCTTAATTAAAAGGCGGGTGGAGTCAATCATATCAGAGAGCAAAGATGACCTTTTGCTTTCATTCTTACTTTCATTACTGAGCGTTTCATTACCATTACATAGCATTAATTATCAACTTTCTTTCATATCTTTCATTGAAACACCGAACAGCATTAATCAAAGAGATTTGGGGGAAAACACCACAAAATACAAACAGGAAGGCTTCAATGGCATTTTTGCAGTATATCAACTAAACTATTTCCAATAAGTTTAACACTACCTGCAATCATTTGCTATGGAGCTTCCTTTCTGTGATCTGAATGGTGTCTTGGAAATGCAAAGCCAACAAGTAGAGGCAGTCAAGTCCATAGAAAAGTACACAGTCTATTTTTGATAAAGTAATATTGATTCATATTAGGTACTGCAACATTTTAATTATTTACTAAGTGCATTCTAAACTTTTCCCTGAAAATTGAATTAAATTGAATTAAAAATGCACCCCATCTGTCTGTGGTCAGATGGGCCCCATCGAAATATAAAAACAACTGTTGCCAAAGGAAAAATCAGGCTATGACATCTGCTTTCCACTTGGGAAAACACCAGACACCAGGTAGGGACTGGGCTATGGAAAGAAACAGCCATGGGCTGTGGGAGACCCAGCAGTAATGAAGTGACTACAAGTGAGAGAACAGAGATTCCTATTTGCATTTCCCATCACCCAAATGGAATGGCTCCGCTCACCTGTCCTCAAGCACTGCTCTGTGTCTGATAAGGATTCTGCAGCAAATCACACGTGAGAAGATTGCTTGAGGCAATACATTCAGTTTCTCATTCCGATGCATTTTGCTTAGAATAAAAGCGAGCTAAACCGAATGTAAGTGGAAACGACATAAAAAGGATTCACTGCCCTTAAAGATTAAGGGTATCATCCTGAAGTTAATGACCTTGTTTGTAAAGCTTTACTTTGGGTCATTCCTGATTCCATTGACCCCCTGTACCTAAATTTGCTATTTATTTCCTGCATAAAACGTGCCAATACGAAAATAAATCCAGCAGATATAAAAGTCCAAGACAGAACCATTCCGGGAGAGAGGAACTCGCCCCGCTGTGTATTTCTAAGCATGCTGCATCGAACCGTGCAAAATGTGACCTTAAATCTGTCAAAACTTCATTAACTTACACCCCTACAGAGCCATATAACTGAGAGCACCTCCTTTACATTCCCCAAACTAAAGCCCATGAAAACCGAAACTGATTTCGGGTCTACCAAGTGTGGAAAAATGAGGAGAGTAATTCCAGAGTACGTTTTTATCAGTGGCACTATTTCCTCGCATAACAAATAATAAAGCATCTCATCTGCTTTTACTTGGAGCGTATCAAGCAGCACGGTTTTATTCCATAATGTCTACTTTAAGATTCCCTTAATGCGCCGGGACAAATCCCGAACACAAACTGCAGCGATTGTGGTTAGCTGAACAAACTTTACAAAAATGTCCATCTTTCTGGTTAATGTGGTTGGATCGAGCTAGATAAGGGGCAGCAAGCTGTGGCTTAGCAGATTTAAACCATCTGCAGCTTCTAAAGAGCAGGAGCCCCTTCCCAGCACCTTGCTCCCCACAAGCTGCGTTCAGAGAGCCCCAAGGAAAGTGGGGCTCTGCAAACCCAAGGGACAAACCTCAGCCTCTGAAAATCTATGGCATGCCATAAAGCCACCGGTATGCTTCAGCACAACAGCTTTATGGAGAGCTGCAGCCGTCGGAGTAACACTGCAATGGGCCCCGAGCACAGCAGAGTGAGAGGCACAGAGCTGGAGTGAGAGGCACAGAGCTGGAGTGAGATGCACAGAGCTGGAGTGAGATGCACAGAGCTGGAGTGAGATGCACAGAGCTGGATTGAGATGCACAGAGCTGGATCGACGTTTGGAAGGGAAAACATGGCAGAAGTTCATGATCTTTATTAGCATTCCCCTGTACGTGGTTTTTTTTCCCTCTAATAACTTGTAAATAAATAGTCTGGGGTCTCTGGAAAGCGTTCACATCTGATTTGGTAAATAAGCTGGAGAAACGTAAGGGAGCCCAATAAATGGAGTCAGTTCATGTTCTCTTGTTTCTCTTTTAAAACAGACACCTCTCACACCAGCACACTCCCCCCAGCCCTTTCCAAAGCACAATTTAACCAAAGCAGTCTGACCCACTATACCTGAATATAATATATATAGCATGTATAGTATTTACAAATGCACAACGTCTATGAAAAAGGCAAGGAGATCACAACCTGCACCCACATTCATAGAACCACAGAATGATCTGGGTCAAAAAGGAGCACAGTGCTCATCCAGCTCCAACCCCCAGCTGTGTGCAGGTCACCAACCAGCAGCCCAGGCTGCCCAGAGCCACATCCAGCCTGGCCTTGAATGCCTGCAGGGATGGGGCATCCACCATCCTGCCTGAACTAAGGGTGGAGGTGCAGACATTCAGTTTAAGCATCTCATGCTTCTGCTGAGCCAGCACAGCGCTGTGTTTGTCCACTCAGCTCTCCTAGTCCCTCTGAGGAGTGGCTGGTGGCAAATGAAAAACCTAATCAGTGTAATTAAGACTTTATCTTTGCACTGTTGCACTGGCTGAAAGGGATGCAGGCTTAATTGATGTGAAACAAAGGACCAAATTAATGGTCTTTCTATCACATGATCTAAGACTTCACACAAGCTCATCATACGTAAGCAGTTCAAACCTACATCAGCCTTTTTTGTTTGCTTTTTTTAATCCAGAGAATGATCCACGTCACAGGTAGATGGACAGTAAGGTCCCTGCCAGCATCAGAAAATAGGTAACAAAGCAAAGGAACAGGTATTGTCCCAAAATGCTTTGGGGTCACATCCTACTGATGCCAAGAAGGGTCCAATGCACACAGAACTGAACTCAAGTCCCATAAAATTATGCTCAATAAACCAAAACACAACACAGGCCCTCACTGAAAATGTACTTCAAAACTGGCATGTGTGCAAACCTTGATTATAATTAGTTGGCAGTTCTGCTGCAGATGTAATTTCAGTAAAAATTACTTGGATACGGAAAGAAAAATTACCTCATCTAAATCGACCGTATCGAATTAAGGGGCTTGTAAGGCAATCTGCACCATACATCTGACTCATCTATTGTACAAAGATGCTCTCAGGAAATGGCCCGCAGGGGGAAGTTTCCCCAAACGACTCTGTGGTTAACCAGCAGCTCTCCTCAGACCTTGTACTTCCCAAATCACAACCCGTGGCCTCACTGAGCTGTTACACAAAAGATAAGTTTTGTGCACAGGTACCTGAGTTAAGGAGTTTGAGTATTTCTTGCTCTCCTTCCCCCCTAGAGGTGAGGCTCAGGCTGCAGTTCCTCCATCTCTTTTCTGCATCTCTGCTTAGGTTAAGCAATGTGTTACCTTATTCAAGCTACACACATGCACATAAGCAGATATAATCAGCCCACCAAAATCATTCCACATATCTCAATCATCTTTCAGAAAGAAAAAAAAAAAGAAGAAAAAGCAGCAATATACCACCAAGCATTTCAGCCTCCTGCATCGCTACAGCTTGCAAAATCTTCTGAGTTAATTCAATCTAAGAACGTGAAAGATGATTCAAATCCTCACAGCTGCAACACTTTGTGATGCAGCACTTACTGTTAGCAGTAGGTACAGTGAAGTGGATGGAACTGCTTCCAAAAGCAAGGATTTTTAAGAGCAGACCATTAAACCTCTCTACCATAATTCACTATTTTGAGAGACAGTAATGAAGCTTTTGGCTTAAACAGTTTTTGTTGGTTGGTTGCTTTTTTTTTCCCCCCCCCATTAAAATGTTGTTTTTGGGATTTGGTCAACATAGAACTGAGTGCTATTAAGAAACAGTTTGGAGAGTGCAGAGACAAATACTACGGTGTCAAAGAAATGGTTTGAAGCTGGAGCTGCTGAGCGTATGAGCTGCAGAGGAGTCAGCCCTGAGCGACCCAGACTCACTCCCACTGACCAGCACTGATAGAGGTTATCCCAGTGAAAAATAAACGGTGACTCACCAGCATCTGGCTGGTGGGAAAGTTTTTGTTGTGACATAACAGCCAAGCGGGAGAGGAGAGCTTCGTCTTCCAGGGCTGTCTTCCTTTATGTTTTTGTGTGACAAGTCTAAAAATGTAAATATGGTTTTAAATGTCACCCCGCTGGTCTCATCCTCCAGTCTGCGGATCCTGCCAGCATGAGTTACGCTTCAGCGAAAGGTCAAGAGAAATGCTGGAGCACTTAGCTTTACGACAAACACACACTGCAGAACTCTGCTGAAGTCTTCAGCCACTTCCAGCACAAAGAGCATTCAATCCTTTCGCAAATAACTTCAAACTACAATCAGGCTGCTGGTGCTGACGAGAGGATCTGTCCCCTGTGATGAGACTAGCAGTAAATACACCACTTAAAGCAGCCAGCCCAGATCACTGAGGATCCACCAGAATCACACACATCTGTTATCTCGCTCTGAAACTCCTAAAACAAAGTATGGGCTTCTATTCAGAGCAGTGATTTCAGTTTGATTCCAAATAGAAGAGGCATGGAGGGGAGCTGCAAGTGTTTGCATCACAGCTGGCAGTGAATTGTTGGTTGTTTTTAAAATGAGCAATATAAGATATGAAAGTTTGGTGCTTGTTGCTTGGGCAACAAAACACTGCTCCCACCGTACGCCGCATGCTGCTATTAAAAGGGAGAAATATGGATGGGGGAAAGCACATGTTACAATGGCATGAGCCTAAATGGGTAGGGGAACTACAGATCTGGAGCACTGCAATGCAGGGTGGTGAGGCACTGGCACAGGTTGCATAAGGAGGCTGTGGATGCCCCATCCCTGCAGGCATTCAAGGCCAGGCTGGATGTGGCTCTGGGCAGCCTGGGCTGCTGGTTGGTGACCTGCACACAGCAGGGGGTTGGAACTGGATGAGCACTGTGCTCCTTTGCAAGCCAGGCCATTCTATGGTTCCTAAAGAGAAGAAGTTGAATACACTACCTCTCGTACTTTAATTATGGAGTGGTGTGATCAGTTCCATCTGTAACAGTCAGAAGTGCATAATGGCTCCAAAGGGGAAGCAGAACTGCAGAAGGAGGTGCCTGTAGCTGTGCCTGAGCTACAGATCACAGGAGCTGGAGAAAGCTGCAAGCACATACCTGTCCATTACAGAACACTTAAGTAAGAAAGCAGCGCTCCTGAGAATTGCCTGAACCATATTAAAAGTTTCTCATGAAAACTAGACAGAAAATTACACTATAGTCATAATACAAGAAAAAAAAAAGGCAGGAAGGATGTGACGAAGTGTAAATCTGACAGAAGTTAACATCAGGTTCAAACATTCAGTTTTTTTCCTGCCAGCAAGCCCAAGGAACCCAGGAAACCTAAGGCAGATGCCCTCTGACTGGCATAGATGGAGAGGGGTACAGAACTGTCAGTTGGCTCAGGTTTTACTTTTCCACCCCACGGCTTGAACACAAACAACTGAGAAATTCCATCAGGATGTGCACAGTTAGTATAAAATCCAGAACTGCAGGTTACAGACAGTCGTACCACGAGAAAGAGACACACTAACAGTTCATAACATTGCAACTACTTCCTCAGTAGGTATTGAGCGCGTTAGTGAGTAGCAAGCATCTTATTAAGTGGGCATCAACTTCTGTTTTGAATCCCAATTACATCAGGATGAGTGCTGAGGGAATCTGATGGATGATAGAAGGAGTGAGGCTTCTATGGGGCACACAGCAGAAGAGCTCAGTCTCCATTCCATGGCCACAGAGGTATTTCATGGAAACGTCTGTTGCTGTGCACACATCACTTCCATGCAAGCCATGGTTCCAGATGTTTTAAACAGAAAAGGATGACAAGAATGAATTGAAATACAAATATTTCAAAGTATTTCAACGTACCCCACAGCTCTAATCTTAGCTTTATCTAACAGTTAAATTCACGTAAAGAGAATCCAAACTAACAGGAACTTCACCTACACTGCTTAAATTCTAGCATGGAAAAGGACAGTGTGACTGCAAGCAGCTCAGTTTGCTCTGGCAATGACCAAAACCAAAAGCAGATGGAATGTATGCTTTAAGCTCTGTATCATGTTTCACTTATTAAAAAAAAAAAACACAAACCACCTATGTTTCACATCAAAAAGATTCTCAGACAATAGCGCTCCAAAGCCATTAGGAAAGAAAAATGATTGATTTCTTTTATTAAAGTAGGTGCTCTCGCTTCTATGCACTGTCATATTTGAAACTGTCATCTCTTGGACAAATTCAATCTGTCAGACAAACACAAATCTCCCTCCTCTGATTTCCATCAAAGCTCACAGATAAGAAATCAGTTATAAATGCTGCTGTGAAACCTCATCCTTTCTGCTCAGCTGCTCCATCGGCGCTCTGCTCAGCAACGGTGCTCTGCCTGTGCTTTCCCTTCACTCAGAGCACCACGCAGTCAGAGCTCAGCACAGCCCTGGAGAAGTGTTTTGCAACTGGTGCTTCCTTCACACCAGCGTTTGCAGTGATGAAAATAGGCTTTTTTTAATGTAGAGCCATAAAATGAAAATGGATCTTAACGGGGCACCAGTTTGGTGCATTATGTATTACGGCCACGCAGATGATACTTGCCCCATTTTGCAATTAATTCTTGGTTACTGATTTCCTCAGTTTATTTCTCTCGGGTTGGGGTCAATAAGCTGACCTTCAGGAGTTGCACGAAGTGCTAAAAATGCAAATTGCAGGTTGAGAGCACAAATAACATCCCTTTCCTGGTAGCGATTTCCAAATTGCAGCCTTGACTTGCACGCGTTAACCTCCAGCATGACGTCCAGTGATGCACAGGAAAGCATTTTCAGAGCAAAAAGCTGATAACCACAGCTCATCTGTTTCAATTTTGAACGAAGAAGTGACTGTTTATCCACTTCCCTTCCTGCACGGCTTAGAAAACCTCTATCAAGTCATTCTAAGCACATTAGGTAACATGTACGCACTGTTCTGCTATAAATCATTAAAATCTCTCCGTTTTGGGGTGGAAAACAATTGGCACAGTAGTCGAGCGCCTGTTCTCCCTCGTGGATTGAACTCTGGCCATATGTCTGCTGTCAGGGCAATTTCACCCCTGAAGAACAGCCTCGGGTCTGCACTGAAGTTCAGTGCTCTTATCTGTGCTCCGTCATTTATTCCATCACCGCTCGCGTTCATTTCCCACTTCTCAACCCGCGGCGGCCGCTTCCTATGGGCTGTGAAGGCAGGGATCGCCCGTGGGTGCTGAGGCTCCCAGTCCCCACTGCAGGGCTCCCACTTTCACCTCGGTGGGGCTCCCACCTTTCACGGCCTGCAGTTGAACTGAGCTCAGGCTCTCACACGCGGCGATGCCCTTCGCTACCGGCTGAGCCTGCGGGCCAGCCAAAGGCCTCTCCTCTCTGAAGGGATACGCAGGGAGCATTTGCATACACGTTAAACTTTCCCATCATCATCGTCTGCATTTTTTTTTTACGACACGCTTTGGAACAGCTCTCAGTCTTATTTTCTTTTTTTATTTCTCATTTTCGGCGAGAAAAGGAAGAGGGATACGGAGCTTGAATTTGAAGCAGACTTCAATGAAAGCTCTGAACCCATAACTATTGTTTTCTTAGAGCACACATCTGGCTTTCCCCAGCACACTGCCAGTTCTGTAACTCAGTTTAATACCCAGCTGGGATAATGTAAAACTAGCATATAACCTAAAATCAATGCTAGAAGCACATTTTTTTGTTCAGTAATACATGTATGCATTAAGTTCAACTTGACTAACATTCTACTCACATACTGAAAAGCTTCTATCGATGGAGGAGGGGGAGAGGAAAGGGAGAATCACACCCCAACCAGGCACTGTGCATGTGTGGCCACACAACTGGAGCCTGGAACCAAAGCTCACCCAAGCAGCATCAAATCATGCTCGTAAAAGGTTAAAATTACTTTGTTTTTTTTTTTGTTACAACAAAAAGGCAACTTTTTAAAGCGCAGACATTTAAAATGTGGTTTTCTCATAACATCAGAAAGGAATTATCAAAGAGTGTAGCACTGGTGTGTTGCAGGAATGTTCCCCGGGCTGTTGACAATCTTTTCCCTGACCAGCTTGAAACTCTCCTCTTTCTACAGCCCGTGGGAGGCACGATGTCTGCTAACAACATTTTTACTCTTAGGAAACTAAGCATACCACAGTGCACGGAGAAAACTGCTGCACACAGAGTGCTGAACCTACAGAACACTTATACAGAAAAGCATCTTCTTTTGGCAACTCCGATGGCCAAAACATAACTCAAAAGCCGGGGCAGCAATAAAAGCGACAACCCGATAATGTTCTCCCGAAGGCTGCTAATAGGTGAGCGCAAAGCAAGGAACACAGCGAGCTTATTTTAAAAGCAACTGGCAGAATAGTACTGAAGGAGTTGAAAGAGGTGTCTGTAACAGTTATTCCCTCCTCCAGCCCATTAATGCAAGAATTATTTGACTCAGGTTATCAGATTTTTGTTTGCACAGTGACTTTGCATCCTACCGTCAGAGCCTGATGCTGCACGGCTGGCTGTTCTTATGGAGGAGAATAAAGGCTTAAAGAGAATTCAGCCTTTTAGAAAGAAACATTTGGACTTGATCAAATCTGCTCTCGATACAAATTACGGTATTTACAAACCAGATTTGCAGCCTTCACGTGGCTCCTGAGACTGTCCTGGGAGCACAAAATGCCAAGTTGCTTTAAGTACAAGGATTCCATACAGCATGTACTCTAAAAATGCATTATATTTTTTTAATATCTCCTACAGAACATGTTACTTTTTTTTTTTTTTGTCTGTTTGTTTTCCTGAGAAAAAAAAAATCAGTCTATTAGACAAACAAAACGTGACATCAGGACAGCAGACCTGAGCACCAACCCGTCAGCCTACCTGCACTGCATTGCTCCAGCTGGGACTCCAACCCCAAACTCACCATTAATTGGGGAATTCAGGAAATACTTCCCCTTTTACGGTGTTCTTAGGAGCTGATCTCCTCCTAGGTACCAATATTTCCCCCTCTTCAAAACCCTTTGTATCTTGCTGGCATCACAACGGTCAAGGTGCAAAGACTGCACATTGAATACTACAAAGCCATCCCGTGACCTCCATTAAATCCATGCCTTTAGGGGGAAGGGAGGAAATCGGATTCAAGGAGAAGGAGGCAGCAAATGCCACTTCAGTATTTGCCATAACAAGAGAATAAAAGCAAGGGAAAAAATAGAGGAGTAAAACAGAACCCCCAGGGCTGCAGAAAATTTACAGCTTGCAAACTATTCCCTCTGATACTTGACATATTTATTTACCTGCTGGTGTGCCTATTGCATTTTCCCACGTGTCTGATTTAGAAATTAGATCACACAAAGCACAAAGAAGCCAATTATGTAGTAAATTATCCACACGGGAGATAAGCAACAAAATGGCACTGAAAAAGATTACGTTGAAAATGTTT
This sequence comes from Lagopus muta, assembly GCF_023343835.1. Taxonomy (NCBI): domain Eukaryota; kingdom Metazoa; phylum Chordata; class Aves; order Galliformes; family Phasianidae; genus Lagopus; species Lagopus muta. The sequence goes on from NC_064444.1 coordinate 1,817,479, forward strand.
TCTCCATTCAACCACAATTAGATCTTTTTAAATCCTTACTAATTATCCAACTTAGCATTTATGATAATTTATAAACCACTGTACATCACAGATTTTGAGTAGGCAGCGTTATAGAAGTGAAATAATAGTTAGTAACTAGATATTGAAGTTGAGATGCTGGCAGATAGGAGCGTGATGAGCAGGGAAACTTCTCCAACAGGTTTGAGGGTTTATGCTTTGGGAAGAATTTAATCTCCGAAATACATATAAATGAAAATTCCTGGCTGTTTTTGTAGCAATGACACTTCCCAAACACAACTGGCCAAGGGTTTATGTTAATTGCCCAAGTGTGCAGGCACAGCTGGAAATAATGAGAAGATAAGTATGAAATCTTGCCCAGCCTGAAGTGCTCAAGCTCCTCTCCCTGGTAATGCAGAGAAGAGAATTCATCCAAGGATGAATTTCTGCCTACAGTCCCCAGATTTTTACTATTAGGGCTCAGCAACTTAACGCTTTGCTTCTCTACCCTGCCAGGTCCTGAACAGGACGACAAATTCAGCTGCAGTGTTCAGCACTCCAAAACAGACACACTCTTCTGCTGCGTCCCTTCAAGACGCAGCTCATTTGTGGATTTTTCAACTGCTTTTCCCCTCTGAAATCCCGTGTCTCCTGAACAGCTGTGGCAAACATCAGCACTGTTCTGCCTGATGAGCTGCTCCATTGCTGGTCATGGGTCCGCACCAGACTTTTTGCTGAATATTGCATTAACGTGTTCCAAAACGACAAGAGGCAACTCAAAGAAAAATAAGCTTCCCACAGGCAATGCTCACAAAGGAAGCACCAGTCTGAACGTTTGACAACCTTTGATATTTCTTTACTAAAGTCAAGATTTGCTACAGTGGTCATTTCTACCACTGTAAAAATGTGCTGTCTTTGTGAACTAAATCACTGGTGACATTTACTGTGGTCTTTTCGGAGAGCCACACAGATCAGCCTCAGACCTATTACGTGTTTCACGTACAAAGAGCTCCTTTGAGAGCACGAGCAAGCTCCATACAGATCGATGCATGTCTTTAAACCATTACAGATCTCATTACAGAAAGCATAGCGGCAGTGGCTGACATTCAGAAACAAATTCCTAATGCATCAGGGCACAGGAAAGCAGTTCCGTTATACAATTCCCTTTGGACTTTTCGGGGTGTCTAAGAACAAGAGAGCAAAACACAGCAGCTCCCTCCAGGAACAGAGAAGCACTGTCGCTTTTCATGGGCAGTGTGTGATGCTGCTGCGTACAAATGCACAGCTCAGGCTGCACGTTCCCTTTTACTTTTCAGCCAGGAACAAAACTATACCCTGGAATGCCTACTGAAATTACTGCTGGTAATGGTTGCTTCCTCAGAGAGGTGCTGAGTGCTGAGTTTCACCAAGGCAAAGATGCAATCACGAAACTTTCAGTTAACACTGTAAGAAGGGTCTGAAAACTCCCGTTGCTAACAAGGAGGTAACGAGCACACGGACAGTGCTAACAACCAAACGGCTCTGCAGCAAGGGCAATGAAGGTGCACCTGAAAATGACCCAGCCAGGACACAGCTGTGAAAAAGTGACACAAGGAGGAGCTTGAAAACGTGCATTCATATGCAGAGATGTCGTATCTCAGTGCTCACACACGTTTTGTCTATCTCTGTAAAGGATCTGAAGTAAGGATGCGAGGAGAGACAGAAATTCCATTAAAGAGATGACGAGAAAAACGCAACGGCTCAAAGCAACAAAATCTGATTCTCGACAGACTGCTAAATTATGGAGGGATATTGATGACAGTCAATAAAAAAAATAATAAAACAACCAACTGCTGAGCACTACTGTTACTTGAGTTATGGGAAACAGGGTAAGAATGCATGACTGTATGTTCAGATAAACACAGGGCACAGTCGATAAGACCTATATCTTGATAAAGAGCTGAAAAATCCTGTCAACATATGGGTGAAATATTAGATTCCAAGATAAATCAGCAATAGAGAGATCTGCAATTAATTTGTTGTGTGCCAGACTCCTTAAAAGCTTTGAGAGGAGGAAAGTTCTGCATTGAGAAACAATTTGAAACAGTTAAAATCTGTTTGCAATGTAAGTTACGAAGCACGTCGGCAATTGATGTACTTGTTATAAACAACAGAAGTCTCTGTTCACACACTCAGCTCAAAGCACTTGACCAGGAGCTGCTTGTGCACTTAAAGCAATGCTAGCTTTCAAAAGCTTCCAAAAGAATATTTTAGATACACAAATAAAATTCAAAATATATTACACGCATCACAAGAGGGAAAGTGAAAAGAAAAAGAGGACAGGAAAAGCAAACATCGGTTTTATTGTTTTTACTGGGGCTGGAAATTAGATTTCGGATTGAAAGGAAAGGACAAACACTGTTTGGTCTTATTTCTAAATATGTTTGTCCGCTGGTGGAGAACTGGGGAAGGTTTCCGTCCAAGGAAAATAATGAGCCCGACCCAACAAAGCAAAGGGTGAGAGAGGATTCAGCCTGTGTGATATTACGGATACAAATCATGTTAAATTACATGCGAGCGAAGAGACAGCCCTGAGCTTCACACACCAACAATTTCTCACGCTGATCCCATGCCCAAAATGCTTCTGGCCTCCATCCTTCCCCGGGTGCAGCCGCTTCGCACGGAAGTACCGCAGATTTTGGCTATCAAGCAAGCAGGGCCATGCAGGAAGACAGCAGGGCTGCAGCACAGCAAGGCTGCCCAGCCCCATGCATGTGAGGCCTGCACCCATCGGAGCCCCTCTCAAGCAGTCTGCCTTTAGCTAAGCACCAAACCACCACCCCATGCACAACTCACGCATTGCACTGCAGTCGGGTTAGATTCAGCTTGCTTGAATTCAGCTGCATCCTTGGCTTTTCAGAGCGTTTAGCCTTCCCAATGCAGGTCTGCAGGCAGCAGCAGGTTGCATGTTTAGCTGCTAAAACAGAGGCTGTGGATGCCCCATCCCTGCAGGCATTCAAGGCCAGGCTGGATGTGGCTCTGGGCAGCCTGGGCTGCTGGTTGGTGACCTGCACATAGCAGGGGGTTGGAACTGGATGAGCATTGTGCTCCTTTGCAACCCAGGCCATTCTATGATTCTATAATAAAACATTTTTTTTAGTTCCACTTGCACGTCTGCCACACAGATTGGGACAGAGAAGACAGAGAGAAAGAAAAGCATGAACTGCCTTTAAGAGTGCAGTAAAACCTTCGGAAAACTGATCTACAAAACATGCCAGGAAACTTGGAAAGCCAAATCAGTTTTAATATCACGATGATGGAGTGCATTTAAAAGGAAAATGAAAAATAAAGGGAGGATGGTTTTGCTTCAAAATGCAGTTAGATAAAAATCTTAGATAACGAATGTACAAAAATAAATGAGTAATAAGCTGCTAATCTCCAAGCCTTTTCCGAGTTTTTACTTACTCAAGAAGTGAACGGTCCTCAAATCTCTTCAATAGGAAACACTTTCTATTGGTCATCTATGACAAACACTGCTAAAAATCCTCAGATCAACAACACTGGGGCAATTAGACAAGGTCTCCTGACTTTAAAAGTGCTGCTTTCCATTTCTTTAGCAGCATTTTCCTCTGTTTTTATGAAAAGCCCAGAACTTTAAATGAAGAATATTTATGTAATGCCTGTGTTGTTACTGACTTGATTCGCAGGGCAGCACAATTACCAAAAATTCCTTTGAAATGCTTCAGGATTTTGAACTATCTGGCTGAGGAGCAACTAACTGCCAAGGAACTGAAGTTGCTGGTATCCCAGGTAAATAGGAACTGCCCAGATACAGAATGTTCCCAGCAGAGAAGCCAGGGCTGTGGAAACTGGCTGACGGCAGGCTGTGTGTTTTTGGGAACGCGATGGGACTCCTATGGGACAGGCTGAGCTGAAGGAACGTTCGAAGGCTATGAAAGATTTATTATATAATGAAACCACCTGAGTTTTGCTATGCAAAACGCACTGCATTTTCAATGTAAACAGCTACCTAAAGGCTGTCGTCCTTTCTTCTGAAATATGCAGAGCATTATTACCAAAGTAAAGAATTTTGCAGTAACAACAGTGACAAAACACCAAGCAGATTAGATGACAGCTCAGTGTAAAAGCCTTGGCCAAATATCCTGAAGGACCGAGTGCTGAGCTCAATTCCCATCATCACTTAGAAGCAAAAGCGAAGAGAAAACAAGCCACTTTCCCCTCAACACAAGGGGAAAACCTTCAGAATGTAAATCACGTACGCTGTTTTACAGGACATTCCAAGCTACAGTATCCAGTTTTGCCAATATTTCTCTTTGCAACTGAAGAAAAATGTTTCCCTTCCTTACATTAGCAGGAAACGTAACGCTTTGCTGAGCTGTGCCTTGCAATGCACAGCACTGCTCCGTGCCAGGCAGCAGCTCCTGTCCCACACAGCCCAGCTCTGAGCTGATCCCACCTGGGCACACGAAGCCCTGCACATCTGAACCTTCAGCTCCACCTGGGTCTCTGGTCCCAACGCATCATTTCCAGAGCAGAACACCATACGACCTTACCAGCATCTAACGAAACACTGCCAAGTATTTTTCACAGGCTTTGTGATTTACGGCTCCGTGTTGTTTTATTGTGATCATAACCTTTTTCATTAGCTTGTAAATTAACGACTCGAAAAAGTGGGGGGGGGGAGGGGGGGGAGAAGCAAGGATGAAGCAGATATTCCAAAGTTGTCATGGTACTTTTTAATAAAAACATTCTGAAAGCGAGCATTTCTTTTAGCCAAAAACCAAAGGCTCCGAGTTCCCTCACAGTTTTTACACGCAGCTGTGGGCCACTGCTAGACGAACAGAGCATTCTGCTACCTAACTAATAGAAATCCTCGTTTCTCCTTATGAAAATCAAAGCAAACTCCTTAGAAGACACAAATTGCTGACTTCAGGCTATTTCTGGCAGTGTTCATTCAATGTTTTTTGCAAGGGATGCAAAGAATCCACAAAGCAGTTCTATGATCTTTGGGCTTCAGTTGCCATAAGCAAGGAGGACCGAATCTACTGTACTGGGCTACCTTAGCTGGAATCTTTGCTTATGGATTTGCACATCAAAGAAACTCAATCATTAACACACATAATATGTGATGCACAACGACATGCAGATGATTCAAACAGTAAAGCAATCTCACAGAAATGATGGAGTGCCAACTGGACCTTGTTATGGCAAAATTAAAGCCCATCCGTATGGTGCCACCAAGCCTTGTTTCTTATTGTTGTGGTGCACTGAAGACACGAAGGCCTGTCAGTACAGCAGTACTGAAAATGAACCACGGGATGGATGAATATTAGGGCAGTTCCAGTGACAACATAACTACTGGAAAAAACATCTATTTTTTTTCTTTTTTAACAAAACAGGTGTCATTCTTGAAAGACTGCTGTATTACCCATAGCAATATGGAATGCACAAATAACAGTGGCTGCAGGTAAAATTCTTACTGCAAGAATACTGAAGACACACAAGCATAAATGCTGAAGAAGAGCCTAGTGATTTCCAATGCCTTTATTCCCCTTAGACTCGCTTAAGAGATCCCAATCACCATAAACTAGCCTTTGCATTTCAGACAACTGCTTTCCCAGCACTAATATATTTAACATATGCGTGTATATAATTTAAAACAAACGAGTGACTTCATTTTGCCTCCTGAAACGACTGCATTTGCAACACAGCAAAAGAGAACTCATTCATATGAAACACAACAGGGAAACAACCACCACAAATACGTCAGGCTCCTCTGTTTGCTAAGTGTGATGGATTTGAATATGCAGAACTGCACTGTGTGTCAGAGCTATGAGAGCTCTCAGTGAATGCGTGGACTGAGTGACTTCTGCAGCTCTGGTTCCCATCTGACATGGTCAGGGGACTGCGGAAGAGTTTCCCGATGTGGTTCAATGCACAGCGATATACATTTTGTTAATTGCCCACAGAAGAACTGGAAGAATTTCCAGTTATTAGTCATAAGCTCCTCTGCAAAAAGGAGTGCTGAGATGTGATCTCAAGCACAGCAGAAGGGAATCAAGCCGTTTTCCTCCAAAAGAAAGCAAGCTTTGGCTTCTTCCCCAGTAAAAGCACGAGAAAATCTAGCATGAATCAGAGCAAAAGCTCAAAAATGCAAACAAGAAATCCAGGATTCCTAAGTTCTTATCTCTGCTCCCTATTCACTTAGGTGATTTGGGCAAATTATTGCTTCCATCCCCTCACGTGTGCACAAAGGTGGTTACTGCTTCCCTATGGGTATTTTTGGAGAACTGTCTGACAGAAAGGCTCCAAATACATAAAATGAGGGCACGGGCCGCTACCAGCAGCTCCACACATCTGGCAGGGACTCCACTGCCAGAGCTGCGCTTAAAAACAGGTTTAAAATAGGAAATAAATCCCCCTGTCCCCCCTGGAAATAGCGAGCCAATTAGACTGAGCCCTGTGCTATGTGCACTGCTGGGATTGTCATGGGATCCTGTGCTTCAGCTGACATTGCTCTGCAGCCGAATCCTTCATCGTCGCTGGAAATATCCACACAATTCCTGCCTGGGCTTTCACATTGGCCATTAACCACATTACTAATTCGTACATCAGCAGTCAAAACTCTACTCCTGCACAGTAGGTGTGAACAGGCTGGGAGATGTGCCACAACTAGGATTGTAATTCAAGAGGCATACCAACCAGTAACGGCACAGGGAAGGGACGGCGTGCAACTCACAGACAACTGCCTCATTCACTAATTAATGCACTTTCAAAATCATAACAACTTACAATGCACTTTCAGAATTACATAGAGGGAATGGGTTTAAATGGAGACAGTGGAGGTTTAGGTTGGATATTAGGAGGAAGTTTTTCACTCAGAGGTGGTGAGGCACTGGCACAGGTTGCCCAAGGAGGCTGTGGATGCCCCAGCCCTGCAGGCATTCAAGGCCAGGCTGGATGTGGCTCTGGGCAGCCTGGGCTGCTGGTTGGTGACCTGCATACAGCAGGGAGTTGGAACTGGATGAGCATTGAGCTCCTTTTCAACCCAGGCCCTTCTATGATTCATAAGATTCAACGTCGGTACCTCGCATCTGCAATCAGACCCCTGAGATCCTCCCCAAAATCTGCTGGTGGATTCAGACAACACAGAACTGACACAGTGCGGTGCAACAGCAGCCGAAACGCACATCTGAGCCTTTTAAATCACACCCCTCTGTGCAAAAAGAGTTCAGCTTTAAAACCGACAATACCACATCTCTTAAACTGTATTTCAATTATTGGTTATGCTCTTAATAAAAGGGAAAGTTTGTGAGCAGTGCATTCCCTACAGAAAGGCAGCGCCGCGTTCAGCTGAAGGCGACTGCAGTGCGCTCATTAGGACCATTCGGATAGAATTCAATTTGCAACCATAATGAAGCAACAAACCAGCAAAATCTGCACACGTGGAAAAACAAGTGCTGACACACGCGCGTATAGACATACCCAAAGTTTTTGTCTGCTTTTATAGATGCTGCTTTCATCTTCGTTATGTTTGCTGAGTGCTTTGGGGCACATCAGTACACGCACAGGGATTCTTCCACAAAGTCATTCCTAGGAAGCTCCCAAAAGGCACATCACTTTCACCTTAAAGTAATTAACTCCACACTTCAAAAATCAAAAATAAAACCCATTTTCTTTGTGAAATCTTTGGCTTCATTTACCATATTTTCTGGTCCAAAACGTAACTTTTTCCTCCTTACTGCTCTGCTTCAAACACCTGACCCTCACAAAATTCTTTTCATCGCTATTTTGTTCAACTTTTTCTTTCACTTTCCCATAGTTTGAGCCCTCCCAACAAGCCAAGGTTTTACAAAGCGTTTGCTCCACCCAACACCTCATTCCTGTATGTTTTTACAGCACCCCGTGGAAAAAAACCTCAGCAGAATAAAAGGGCTTTATCTTCTGCTTGATCTCTTCCTCTTTGGTCTCATTTTTCTTTCTATAGGTGACTTGCAAAAATAGCAGACAGAAGGGCCAAATCCAATCAGCGATGCTCTTTCTGTGACAGCAGAACCACCTCCTGTCCCCCAACCCCACGGCACAGCTCAGCAGAGCTCTAACCTAGGAAAAATCACTAACAAATGCTTACGTTGCACGCAGTGAAAACATTTCCAAGGCACAGCTTTTTTTGTACAGCATATGGATGTATGTGCATACTTAGACATATTTCACTAGCGTGGTCAGTTAGGGAAAGCGGTTCAACATGCTCCTAATTCCTCTCTCTAAAAAAAAACCAAAAACTAAAAATCATTTAGATTGCCTTGTTTTCAGATTTGGCCAATTTGAACCAGTTTCTGTCTCCTCCCAACACCCATAGGCACTGCACACACAGTGCCAGACCCCAGATCTTGAGCAGACCTATGGGGGACGCTGTGAGAAAGCTCTGAGTGCTGGGGAATGCTTACACTGTGAGCTGGTAAGAAATGCAGCCAGGAATGTCAGCACCGCAGGACTTTGTCAGCTGCAATGGAAAATGACACAGGGTAATCTGTTTCAAAATGCATCTAAGTTAAGATTTGCATTGCTCAAAGTGCACTATGGAAGCTTCAAAGGAAAGCAGCGTTGTAGGATATATCTTAATAAAATGCTCCCCCCCCCAAGGTGTGGTTATCTCACAGTAACCAAGCACTGCATTCAGCTACTAACAACTACTGAGTCCACAAAGCAGAAGAACACCAAGCAACTAAAATAACGGCATTTTTGTAGCTGACACTGAAAACAGGAAGGTCTGAGCCAGGTCCTGTCAGACCAACAGCAAAACTCCCAATTGCTTGAAATGGAACAACACGAAACCAAAGCACGACAAGCAGGACAACTGCTGTTTGCACACAGGAACAGGTCTGCTGAGAACACGAGCATCAAACACTTCAGCTGGGGCACCTGAGGTAACCAGGGCAACCCAAGGTGCCCCCCAGGAGCTGCAGTATCACAATGCAGCCCCTAGGATTAAGGTAAAGGTGGTGTTGTGCCCAAGTCCATCTATCTGTCCTGCTATCCAGACATGCACACGCTTAGCAGTGCCTATCTAGAACACAGAATATTTTTAAGAGAGTAAGCCAAGCTAGATCAAATCCCTCAGCAGACAATCTCATTCATAATTCAAGTGATTTCCACTCAATTCGATTTAATTAGACTCAAAAGCGAAATCAAGATACATGAATTAAATCTGCTTGAATTCTGTAAATTGCTGCCCACACACGGGCTTATTACAGTTTAAAATAATCCACTAAACGTATACCTTTGGTTCACTTAGATAAGCTTTTTGAAGTACTCTTGTAGAGAGAAGCTGAGAACACAGCATCTCTGCAGAGGATGAGCTGAGCAGAATTATCCACGGCATTCCTGCACACCAATCCACAACTTGGGGATTTAGCTTCTAAAATCTAACATGAAAAACGAATCTCTGTTGAGATGTTCATACGTTTAACACAGACTGTGATCACCTCCTGCAGCCACGTCACACTGCTGGCAATGTTTATTCAATTGCTGCAGGCATTGCTGGATGTAAATCCACCCCAGCAATCATCATTAAACACAGTGAACCCCAATTTGCCCCGTTGATGTTCTGTCTTCCAAGTCAGCAGAGTGCCAACAACTCTAAAAATAACATGGGAAATGCGCTTTTTTCCTGCAATCAACCTCACCTTCCAGAACATCATCTGAAAGATTATTACAGCATCATTCACATCACGATACAGATCATTCACAGCAGACGTTTTTCTCTCTGATCTCGTTGCATTTCAGTCTTTCTTAAGAGCCTTATTTCTTGCATACAGTAACCCCATATCCACCCTCTGTCTCCTCTAGGCTGTGTTGGAGGGGCTGCCCGGAGCCCTCTCTGCTGGCAGTCAGCCTGTATTGCTGTCACTCTATTGGTGCTGTGTTACCTCCATCCAAAACGATCTCTGTGGGTCCCCCCCCTTGCTCTTGGAGGTCAAAGTCGATGGAATGTGGGAAGCGATGCCAAAACCAAGCCCAGCTCTGGCAAAAGAACCACCTCATTCCTTTCTTAAAATGAGAAATAAGGGGAACGTACCCTGAAATACGGTGGTTGATACGCAGTACCTGCGGGGTGCATGCTGCTTTCTTCCTCTGTCTTTCACACCTCTAAATCTAAGCTCCAATAAAGGAGGGCACGGCAGGTGCTGAGGCCACGTCCTGCCCCATCACTGAGCACAAGCACCCAGCCCACAGCCCTGCGAACCACCGCACAACAGCAGGGCACAAACCCACAGCCGTGTCACAACAGACGGTCCCACACATCAGCGCTCGGATCTCAAATCTTCTTAATTGATGCCACCCAAAGCACGCTGCAGCCCTCCAAGTGTTAAGAGCAGGGAGAGCCAGCAGCCCTCGCATCTCACGTTTTCCATTTATCGGCTTAAAGCCCCTTTTGAAACACTGCCAAAACCCAATCAGAAAAACCTCTCGCTACCTCAAAGCCTCCCGTGCTGAATAACCCAGCGGATCCGTCAGGCACGTCTACACATTTTCAACAGTCTGAGAAATTACTGAACTTAATTAATAGAGCCATTAAACGTTTAAGCTTTCCCTTTCTCGGGGGAGGCTGGTGCCTGTCCCTGATGGATTATTTTCTAGGAAATTCCTAGGCTCTGTTTTCAGTTCCAAACACTTGTAGCTAAGGGCAGCGAGAAGGAACGACACGAAAAACATTCGAAAGAACAGCTTCATTTAAATACACAATATCCATTGATACGTTCTTTTATGCAGAAACTAGAATGAACCCGCTACTACTCAGTGCATGAACCTGCATAGGACACAACAACTGAAGCCACGCGAGGAACACGCACCCATTTGGTACCGGTTATGCACTGCAGATCGCTGTGCTTGCTGTGACAGCTCTGCCTTGTGGGCTTTCGTTTCCTAAAGGCAAAGCCAAGCCCTGCAAGCACAGCACTGCTGGAAGAGGCTCAGCTCCTGCCCTGCTGCCCTGGGCCTCTTCTGGCCATGCTTTGCCTTCGCCAGACTCACACTTGACGTTCACTTGTTTTCTGAGCCTTTACTCGGGTGTTTCTTGGAACTAATAAACCAAACCCATCCTCTTGACTCATTATGGCTTGGATTTTATTTTTCCACTAATTCTGGTAGGGATGGGTTTCCCATGAGAGATTCATTCCCTCGCTACCTAGGCTCTCCAAGATTCCTGTTTCTGTTTTAGCAAGCAATAAAGGAGCATTTTTGCTTGCGAGGAGCACTGTGATTAGAAGAGAAGCAACAAATGACGCTGCCTGCTGAGTTAGCAGTATTCCTTGTTGTATGGCAGATTATTACCAGTAGATACCTCTGGAAGCTGCAAAGGAATTTTTTAACCCGCACAAGACATCCATTCCCATTTCTCCCAAGCTTTTGTCATTTGGGTTTTCAAAAGAATCACTTGTGGAAAAGATGGAAGTTGTCTTTTGTTACATTTTCAAGAGTGCAGGGTTCAAGTTGGAAGATGCCAGGGGCTTGCCAGCTGTCTGAAGCAACGCATGGAGAAGCCTTCCTATGCAAATGGCCCCTGGGTACACGTCACAAAGACTTGCTTGGCAAGTGCTTTTTCAAGGGAAAACAATTAATATGATTTTTTTTTCCCCCATAAAAAGACACAGACTGAAAATAGAGAATGGTATCCAAGTCTGTGTGAAAAAAAAATAATTGTAAAAGCTATAAATGAAATTAACTCCATCACTGAAGCCTCTTCAGCTCCTGCACAGCACTCTGGAATAGGTGAGCACCTTTGAGGACACACTGGGCTTCGTTAAAGCCCAAACTCAATGATTTTGGCATCTATGCATACGGTCCAAAGTTCAATTCTTTTTCATTCATTGCCATGTTTTGCCCTGTCAGCTCAGCACAGCACACAGAACCCCCACAGCCATTGCTTCATTAGGCCTTAAAACCTCCGCACCAACCCCTGTGTGGTTGGATCTGTTTTCATTGCGGTGCTGCAGAGAAACCTATCAGGAAAACGGTGACTTAATTGGTGAATGAATTCATTTGGGTTGAAATTGTGCTGAAAATGCAAAATTTTCATAGAACCACAGCATAGCCCCAGTTGGGTGGGATCCACACAGATCATTGAGTCCAACTCCTGGTGGATACAGAACATTGGATGTGGCCAAAGGGAACCCCGAACTCCCCCAAATCTTACACTTTAATCCTGTTCCAATGGGAGCACGGCAATAATTACAGACAATTATCACCTAAGTGCCCTTGCTCTGAAGGCTGCATCCTCATTTATCTGCCTGCGCATAACTGAAAATGTGTTGAAAGCCTATTTTTATCTGCAGGGAAATAAATGCCATTTACAAAAACGATTCTTCCCGTTCCCCTGTAAGCCCAGCAGGGAAAGACACAACAACACATGCAGCAAGCTTCTCCTCCTTGAAAACAATTCTTCCTTTTCTTTTGCTGTGCATTTGAATGTGGAAGAAGGACAGTTTACAGCCTCTTTTGGTCAGAATTTACCCCAGCTCAGCTTGCTCTTGCCTGAGGTCTGCAATAAAACTGCATGAACTGAGCACAGCACTGCACTGCTGCTACGCTGCAAAGCCGTGGCACAAAAGGTTACAGCCCAAATCTGGGGAGACCTTGAGTGTCTGCTTGAAAACATGCAACTGTGCCTCCCGCGGCCTGCCTGGGGCAGCTGGATGTTGAATGTTTCTCGTCTGAGAGCATTTAATACAATTTGCAAAGACTGAACGAGCGGAGCAGATGTATCCAATTCCCCTCAAGTGATTTTACAAAATGAATTTAATTCCTCGTGAGCGTTTTGAATGATTATTTTTTTCCCCTCCCCAGAAAAAGAATAATACCCAAAACTGAGAACTTGCACTCAGCTTAACGGTAACAGAGCGTATACATAAACAGCCCATGGGGGAACACAGCCCTCCGTCCAGCTGGTGTCATATTTACTGGTGAAAAAAGAATACGTTAAAGGAGTTCACGGTACTTCCAATCAAAACATACTATTTACAGAACAGGTTTCTTTCCAAATGTATCTAAAAATATAAAGGCAAATTTCTATTGAGAATGGCAGCAACTCAGCGTATCCCCAAAAGGGGAAATCCTGAGCCAAGGAGCCCGTATTGAATCCCAACATCAAGAGAAACGCTATGGGATTTTTAACTGCTGTTTGTTTTTGTAATGCTTTTAATCTTAATACTCAGAAATACTCGTGGGAATGTGGAAATGTAGGGAGGTGACAAACCATTCTGATACAGCAGAAACCTCTGACGGAAGCCAAACGTCGTGTTCCCTAAGAGCAGAGCAGCACGACAGGTGAAATCTGTCCCAGCAGTGTGAAATCATAGACACACACGTTAACTGTGGGCACTCAGAAAGAAGAAACACAGGAACAGAGGTAATGTTCAGCTAAATGAACATGGAAAGGCATCGGAAAGAAGGAAATTAACAATTCTTGGCCACTATGCAAAATGGTATTAAGGATTATGCCCTTCAGTAGGCCATCAGTTTTAGCTTCCCCAACTTATACACAAAAAAGCATAACGAAAGTGGCCAAGGGCAAAGGAGTAAAACATACCACAGAGCTGGAAGTTCTTTAAGAGAGGTTGGAAGGGTTACCATTGCAAAGACACCGGGCTGCATGTGCTGCACTGTGACACCGAGTACAAAACGTCTCCTTACACTTCAGTAACGTAGCTCAGCACCACGAGATGCTTTTCACATTTGCTTCTTTGCAGTGCTTAAATTCGCTTCCAAATGTAAGTGATGCCTCCTGACACTTCCTGCAGCTTGCTTTGTGCAGCCAATGCCCTCTGTTCCAGCTATGAAGGATTAATGTGGGCCACGCAGGGTTGGTGCTGCTGCACCCCCAGCAGAAACTGCGGTTCCTGCAGGGAAATGAGCTGCTTGCACAGCAAACAGAGCTGAATGCACTTTAAATGAAGCCATGCTTCAAGCAAACATTGAAGGCTTCCGAAACTGACAATTATTTTTCTTCACTGCTGTCACTAATTAGGAAAAAGTCCAAACCGAACACGAGCAGCATCAGGATATTTTGGAAATTAAAAACTTAATCACAGAATTTAGGAAAACTAAGACTAAAAGACAACGACTAGACAGTAGAAAAGCATAAATCCTTACCAACTGCCCGCTCCTCACCAGCTCAGGGGGCAATGCTGGATCTAAGCTAAGTGCTGGGAGCAATTCCTCACTGCGAAGCGGCGCATCCTCCGCACTGCTGCTGAAATGTGAGCACCCTCCTATCTGCGAGCACAACTGCTCAGGGTGCTCATTCCAAACGCGTGTTTCTCAGTGCTTCCCTGAACAGACTTAAACTGAAATAAAGCAGATACAGCTGGAAATGCAGCTTGGACAAAGGAAACGATTGACTTCAACACTCAGAGCTCAAAGTTCTTGGTAATTTAATAAGGCTCTGCTGGCCAGGCAGGTGGAAGAGGAAACGCTGGTTTCTAACATCCCTCTGACTCAGATAAAAGTTAGAAAGCCCTCACCTTTAAGTTGAAAAGAAAAACCCTTCTGAATACAGTGGGGCTCAGAGTATCTGCACTGCCGACACGCTCATCCAGCTCAACACGCGTGAGGCTGTATGTAAAATAGCAGGGCTGCAATTGCTTCTTTTTCAGACTCAGAGCTGCAGACCAAATCCTGCTGCTTTTTACAGCCCGTGCACCATTACCGTGGGGACAGAACTGGTTTAGCTTGCAATGATCAGCTTAACTGAGCTGTGCCTCTTCCAAGCCCCTTTCTTTAACGCATAAACCCTTTTTCAAAACCCCGTCGCTTCAGATCCTACAAACATCAGCCATCAGAATCATCAGATCAAAATCACCAAGGCACTCTATGTGCAAAGTTCTCTTCTATCAGAAAATCTGCAAAAAAATGATTACAAAAATCAGCCATGGGCTTTTTTCACCCATCTGTTTCCCATCAATTTCTTTCTCAAAATCCTTCAGCCTAGACACAGCTTTAAAAGCAGCAGTAGTAAGTTAGAGAGTATTGTACCATAAGCTCATACGTTTCAGTAGTGCAGTAAAACCATACCTCCATCCATCAGCCTGGGTTGAAAATATTCTATTCAAGATATTAATCGACAGTAAAACATTAACAGAAAGCACTCATGCAGCAGGGTATTTCCCCCATATCTCCTGTAATCCATTACCCTTCTGGGTGAGTTTGGGATCATTCTCCAAAATAAAGTGCATTATTAACAAAGAATGTCCTCAGGGCATACGTTGCATGAAGGATCAGAAAAGCAATCAAACTGCTTTGCAGGTGTTTTTCTACCATTTCTTAAGCAAAAAGCAATAGAACATCCAATCTGTTCTTCTCTTTGGTGGCAACGTGTTACAGCTTTGCAGCTATCAGCTTCAATAAAAGCACCATGAAGTGTTCCCTTTCTGCACGCAGGCAGGTGGCTGTAGGATGTTATTCCCAGGATAATGAAGAGTAAATATGGAAAAGAAATATACTTTAAGCGCTTTCTTTTTTATTATTTTAATAATTATTTTAATAACTGAACTCCAGCAATATGCCAGGACAACGATGAAATAGAAACTGCATCCCTGCAATAGAGCTTGAGAAACATTGCACCTCGCAGCTGCCTGACAGCAACGTGCAGGTGCTGCTGGGGGAGGCAGAGAGCACCGATGAGCACAGTCCCACCAACCTCACCTACAGAGGAATTGGGCTTTGGAAAGGCACAGCCCAGGTTAAGCTGATCATTGCGAGCTAAATGAGCGCTAATCGTCCCTGCAGTAACGGTGCACACGTTGTCAAATAGCAGCAAGATTTCATCTGCAGCTCTCAGAACCTCAAAAAGCAGCAATTCCAGCCCTAATGTCCTGTGCACAGCCCCACACATGTTGAGCTGGATGAGCGTGTCAGCAGTGCAGATGCTCTGAGCCCTGGTGTATTCAGAAGCCTATCCTTAATTAAGAGATTGCTTTAGAAAGTCACTAAATCATCTCTCAACGCGCTGTTTTTCCAGCCTCCAGAGCCTTGCCAGCAGGGTCACTTAAAGGCCCTCTGGGCAACAAGCCTGAGCAGCAGCTCCAGAGCTGCACACCTCAGCCAGGAGGGCTCACACCATTGGTATCATTATATTTTGGCTGGAAAATCTTGACACAGGCAGCTGGGCTGACGGGGTGCAAACACAGATTCATGGTGATGTGCATGCTGACCTGCCAATGGCACCAGCACAGCAACTTCCCAACACGCAGAGTTGTTTCCTGCAAACAAAATGAGCTGCTGCTAAGCCTGCAGATCAGAACCAAAGGTTTGGCCTGCTGACTTTAAACCACTGGCGTGAAACTGCATGCTTAACACCTAACTAACCAGTGTTAGGGGTGCTTGATCTTTTTCCTTCTGCAGTCAAACACAAGATGCGGCTGATAGATTCTGCTCATCGCTAGGCTTTTGTTCCCCTCACATAAATATTCATTATTGCTTTTATTTTTGTTCACCCCTCACATAGGCAGTAAGAGCTGCAATGACTGAATCCTACCTCCCTACCATTAAAGTCAGAAGGATCAGCTGGAACAACTCTACCACTCTCCTGCAGAGCCCCTTGGAAGTCAGGCAGTGCTTGGGCATGCAGAGCAGCTCCTGCTACCTTGGACTCAATGGGAGAAAAAAAGAAGGTAAGAAATGTTCAGATATTTTATCTGTTCAGCTGCACATTCTGAACTGCAGACTTGCACTGGAGCAGCCACCAAGCTTTAAGGGCTGCTGGCAGTCTTTGCAGCAGCCACTGTCACCAAGCTATTGTTTAATCATCCAGTTTCATTGTTACAACTGTCAGTACGACTTAAGGCCAACCCCATCCCAAATGGCAGGATGCACTGCAGCTGCTGTCCCAGTGTCTGCTTTGGGGTGAACTCATCCTCACCTTAAAAAACAACTGAGGAGAAACTCAAAGACCCATGTAGCCATCTATTAAACTGTATCAGAAGGCAATCAGCAATGAAGAGGCAGATAACAGCAAGCCCATTACAACCACTGGTAGTAACAAATGATGCTGACACAGCAGGATTGATTGGAAGCTGATTCCACAGATGCTGGTATCTTGGCCAACCAGGTTGTTACAGCACAAACTGATAGTTTCTGTAAGAAAGTGTTCCTTTTCTCCATCATTACCATCACAACATGGTCAAGGATGACTGAGAAGCACACTGCTGGTACTCTTGGATTGGAAAAGAAGGGATGAAGACATGGGAGAAAGCAGCCTGGATTTGCAACTTTGCACTCATTTGTTTCCTGAGCCAATCCTTCACTGCTATCTTACTCATACAAAGTTACTCTCATTTATAAAAAAACCAATTCTTTTAGAACCTAAGAATCTTTACCATTATTATTTAATGTTTAGTGGTTTTTTTTTTCCTTCAGAAACCATACCTGGTGCACCCAACACACAGCCAAGTCAGTATCTAATTAAGAGACCTAATCAAGAGGCAGAGGCACAGGGATGGGAGCTAGAATGTGCCTGGCTCTTACGAACTTCCTAACCCCAATTGGATGGCTAAGGTTTGCTGCCTTTGTTCCGTCTGTCTCACCAGATGCTTTCCTTGGCACTGGTACAGGTGATGTTTTCCTGCAGTCAATGGATCAGCCTTCAACTACACAATTCTGAGCAGTTGTTCTGATGTTAAAGAGCTCTGATTGAAGCTTTGGCTGGGTTATTAAATTCTAATAAAAGACCAAAATAGTCTTATAAAAATGTATAAGTTATTCTTCTTACATTTTATTTATTACCACCAAGAGTATGAACCATGGAAAATTACACTGAAGTCATCAAGAAAGGCCATTTTTTTACATTCTAGAAACTGATAAACAGAAAGGATTCTAAATAAATTCTTTAAAGCTCCTAACCCAAGACAAACACGGTGATTACAATTGCAGAAGGCTCCTGCAGGGCATGTGTTGGGTACTCAAGAGTTTCACATGGTAGAATTAACCCCTGCCTTGGTAGGACAGCAGCTGTACTTGAAGGCCAAAGCACATCTGGTTATCGTACACACACTGGAAAAACTGCTCCTCGTTCAGACATGCAACGACCACCACCAAACAAAACAGTGAAAGTATTTTCCCTGTAAAACCATTCTCCCAATATCCATGCTGGAACTCCAAGCTGTGCCATTGCTTTGAATGGCGGAAGTAATGGTTTTCATTGGCCCAAGCTCTACGTCCCCTGGAACTCCAGGGCTCGCTGGGGCTCCTCCTGTGCCAGAAGTATCAGAGCCACAGCGTCAGGATGTTTGTTCATCACTATTGTTTGTAATGACTACATTTAAGTACATGCAAGGAGGTCCTTTGCTACTTGGTTTTCAGCTTCATAGAGTGGACCAACTTCCTCTACATTTGCAGAGGGTTTTGAATCACAGCCGTTGCCCCCCAACACTGCTCTCATGGTAACTGGTTTACGTTCTTTGTTTTGAAGAAGAAAAACTTGGATCAGGAAAACATTTAGTCCAAAAACCCATTTGATGCAGTCAAAACAAGAGGCTTCTGTACATTCTATGACCCGGAGCTCTTTGCTACCAGCAGAGTTATCCTCTCAAAATTAAGCTGGTTTTGAAGCTGCTGAAAACAAATGGCCAGCAAATGAAACAACAATGAAAAAAGAGGATAATGTAGAAAACAACTGGCTTGAACTTATCCTCTGGCTTCCATGTATTCAACCTGAGCTGTACCATGCATACTTCAGGAAGGCAGAGGCCTTTGTGAATCACCTTCATTCTGAACTTTTTGGTCTTCACCTTCTCATAACCTTGAAATCCAATAATGATAAAATTCCAGAAATACTGCAGAGACCACAAGGGCACTTAACTGAAGTGTACTGTTACAGATATGACATGTAGAATCAGGCCTGGACTCGGCTGGACAGATTCTCTAATATAATAAAAATAGCCTTTTCTTTCCCACATTTTACTATCTGTCTTTGTTTATTCAACCATTCAGCAAACCCAGCTGGATCACAGACATTGTCATCAAAGAAACATTCTAGGTCAGCCAGAAGTGGATGCCAATTGTCTAAAAATAAATAAAGGCTTTGTCACTGGAGTATAATTTTAAGGCCCTTGTAATGAATAATGGAGGAGAAGATCTTTCCAAGGCAGTGGGATGCACTGATTTCGAGCAGAAAGACTTCACAGTTAATCTGAAATTCACAGTTGTTGTCAATTCCAGATAACCTCATTTTTATTTTACTCCCATAAAAATGGCATGTGGAAGAGCTTATCAGAAAGTTTGGTATTAGTTTCAAGCACTTTATGAGTGGCAAAATACCTTGGGAGAGATGAGACCAGCAAATATCTCCCACATAGGCAAGAAAACCGAAATAATGCAATGCACCAGTTTCCTACGGTGGCAGAACTGGGATGAGATTCTACAATTTCTAGCATGTATCCCACATTTCCTCCAGGCTAACAAAACAAAACAAAAAAATAAATAGCTTTATCAGAATAGACTAATTGCTGATCTTAAAGGACCTTCAATAAGGAGAGCATCTACGGAAGTCAAAGATGCTAGTACAACTAGCTGAGCACTGTAAGTGCAGCAAATCACTTGAAAGCAAATAGTTATTATCCCAAATTAAGCTTACGTAAATAAGTTTTTAAAAGCAACTCCTTGGGTGGATAAATACAAAAGCTTTCCAGCTGACACTCATCCAGGTCCGCTTATCCAACCTTTTCCATTCAGTTCAAGGCGCCTTAAGAGTGGATTGCAGCAGAGGAGACACAAAAGGTTTGCTTTTGCCTCTATGCATTCTAACAGTGGTTTTTGTACTGGGCAACTTGAGATGTCAAACAAAATTCCAGTAAAGTGTGAGCAATGCACCACAGGTCATGGCACAACCACAGTCGCTCTCTCCTTGGCGCAGACCAAGCTCGCTCTGGATAATCTCAACATACCTGCTCACTACTGCACCCCAACACTGCTTCATTCTGCAGAGTATGAAGCAATGCTGGATGCACTGAGAGTGAATGAAAGATGCACGCAAAGGAAGAGGCATCCAGACGAATGGTTTCCTGATTGCTGTTAACTGTCACACCGTCAATTCAAAGCTGGAAGGGCCAATGAAGCAGCCTACAGAGGGTTGGGTGGTGCAGCATCAGGATCACTGATGACAAACTCTAAAATTTACCATTTTAAATTCTTTAGAAATGAATGTTTTTTGCCCCTAGGTCTTTCACCCTTCTACTATCAGTTCCTGCTGGCAAAATGAACCCAAGTTTTAGAAAGAACACGTTAATAACTTAAAGACTACAAGTTAGAAATCCATGAGCCACACAGAAGTCATCTCCTTGCTATCTCCCACATGCCACAAAGGGGTAAACTTCACATCTCCAGCAATTAAAAGAGAGTGTGGGTTACTGTGAACCCTTGCCTGCCATGGAGCAGACTGCATGTCACACAGCTCCACGTTTTGTATGAGAAATCCTTGCTCTGGCTCGGTGCTTACAGCAGTAAGGTGCTATGCTTTGTCACACAGCCTCCCATTTCTCACCCACTGTTAGTGGCCGTATTCCTTCACACCAATTACTGAAGTCCAACTGAGCAATGGCAGGCACAGGATCTGAGCAGGAGGAGTTTTGGCTTTCAGTTCAGCACTCAGTGGATTATATGACATTAAGGAGTGGAATAGATCCCCAAGAACCATAAATCCAAGTCCTAAAACAACAAAGTATTGTCAATATTTCTGTTAGGGCTGAGAGCCTCTGAATTATCTTCGCTGAGCTTGTCGTGCTTTACTCTTATTCAGTATTTTGAAATCACCAAGATAAAACATCCCAAGAATGACATCGTAACCGACTACAATTCAAGTGAATATAATCCACCACTTCTTGTAAAACCAGGGAATTACTGAACACACTGCTCTCCTTCTGGCATCGCCTCTGTGAGATATAAGCTTCCATATGCTCTTGACATCTGATATCGCTGTAACTTACATTAGGAATGATGTTTCATCTCTTCAGAAGGAAATCCAACCAATTTCTAACATCCCCCAAAGTTGCCGAAATGGTTCAGAATCTAATGTAAACTATCCCAGACAAATTATTTTCTTTTCTAATTGGTTGGAAGTCTACTGTTCCTTAAAACAAGCCTCCCAGCAAAATGCCTTTCCACAGTGCTCTCATTCTGCAAGCGCTACAACTCCAAGTTTCTTAGGTTTCTCCAAGCGTTCATGATAAAAATAGGCTGGAAAAAGAAGCACTGAAACAGGGAAGGAAAAGGAAAAAGAAAAAGATTTTGCACGTTTTTCTCATCAGGTTGGATTCTATTCTTCTACTAAAGTTATTCCAAGAAAGAAATGATTCACACTCCCCGAGTTTAAATGCTGAGAAATTTATGGTATCTTCCATCCTTGCTCTGCCTGCTCCAACACGAGCCTGCAAGCAATAGGAATTAGAAGCCACAGCAACGACAGGAACGTGAAACCAATGCTTCCCAGCCTCTCTGGGAGAACACGTCGGGTACTTGTGACCGCAAGCTTGCCTTTGTTTACTCTGTTGTGAAATACTTGGTATTCTGATCAGTTCTGTGGTTGCAAGGGGCTTAATGAATAAAATCTGCTCCAGCGATAATACGGAGACTGTTGTGAAGACAATTCCCTGTAAACACTGATAAACAAACACTACCATAAAGACAGAAAAGACAGAAGCTGGCTGAAGTTACTCTCATGTGTCATAGCATTAACTGACACAAAACGAGCATCGTGGTTTATCAACAGACCCGTCCCTTCGCAAGGAAGATCTAAAGCAACTCACAGCTCCATTTTTCTCCTCCTGCTGGGCTACAAAACCAGGCTGTGCTCTCAGAGAACACGACAAGGTGATGCAGGTTGTGCTGCATGCTGGAAGTTTATTTCTCTTAAATGAGCAGATGAGCTCAAGAGAAAAATGTCAGGAGCTGGAAATATTCACAGCCAACCTTGTGCCCAGCATTTCTTGCTCCGTGCCAATGCCTGGACCTGCTGACTCCCTGAAAGCACTGGTGTTGCTGGTGGAGGGCTGCTTGCTCGCTGCCCCTTGGCATTCACAGCCTGTAGCACTTACCTGTTTGAAACATTTCCTTGCAAAATCACATTTTTCTTCCAGAAATGGTGCATCTATCTTCTGCTGCTGTGCACTATGCCTGCGTGGGTCGGCTCTCACACACAACATCCTGTAACTGCCCCTTACCAGCAACCCCACAGCATCAGTTCCATACACAAAACCCAAATTATTAATAAATTATTTCTTGTCCTTCAGTTCAATGCTGACATCACTTTCTAAGCAGTGCAGGCATTCTTGCTTTCACTCCTCCATTGAACAAAATGCCAAAAGCTGATATTCAGTACTGCTATTCTACAATTTAACAATACCTCATCCAGCCCCAGTAGCAAGGGTTTTCACTGATCTGAGCTTACAAAACTTCCTAGCACTCCCTGAAGATCCGTTTTTAACTCTTGGACAGTCATAGTGCATGTTTTCAAGGAGTTATTTTTGCACAACACCATAAAAACCCTGGTTTACTACCTTTAAACAAGCAGCCACAAGGCCTACCACATTCACACAGCAACACTGGAGATACACTGCCTCTGCTGTAATCAACAGCTTGAGCTCCTTCCTGCAAGATCCCATCCTCTGTGCAAGCCCTGGCAACTGCAGGCCACATTGTGTCGGAATCTGGACAGGCTTTGTCTGTGTGTACTTGGTTTTGATCAGGTTGACATGTACTAAATTTAACTTCGGTCTTTGTTCCACTGTGCTTTTGGCTAAAGCTCCAGAAATCACGTCTGCAAACAAAATGTCTGAGTGTTGTTTTTCGTTGGCTTGTCCTCCACACAGTCAAAAAATAACCTCTGTTTTCCAGCAGGATATCACCCACTTGCTCTATTTGGCAATACCAGTTAGTGGCTGATGGTCAGCTGGCCTCCCCGAGACAAATCCTGAACACTTCTCACACGGCTGTACTGAGGCCAAAACCTCCTCCTCCTTTTCACTGCACCAGTGCCTAATTTATCCAGCAACTGCTACCTACTGGTTCCTGGCCTTTGGTCCCAAGAACATGGAGGTAACTGTATGGGAGTCTGAAGGCTGAAGTCATTCCTGTATTGTCACATCGCTGTGACTTCAGTTGGTTTGGAGTTTTTCCTCTTCTGGGGGGAAGGCAGCCCAAGGGCAGCTCTCCTCCCTCACTTACTGCCCTGGATCTGCCCACCTCATCCCAACATACACCAAGAAAACACTACCCAGCAGCTCCTTTGCAGCTCCTCCCTGCCCAGCTCGCCCCATCTGCAGCCATCATCCTCTTCCTCCTGCTCCCAGTTGCTCCCCAGCCCACGAGCATCCCCCAACCTGAGCACCTCCTGAGCTGCCCTCACCACAGGGCCTATTCCCATGGGCAAGCTCACGAGTGAGCCAGACCAGCTCCAGAATGCTATTCATCTCCCCTCCTCCCTGCTGCAGACACATCCAGAAACAGTGACAGCGCTGCAGAGGCTCAGAGGAGAACTTTCTAGCACCGCAGCCCAGGCAATAAATTCTTCAGGCAGGCCAAATGGCTGCCCTGGGCCACACAGCGGCCATCACTGCTCCAGGCTATCAAAACCATGCTGTAATTTCCAGCAGAGCATCTCCAGCACTGAACCGAACTCAGATGATAATCTGAAAAAAACATCACTGGCAAAAAAAAAGATTAAAATCCGCATAAAACCAGAATTCTGCTTCATATGGGCTGTTATGACAGCCCTCCCACCTTTGTGAGGAGGCAGAGCTGCTGGATAAAACAAAAGCAAAAGTGCAGGTCCCTTCCTCTGCAGGATGTGCATTCTGCACCATGCCACAGCAGCCTGGCCATACCCACTGCCTTCCCATATGGCATACAGCTTGCTTTCATTGAGGAGCTCTGCTGCTTTCAAAGGCATTCTGCTTCCGAGCTTTCTCCATCAGATTACAATTGCGATCTTATCTCTTATCGCCTTCCATCACACTGACAATAAAAAGAAATCCTTCAGAATTGAAAAAATAGCTCTCAAGTTTGATTACCACGGGATCTTCTATCATTTCAACCTGTTTTAGTACGCTCAGCCTCAGAAGGTACGAATGAACAGCTGCCCTGTACTTCAGATCTTACCCGAGTGCAGCACCGTTCTGATTTCTTCAATCCAATTTCACAGTTACTTCTCTTTCTCTTTCAGAGCTGAAAGAAAATGGCTAAATGCACCACAAGTGCCAGAAGCAGCTATTGCTGCCCAACCGCATTCCTTTTTGTTGTACTCAACCCATTTGGGTTTCAGCTTTCCTGCACACCTAGCAAACGCAGACTTCAAATTCTCTGTTCTCCCGCTGACTCCACTGTTTTCTTTTTATGCCTGGTACAGCATGGAATTCAGCCATCCCATGAGATTTTTGCATGTGTGCCTTTGTATGTTTTGATACATACGTCTTTTCTAAGTTCTATGGTCTGTTCCAAGTTGGCAGCCTAAGTTTGACAACCCTCTATGGATACCCTGCCTGGAAAACTCAGCTCCCCAAAGCAGCTGTCCCTGCCACCACCAAAGCTACCCAAGGAAGGTCTCCAGTTCTTCTGGCTGAAATTAAGCACAATCATTAACCCTAAACGTGACACTTTTTTCTGTGTTATGTGCAAGCGACTCACATTTTTCAGTTGTTTTTCCTTTTAGATACAGCACAGTGGTATGAAGCTGTAGGATTTGATGTGCAAGAATACGCTCAGTCTGTTAATTGGCAAGCATGGCAACCTGGCACAATGAAGTTTGCTTCTGAAATACACGTATTTCACAACACGTATCTGTTAGAACCCCCACACTGCTTTCAAGAGAGGTTACAGAGGAAGGACTGACTGCATAACACAACCAATTCACAACAAATAAAGATGGTATCAAAGAGGAAAGCAGTCCCGAGCAATTCAACAGAATACTTCCATAGAAGCAACAAACCAGCAAGCAGGAAATGAAAACAAAAAAGCGTTGCTCCCTTACAATTTCTAATCTCGGTTACGGCTCGCAAGCAAACGCTGTAATTTTTTGCATGAAGTCATAACTTGAGATCACATTTCTGGGGCTGTGCCAGCAGCTCTGTGCCAGGAGGCTGGCAGTGAATAGGATGCAGGGTGGTACCTGGCAGTCATGGGAGCCCCAGGGAGAGAGCTGCCCAAATGGCTTGGAATCTGAGAGAGGCTGCTGGGGCTTGAAACCAGTTATGCAAAAGTGGCACGAGCACACTTCAAAGGGAGCAGCGCAGGATATTCCTGAAGTTTCAGCAAAAAAGCACGGCTGGGAAGGAATGTCAGGGCAGGAGGGAGCCAGGAGGCAGCCTTTGATGGGCTCTGAGAACACAGAGCAGGGGAAACCAGTGCAAAGCCAAAATGAGAAGGTTCTTTGGGAGCCAAACTTTTCCTGGAGCAACTGGAGAAAAGAGATGCCAGAGCCCATCCTGAGGGAGAAACAAGCTCCTGATTAGACAGACGTATGGAGACATATGGAGAGGAGAGAAAGTCTAGTTTTTGAGCTAAAAAGAACGGTTCAAAAAGGCTTCAAAGAACAGCACAGAAATGAAGTCTTTATTGAAGCTGATTCCTAAGATGTTGCCATTTAATGCTCGGAAGACCCACAGAGTTTTTCATTAAATAAAAAATAATAATAATAAAAAAAAACAACCCTCCTAGATCAAAATAATTGGAAAGCAACTTCAAATTTACAGCTCAAGTACAATTGATGCCCTCACCTATGTCTGTGCAGAGCCACAAGCCACAGAGCTGACTTCTGTCACGGCCATGCCCAAACAAAGGCTTCCTCTTTCTAACACTGCCTTCAGAACAGAAAAGTGAGCTTTGTGGTACTGTTATGCAATGCATCTGGTGCAACTGGATTAAAAAGACAGCTGGGAGCTCCATTCGCTGGCTTCTACGTTCAGCTCCTCTGTGGTGGTGATGGAAGCTGTAGCTTAAGAGATTTCAGGCAAAACATTACCCAGTGTCCAGCAACATGTATGAAAGCGAAGGAAATAATTAGCAATGGAAATGCTCAGTGAAACAAAGAGCTGCTGTGTGTAACATCTCAACACAGCCAGCCATCTGATCAGCTGCATGGTGATCTGCACAAGATGGGTGCAACTCATAATTATTCTCTACCTACAAAGTTCTTCCAATTGTCACATATTCCTTGGATGTTTTCGAACATCCCGGGATGCTCAGAGCACCGCGCTGCTGCTGGCACAGTTCTGCAGCTCCCTTCAGTTAGGAGGTGATAAAACTCTGACCAGTGAAACAAAGCGTTTTCCTGCACGCTGCCTCGGAGGAAGCGCAGAATTACCAAATCGTGGCGTTAAACTGCTTTTGATTCCTCGCAGGGTCTGGCGGTCAGAGAAAATCATTTTATTTCCTCCGTGCTCCGTAAGCACAGCACTGATAGCACCGCTCCTCAACGGGATTTCGGCAGCAGCTCCACCAGGACGCACACAGGAGCTGTTCCTCCCCATTTCTTTCCCCTTAAAGCTCTCGAAACAATTCCCAACAGTGCTTCGATCTTTGCGTTACCCATAAGGATCGCAGGCACAAAGCTAACAGCACAAGATGAAGGTAACTTCTCTTATGGATGCCTGGTAACCTAAGCAGTCCCGACACACAGCAACCCAGCTCAGGCATAGCTGCAAAGTCACACTGCTATACATTACTTCTTAAATTCAACCCCAATATCACGCACAGCACAGCTGACACGCCGGAGCAACCGGGCTGCCGTGCATCTCTGCTGTGTTTCAAGCTGAGAGGAAATGCAGGGGAACGGCACTGAGATGCTATCAGCAGCACTGCACCGACCATAAAACTCCATGGCACCAAACACGGCGCAGAGGCACACAGGAGGCAGCCCTCGTTAAGCACAGCACAATTCTGACTTTCGTTTTCCCTTCCTTGCCGCGTTTCAATGTCACAAAATAACGTTGTTGTGCTGCCTGGGGGACATTTCAGCTTTCAGTTTTTGCCACGTAGAAAAAAGCAACAATTTTCATCATGTTCGAATATTTTGCCCCAATTTCTGCTTTAATAATAATTAAGTAAAAGCACAAACAAGACGACAAAAAAAAAATCCATTTCTCTTTCCTCTAAAACGCTCCACTCGAACTGGAAAACACAACTCTCAACACATTCAACATTTGGAACCAATATAGCGCTGGTGTGAATTCGGACAACAATTCAAACTAAAGCTCAGTTTTTGCACTGACAACGAGATCTGAGCTGGATGGAAGGCAAAGCCCTTAGCTGCTAGGGCTGGACTTTGAGACAGGAGCTGTTTCTGTGCTCAGCGCTGTTTGCAGACGTGGGGCAGCAGGCGCTGGATGCCGTGTGCCATGACAGAGCCTGGGTGCCATGACAGAGCCTGGGTGCCATGACAGAGCCTGATCAGGGGGAGCCACCAACTCTCCTGTTCTGCTTTCCTGCCGGGAGCAAAACAGGGGATGTTTTTCACTTCCCACAGGTAATTTAAGTTATTGTTATTTTTTAAATGAACTATGCTTTCCTCTTCTACAATTATACATTAGTCTATAATTAGAAGGCTTTGCATTCTTGGAAATCCCGAGAGCAAAAATTACATATTTGCCTGAAAATTTATAATACTGAAGGAGAGAAACGATGGGAGAGAATCACAAAAGCATTAAGGTTGGAAAAGGCCTCCAAATAATCCAGTCCAAATCTGTCAGTTTTGAAGTTTGAGAAGTTTGCACTCCTAATTTTGCCGTTGACACAGAAAGGCTCTTCTACTTCATATTTCAGGCTAGGAAAAAAATATATTCAATAAACATCAAAATCTATAAAAGAATCTGGCTTGGTCTGATGCAGTGGAACTGGAAATAAGATTAAAACCGTGTTAGAAAGATGGAATGTCCTTAATTGACTCCCTGGCTGCCAACACAGCACAGAAGCCACCAGCCCACCGAATCAAGAGCCACTGGATGGAGAGCACTAACAGCGTCCATTTGGTCAACGGCTTTGCAATGTTCGAGGAATTCTTTTGTTCCTCTGACTCTCTTTGCTGAAGCTTTCATTGTGGCTTTCCAGCAAAACAAACAATCGCTGGAAGAAGTTTAACAATTCAGTGATAACAAGCGGGGGCCTCAGGCAGTGCAGCAAGCATTAAACGTGCTGCTCCGCCAGGAAAACTCAGCCCCAATTCGGACTTCAGATGTTCTGACCCTATGAGAGTTGGAAGGGACAGATTTTTTTTTAGCAAACAAGTTAGACAGCAGCCTCAAAACGCATTGCACTACACTCCCATAGCAGTGAAAAATGCAGCGCTCAGAAAACTAAAGCATGCTGCAGTCAACAGATGAACTCCAGAAAGTGACAGGTATATTAAGGGCAAAGGGCGTTCTTTAAGGAACCGGTGTAATTTAAGTCTTCCCAAGGGAAGGAAGCATTTCCTCTGCAGACATTTGCAGCCAATGTACCCAATAAATGCTCCTACGTGACCATTTTTTCCTAAAAGACAAAACAGAAGGATCCCTGAGCAGTCCTACCACATCTACCTCAATCGTCCCCAGTCTTCCACAGCTACTAATCTGCTCCAAATTACACACACGGATCCATCTGAAGGTCATCTCAATTTGGAGTAGCTCCACAGAAGACAAACCTGTTCCTCAGCTCTGCAGCTTCTAAGGGTAGATCTACACAAACTGCCATGAAACACATTTGTGAACTTCATGAGCGATTTCATTATTTAGAGTCCGGTGTTGAACAGACACCAAGTAATGGAGCTCTTGGAATCACTTGGAAAAGAATTAGTCCAATGACAAACGTTTTTGACAGTTCCATTCCCGTTAAGCTCGATTGAGTCACAGTTTAATGTAGAACAGATGATTCACTGATCGCTCCTTCCCCTGTGTTTCATGCAGCATCTCCCTGATTTATCACCACTGAAAATGAAAAACACGCACCAAAAGGTAAAAATCTGGCATTTTATTACACATCTCTAAAGATCAGCGTCCTGTTCCAGCACTGAACAGACCTATGGGCAGAAGTGGCTTCCCTTTAGGAGATGTGCAATCCAAGTTCACACCAAATCACAACCCTTTCACACACACAGTCAGTTTCACTGACCAAAACTTGATATCTGGTATTGAGTTTGGGTGCATGCATCACTGGCATGTACTCTTTTCTGTATGCTTCCAAACCCTTTCACCGTTTGATAAGCTCTTTTTTATTGACCTACTATAGAACAAATTTATCCTGATGGAAAACATGATCCCAAAGCCAACAACAAAAAATCACTGTGCTATTGCTGGAACAACCTCTTTGGTTTTGCTCTCCACATCTCCTGTGTTCATGCAGCACAGATGTCCTATCCCTGACACACACACTGCTGTTTTCCTACTATTATACATGCAAAATGCTTTAATACAGGAAAAACTCCAAAAGAAGTTGCACAAAACAGTTCTGAGATGCATAAATTCTGATTAACATTTTGTCATTACGAGTCGATACCTCTGCTCAGCTACCAGCACTGCTGACATTTTGCTTCTACCTGAATCTGATCCATTATAGAGACTTCTACAACCCTTTTTCTTTTTAACAATCGAAACCAAGGGGCTGACTGAGGTTTGGAGTCAGAAGAACAGCCCCAAAGCAGAGCACAGAGTGCTGGGCACAGAGCAGAGCCTAAGTCGGATGAGTTGGGTGTAACAGCACCTCCTATGTCACTGCCACGGGACTGAGATTCCCCGTTATCAGGGTCATTAGCAGCACTTGCAACAAAACAGTTAATCAGAAAAATCACACTAACCTGACACGTGACTTAAATCTAACGCTTCCTCCTGGTGAACTCTGTAACACTTGTGCTGCTTAACATAAATACGTAGCGTCACTCCAAAAGCAGGGAATGATCTATTTCAGGAGTAGAAACAGTTGTTAAAAAAAAATATACAAAACAACAGAGCCATTTATAACACAGCTTCATTCATAGCCCAGTCCTGGTTGGAGCCCAGCATCACTATCAAAGAAAGAGTATCTCCACGTAAAGCAGTGCTGCTTTCTGCTTCCAGATCAGTTGGGAGCGATAGCTCTAGATGGATAATTGATGGAGCCTGCATCAGCAATTAGTCCCAGCAGATCAGATCAAATAAATTCAATCAAGCTTACAATTTCGAGTACTTATTGCACAAAGAAGAATTCTGTTCACAGAGCACCGAAGACATGGCTAAAAAGCAAGCTACTGTGGATAGCTTCCCAAATATACTTTCCAAATGTTACAGTAATAAAGTGAGATTTCGAATGCGCCGAATACATCTCAGCTAATTAAAATAGCATCTGAGGATCAGGAACTGAAAACTGCGCTGCTGATGTGGGATTTCAATCCCTAAAGCAAGCAGCAAATTGGCCATTTTGTAGTTCTTTAACGTCAGTGTCTGCTTGAAACAAAAATTAACTATTAAAAACTCCAGCTGCAGAAATATGCGGTTTTCTATATGGTTTGTTCCAAGTCAGCACACAAATCACAAAGGAATGTTCTTCCAACATCCTACTTCAATTTATTCGATATTTGCTCCTCTACTTCAAAATATTTTAAGAATTCTGAAAAACTGGACTGAAAAATCTGTTGGAAATATGAAAGGGATTAAATACAAAAAACAACACGTGCTCCAAGTCAATCAGTGGTGAAATCTCACCGCGTGCAGCATTATCTTACTAAAGCCTTTGTGGAAAGCCTGTGTAAACCACGTAGGTTTTCCCTCAAAGATAAACTCAGTGCTCATCTGCAAACGAGCCTCCGTGGTTTAACTTGGAGAACAGGGAGCTGTTGTGCCCCAACTCTTCAAGAAAGCAAACGCTCAAAGAGAGGAGGCAAAGCAGGGGAGTCCTCCTGTTTGTGAAACAGCAAAACATCCCCCGGACGGCCCGAGAGAGGCGGACAGCACGGAAACCTGGAGACGGGTTTAAATCATGGAGATTTACTGTTGCACTTAACGCAGTGCAAAGTTTAACCGCGCTAATGGCCTGAACTCTATACCTGCCATTTAGTAACCTGACAACGCGCACACACCAACACAAGCACTTTGTTTTTCATCACGATGAAATGAGATCTCCCCATGCTGAACAGTTAAGCAATCATCGGGGTCAGCCAGCAGCAAGCAAGTAGCTGGTTTCCAGCCAAAGATATACAATACATACAGCACGAAGCCATCGTGGGCACCAACGGCGCAACCCCACCATCACCACCACCCAGAACTCCTCGTGGGTTGCAGTCTGGAATGGGGGACGGCGATTTCTGAAAGCACACGTGGTCCACAGGGCAGCCCTGCTACTCCGAGTAACAGCACAGAGCTATCGGAGCGGTGATGGGAGATGGGCACGTCTGCAACACGGCTCGTACGGCACGGGGAGAAAAATCATAAATGAGGAGCATTAAAAAAACCCAAACAAAACAAAAAAGAAATGATTTCTCCAGATTAGCACAGCAGATAGCTTTGTGGGGACTGCTATTCTACAAGCAGAGATTTTTATTACCAAAATCTCTAATAAGGGATGGCTTAGACCTATGCCTTCTACGAAGGTAGAGAAAATTATTTTTCCTTATATTTAAAAGATTATCGCTTCATATCTCATCTCTTCTTATTAAGTTTACAGCAATATTAAAACAAGATTTGGGTGAATAAAGAACATAATATACTCAAAAATAGAGAACGTATTCTTTGGAGCATTATAAACGCTCCTGTCTGCTTGAATGGAATTTTAATGGAACAACCCACCCTCTTAGGAGGAAAATAGAAAAAAGATGACAGAAAATATTATCCTTTCCCAAAGCCTTCATTAAACAGCCTTGCTGTACAACCACTGCTGATCACTCTGTGCACTCTGTCACTCACAGACTGTATCAAAGTATAAGAGATGAACAAATCACCTTTATTCACTTCTTCCAGCAGCCCAGAGCGCACACACAAAACAAAAACAATTTGGAGGAAGAAAGCCTAATATTTTTTAGTATTAAAATAATAAGCTGACTTTAGCATCTCTGTGCACTCCATTACTTTTGATCAGTAAGGCAAGGAACAGCAACGAAGGTTATAATGTGAGTACAAGACTCCACAGGTCATTAAGACACTGCGCTGGGAGCTGGGACTTCTGAACAGAAGACAAAAATAGTTGAGTGACATAATGTCTAAGCCTTAAGAAGCACTAGGGAAAAACTTGGTGTTTAAAGCACAGACATTATATTATGCTCTTAGAGCCAACTATCTGCTGGAATTTACTATTTGCTCCCAAAACAAATCTTTACCTGCGTCACTGAAATGAAGCATGAAAGCAGGGTCAATTTTGGATCTTCTGTTATTAATGGGAAGCTATTTCCTTCATGTTTCGCTTTGCCAAGAGCTGAACTGAACGAAAAATGCCATAAATACATACGAGATTTTGCTACTGAAGACTGTTTACAGCCCCATCAGCAGAGGGATTTTTTTCCTGCACATAAGGGCAGGCTGAATCTCACAGCAGAAAAGGGCAGAAAAAGACAGAAGAGCACAGCTGATGAATTGCAGTAATTAATGATCACCAGAAGATGGAGAAAGCAAGTTGATTTGAAAGGCAATCGCAGTGTTCTCACTTACAGAGATCACAGAATCATGGAATGGCCAGGGTTGGAAGGGATCTTAAGGATCATGAAGTTCTGACCCCCCTCACCACAGGCAGGGCCACCAAACTCCACATTTCATAACAGCCCAGGCTGCCCAGGGCCCCATCCAACCCGGCCTTGAACACCTCCAGGGATGGACGGGGCATCACAGCCTCTCTGGGCAGCTGTTCCAGCACCTCACCGCTCTCCTTGGTTTATCTCCAAAGCAGCAATTCCTTTCTTCCACTCTCAGTGTACTCAGTTAAGCTTCTATCTTTCCTCCGTGCTTCCTTCCTTTCCAAGGATAAAACCTGATTGGATACATTTACCTGAAAAGGTAAAGGGCACAAAACGCTCCTTCCACTCTCTACGACATTCAGATGAAAACTTCACACCACATCAGTTCATTCAGGGACTGCAGGCGCACACAGCTACTGCCTATGGCAGCACACACTGATGCTGCCCATCACCACTTCAGAAAACGTTGATGTTTTCTCTCCTTTTCCCATCTTTAAGCAATAAAAGTCATGAAAATGACTGCATGTGAGCAGGTTAATGCAGTGAGACTGCTACCAAGAACAACTTGCCTTTCTTTAATCTCGAATCTAAAAATAATCTAGCAATGGTCAAGTAACAGATCATTAAAAAAAACATGCTAGTAAAATACTTAGAAGGTTTCCATTCTTTAAGGTACTTCAGAGAAAAAGAAAATACACATTTTGAAGTTTAACGCAATAAGAAAAACTGAAGCTACTTTCCAATCATTGTGGCTTTCAGGATGTGCCACAGCTTGGCACTGATTCCAGAACTCGGCCATCCAATAACTCACTGCTGAAATTTTACATTGTTAATAAGAGCAGAAGGCCAATCACACACAACGTCCATGGGCTCGCTGTGTATGAAGAGGTGCCTTCACTTTCAGGCTTCCCAAGGCAGCTCCCAGGCAGAAGGATCCCTGAACTCAGCGACACAGATGTGCAAGAAGTGGTTCATCAACACAACTGCATTACAGCTCAAGTCTTAACCAGTCAGAATCTCTGCATTTAAACACAGGTGTTTTTCAAAAGCGATACCTCATTTATAAAGCAAGGCCTGCTGATTTGCAGTGAGCATTCAAATGCCTCAACACTGCCTCTAGAAGTGGATAAGGTAATCAAATCTAATAACCTGCAGTGAACACGTCTGTGCACGTTTGCTTCAGGAGCCTCACACAGAGAGACGACAAGGACCATCGTGGCCATCCTGCCTACAGCTGTCCCACAGCACAGCATCCCATCCTGCTGCACCACTAGAAAA
This sequence comes from Lagopus muta, assembly GCF_023343835.1. Lineage (NCBI taxonomy): Eukaryota > Metazoa > Chordata > Aves > Galliformes > Phasianidae > Lagopus > Lagopus muta. Next base: position 1,851,404 of record NC_064444.1, read on the forward strand.
AGGTGCAAACCTTCCTCCATTCTTTATTCGTATTTATTACCTACCTGTAAACCTTAACCCACTTAACTGCTGTAAAATTTATTTGATTTGCATTTCCTGAAGCACCTGTTCAGCTACAGCACTGCCTCCTCCAACAGACTGAGCCTGCAGGACTCAGGAGCTCGAAGACTATTTTGGTTGGTCCAAAGGGAGGACTGGAATTTAAAACAGAGAACACCTCTTTGTAGGCTGCCAAATTAAGGAGTGTATGTGCACAAAGGGCTGTCAGCAAGGAAAAAAGAGAATAATCTCAGAATGCTTGTGCTAAAATTTAAGTAGTCTGACTTTATCCACAAATACAGAATGTTTCTGTGTTGGATTTGCATAAAGCACATTTTGTTTCAAAACTATTACATTTTTGCTCCCAAAAACAGAGCAGACCTGCAAGGCTTCAGTACAACTTATTACCGAAGAGGAACCATTAGAAAATAATCAGTTACTTATTTCAAGACCATCCAAGCAGTGCCTGAGCTCCAGCTGCACTATATTGGGGTTTTCACTCTGTTGTTTTTCTTCTAGCAATCCTGTTTGTTTCCCTGCGTGCGTTATTCAAAGCAGATGTGCTGCAGTGGGGATGAGCCTTCTCCATCTCCTGCTGCAGAAGTCACCTCTTCTTCCTCTCTGCCCATCGCACACCATCTCACACGCGTGCACGCGCGGCCCCCGATGCATGCAAAGACTCACGCTGTGAACGCGCCTCTGTCCCCGCGGCATTTGCAGGGCTGATGTCGGAGCAGCGCATTCCTCGTGCTTTGCATTGCCTCCTCATTCCTTCAAGCTTTTGCTCAGAAGGCAGCTGACAATCATCTTAGTGCTACTGCCCTCTGCTGCTTGGAAATGAGCGATAGCAATAGCGGTGTGCAGTGCATTTGGTCTTGACTACAGCCTTCCAATTTCAAAAAAAAAAAAATAATAGTATTTTAAAATCTTTTTTAATTACATCCATTATGTGAGAATTGAGAGCTGTGAAATACGGTTCTTCCCTCTGTTTCAGATAATATATTATTGAAGTTGCTAATATTGATAGAAACTGCAGTATCTATTTCCAAAGGCTTAGGAAAGGCAATTAAAATGCATATTCAGAAAACATATTAAAGTTTCCTTCCCAGCAAAATGCCATCTGCAGCACACATAGAAGTGAGCAGACACTGGCTTGGTCCATCCGTACATTTGTTTGTATCACTGAATACCTTGCTGGAATTATGAACTGAATTGGATGTTAAAAAACTGCCCTGCTCTCCTTGCAAAGTCTGAATATCTCAGTAATTATCAGTGAGGTAAACAGACACAAACGAGACCTCAGAAGAGCTGCTTTCAAACAGTCCCATACGTTACTAAGCAATTTCTTCCACAAACAAGCTATTCTCATCTGAGTTTCATCTGCTCACAAGTGAGACTCCCCAGGTATTACGTGGAATTACTAGGATTAGCAAGGTTTATTCTCCACATTTGGAACACTTCTCTCCCTTTTCTATTCCTGTAAGGCTTAACAGCTTGCCCTGCAATTCAGGCTGCAGCAGAGAACAGCAATAGGACAGATGTTTCAAACACAGGTGATGAGGTCATATCTCCTTTGAGCTTGTTACGGGGAGCTCTGTGTGTATTGAAACCAGACCTGAACGAGGCAGCAGACCCATCCTCCTCCTGAGGACATGAAACATAAGCTCTCACTGATCCGTTCCTCACACACGTGTCTGTTCCGACCTTGCAGGCCCAGCAGCAAGCTGCTACCCTGCAGCATCCACTCCATTTGCTCCAGTGTGATGGCAGCTTTGCAAGCATCACAGAATCATAGAACGGTCTGGCTTGCAAAGGAGCACAATACTCATCCAGTTCCAACCCCCTGCTGTGTGCAGGTCACCAACCAGCAGCCCAGGCTGCCCAGAGCCACATCCAGCCTGGCCTTGAATGCCTGCAGGGATGGGGCATCCACAGCCTCCTTGGGCAACCTGTGCCAGTGCCTCACCACCCTCTGGCTGAAAAACTTCCTCCTCATATCCAACCTAAACCTCCCCTGTCTCACTTTAAAACCATTCCCCCTTGTCCTGTCAGGAACAACTCTAAATGTTTATTGCATATGCATAGTAGGAAGGGTGGCATTACAAAAGCAATTTACAGTTGCTGACTTTTTGCTGCTAACCACACTCTGTTCTGGAATCCACTAACTACTCCAGCTTACCTACAGATACTCTTACTTCAGATTAAGTGAACTAATGCTGCTATTCCTATTAATTATTTGTTCATTGAGCAGAACAAATTGTCAGCTCTCCAGCAATATATATACGATCCTATTTTAGATTCTGAAGTGTATTAAATTTTTAATTTAAAAACTAGGGCTATTAGTTAAAGATCGTTTGCCTGGTGTCACTTTAATTAATTTCTACATTGGAGAAAGGCTGGCTGTGAGGATGCACTGAATGCAACGCCTAAAACACGACGCTGAGGAACGTCAAACTGCTCACGTTGTCATCTTCTGCCTCTCTGCAATCCAAAGCTTGCAAGCAGCCTGGCACCACGGCAGCACATCGTGTGCAGGGCACACATTGAACACCTCCTGATGTGCAAAAAGCTATGGCTCAACCAAGGAACGGAATGATGGAGATAGGGAGAAAGGAAGTCAGGTAATCAGAGGGAAGAGACAGATTAGAAACCTCCCAGTAATTCACAAGTACGAAATGCCCAGAAACTCCCACTGCTCCGAGGCTTCAAGCATTAGTTAATATGAAGTCTAATTATTTTTGCAGTTTGGTATTTTTATTAAACATGCATTGAAATATGAAACCTTCAGCTAATAGAACACATGTGTAGGTAGAGAAAGTTCTTTCTGGAATGATTTCATTAGTTCCATGAACAACGATGCCAGAAAAACAAGATCTAAATTCAGTGCAACTACCAGGACAGACAATTCAGAAGTGGGTGGAAAAATAAAAGAAAGAAAAAGAAGAAATCAACAACTGCAGCATTCTACAGAGAAGCTGCTGTTTACTGCCAGCATCATGAGCCTTAAAACATATCCGTCACCTTGGAAGCTTTACTGATAAAACTTCATGGTAGATTTATGCCATTTTCCCCCGTCGTTCAGATGAATGATCCCATGCTTCGCCCTGAACAAGAAGCAGAATGCTTACTAGGAGCTGGGGCTGCACATCAGGAGGCAGGACCAAACCTCATCTCGACAGAGAGGATATTTGGAGCCTGCTAATATGCTGTGGTTTAAGATCAAATGATTTACTAAGATAGAGAAAAGGATAATGACAATGATACAAATCCATACGAACACATACAAGTGATGCACAAGCAATTCTCACCACCCCCAAGCGATGCCAGAACTTCCCTTTGGCCAGTTCAAGTCAGTCCTCATTGTGTTCCCTCCCTGCTCCCTGGGCCCTTTGCTGACAACAGCCTTGGCTCTGCACAGCACTGCTCAGCAGCAGCTACAAACACCAGCATGTTACCAATGCTGCTCTTCTCCTAGAACCAAAACACAGCATCACACCTGAAGGAAACAATTCCATCCCAGCTGAAACTAAGATGTAAGGTTACAATAACACGTGGGAAACAGGAGAACAAGAAGCATTTTCAAAGGGAAAGTAAGCAGTCAAGCTGAGACCTAGTGCTATTAGTAAGTACCTATGTGTCAGCTGGGCACATTGATATGTGAATGAAGACATCCAAGTGATGCATTATTCACTTCCCTTATTATCCAACTGCTCAGAGAACCCTGGCAGGGAATGTTCAAGCTCTTAACCAGGACAAAAAAAGGCACTCTCCTAAAAAGCAATGCACAGGTGGGAAAACCACAGAAGTCCTTTTGATCGCAGGTCATGCACAGCCAATGCGAGCTACTGGATTGTTTTGACTTACATTACTGCTGAGCCGTATCGTATGACAGGTTTTTGTGCTCTTATCCCACTGCCAGTGCCAAGGAAAATGCATTAGTTTCAACTTCCATTCTTAAACCACAAACAGAGTTGAGTTTAACTCATTTTCCTTCGCAGTTTTTATGAGCTAATAGCTCCAGAACTGGTCACTTACCGCAGCTCAGCTGATGAGCAGGAGCCAGCTCAGCTGCTGCAGGAATCATGTGAGTGCTGCTCATCCACCCCGGGGCAAAAGCAGCCCACATGGCCTCAGCTGCTGCCGAAGGTTTTGATGTTGAGTGAAGAAAGGAGATAAAATGCCCTAAATAGTTGCTTGCTGCTTGTTTTTGCTCTGCTGGAACACAGCTAAGCAGCGAGTGCTTTTGGGGGACCTGGGTGCTGGATTTGTTTCATACATACACAGCCACTCAGAACCAAACTATCCCCACGAATATCTACACTGCTTGATAGCCCAGGTGTCTTTACACAGACAACCTACTAACATACTGTATATACACACACACACACATATAAGCACACAGCAAGTGCTTTCAGAACGCCATTTTCCAGCACTGTGTGTCCTAACACAACTGGCCAGATGAGCATTTGTGCTTTGGAAGCCTTTTTGCTCCGTAAGCATCTTAGCACGAGGCAGAGCTGAGTGCTACTGCTGTATGGAAGGACATGCCTGCCCCTGCCTGGCATGGAGGACAGGGTCAGGAAGATGTTCAGCATTCAAGCACATCCCTTCATATAGCACGAATTTGCAATGACAATTTAGACTACATTCTTTGGCTCTACTTAAGATGCCATTTGTGGCACACTGAGAATGCACTGCAGAGGAACAATAACGGTACTCAGCTGTGATTGACACAATTCAAGTTAATTCATACAGGCTGCTATCAAAGAGACATCAAACCACCTAGCATTAACCTTTTCAGAAGATGCAATTTTGATATCAAAACGTTGTCAGGAAGGAAAAGAGATTGCTATGTTCTAAAACAAAAGTTATTGCATGTACCCAAAACATCACCTTGCCCAGTCTTGCTTCTCAAAAAGTATTTTTGATTAAAGTCCCAGTAACAAATATTTAAAGCTTTGGGCTTTTTTAATCTCTATGTTTCATATTGCTTCTTTACTGCATACAGTCAAAAGCTCCGAGTGCTCGTGGCCTGTGGGTTTGTGAGCACTGCAGCCCAGGGCAGCGCTGAAACTCCAACCAAATATCTCAGCTTATTAATATTGAACACGAACAGCAAAGCCTCACAACAGTTTTTTTGTTTTGTAAAATCAAGTGGTCCACCTAGAAAGCTCCATACAGGAATATCGTTGTGAACACAGTAATAGAATTCAGCATTGAGCAGAGTGTGCCTGAGATCATACGTTAACAACACTGCCAACTAACGTGGACATTCTGCTCATTTAAACACTTACTGACTCATCACTCAAAGCAAAAACTCTTTCCTTACCTCATGTATGCACATGCACCCAATAAAACCATCTTATCAGAAAGAACAAAAGCAGATGTGAAAGATCTGTTTCTCCCAAAACAGCCATATAATGAAAAAATAGCTGCCTAAAACTCAGCAATAAACGTTCGTCAGTTTGCACAGCCTGCAGCCCACATCTGGCCCCAGTGACAGTTGATAACATGGAAAAGAACATACTGTACACCAAATAATCAATCCAGTTAGTAAACATTGGAGTGAAGAGGCCAAAGAAAGTAGAAAACACAGGGATAAAGCCTATGGCAGGAGGAATGGTGTAAGTTCGGTCACATGCTTCAAGCCCACAGACAAAACACTTGAATTTATGTTTTCACACTGTTGCTTGCTTAAAGCCCAGAACAGGCTTTGCTCTGTAAAACACTCATAATGTGAAATCATTCCATTCCAACTGCAATACCAATCATAAAGCAGGAAGGTGCTCAGAGCTCAGCTTGGTTCCTACCTGCCCATCCTGCCCGACGTGCACTTGATGTATCTGCAGGTTTCCCTGTAAGACAAAAAGCATTGACAATTAACAAGCTGTGAATCCAGAAAACTGCTCACTCGTGAAAAAAGCCCGTTTCTCATCTCATTATCAGACCACTTCAATATTAAGGATATCTACTAATTGAGGAAACATTTCTGAGGGCTATCTTGGCAATTCAGATACGCTTCAATGCTCAGTGCTTTAACCACAGAGGATCAACAGACTTCTGTTATAAAAAAAGCAAGGAGGGTTTTCAGCACCAGCAAGTTTTCCTAGGATTGTTCTTTTTCCATATACACACACGTATGTGCCAATGTAAGTCAAAGCCTTACTGAACTAGAATCAGTTGTGCAAGACTTATCAGCACAGGACGCTGCCAGAAAGTCACTGTCTGTGCTAACAGGTTTTTGTTTCACCAATATTTGATGCTGAAGGCCAGCACGGTTCTGTTACAGGAACTGCAGCCATTGCAACAAACTGAATAACATCAAGTGCTTCGAAGGGATCTGCAGCCACAAAGTCTAGAAGTGAAAGAAGAATGGTAACAAAGGGAAGCTTTCACCCATATGCTCAGGGATGCCCTGTTAAATGCACAAGGACAAAGCAAAAACCTGCTGCCCTAACACCAAGAAGGACATTGCTTTCAGGAAAACAAATTAGTTCTTTGATTTGCATATTTTCTACATTTTCTTTTACTGGCAACACTTCCTCTTCTCTTCTTTTTTTTGAAGCTGCATACGTTGCAATAAACTTAAAACCAGATGTCTGCATCTGTCACAGAGCAACATAACCCTTCACTCTCTCACACCCAACAGCTCCCAACTCATGGATGCAGGCATTTAAACCTCAGCATCGATTATAACTGGACACGATGAATGGCTTTTTTCTTTTCCAGCAGCTTTTACACCAATGGTGCACACTCCAGAACTGTCTCAAACTCACTGCAGCACATTCTGATCCTTCCTTGCTGCTCCCTTGGTCTGAAGAACTTTATCAGGAACACTGCCTTTAACTGTAATATTTATGTAGTATTTATCATAATATTTACCTTTCAATACCTCCCTGTGTCATCAATATTCCTCTATACCAACAGTGGTTTAAAGAATTTTTATTTGGATGCTTTGGAAATGGATTCAACTAACCCACAAAAAGGTATGGCTATGAGGAAATCATATACAGTAAATACTGCAGTCAGTATTTACTCTTAACCTTATTTTGCTATTGCTTCCTCACGTAAACAAAGTCTGAGAGCAGAAGAAATAAGACAGCAGCCCCTGCAGTTATGAGTTTCTATACGTGCTTAAATAACCAGCAGTTTCCCCACTCAGTTGCACGGAGCACCTGCAGTGGTGCTTTTGCCTGAGTGGAAAACAGAGCCCAAACTGCAGGGTTCAGTACTGGATTTATTCATTTCCCTTCTATCATTCCATTTTTATGGAAAAAATTATGAAGTGCAAATAGCGCAGCGCCAGATTGCTGGATGTGTAAGGAAGGTAAATTCACTTCAGTCTGGAATGTATCTTCATGAGATGAAGTCTGACTACTCTCCAGACTCCTGCTGAAGAGTTTACACAATTAAAGACACAGCATTCCCAACACAGTCAGTTTGCACACCTACTGAATGCTGCCTATCCTCAACGAGGATGCAAGCACCCAACCTAGGTTCCCTATAATGCTCCGAGTACCCAGCTCCATCTCCAACCATTTAGCACAGTCATGGACATCTCACACAGGCTCCCACATCAGGGCCCCACGTTGTACTCACGTGTACCCAAAGCTTTGGCTCACCTCGCTGTCCTGCGTGATTTGGACCTGCTCGCCTTGAGGAACCTGGGCTATGTGGAGATGGCCCTGCGGGATCCACAACAAAAGAAAACACCAGGAAGCATCAGAAGGAAACCAAAACTAGAGCAAGAAACTACTCGTTTGGATTGAATGCAGTTAAAACATTCACAGTTGTAGGTGGAAGAAAAAGACTTCTCCAATGGAAAATATTTAAGATTGCTTTAACTCAAGTGTACCCATATTTTGCCATCTTTCAGTCATTCCTTTTCACATCAGAGGAAAAGAAAATGGGCATAATAATAAAAAAAGCACATTTATATAGTACATTTCTCTACAAAGGAAGAACCTGCAATTGTGACTGATACATGGGACTAACAGGAGTTGGTAGAGAGGCATTAGCTCTCCCAAACCGATGAGTTCAAAATAAGAAACCCATTTAAAGGCCTTGGAAACTCAGTTCTTCAAAGAGCTATGACAGAACTACTCACAGATTGTCTCTAAAAGGTTATTTTAAAATCACATGCATTTTGTCACTAGCCAAGTTACGGCGAGGCACGCTGCCATGCTAACAGCAACCTCTCAAGCTGCTATAAAGTGGCATAAAGTTAGCAATTCCAATGCAGCTACACTGGCTTGTGTTAGCTGAGAATCTGCCCTAGGGGCTTTAATAAGGTTAATGCTCAGTGTGGCTGGCCACACCACCCCTGCAGAATGGCATCATGCCTGTCATTTGACTGAAACGTGGTTAAGAGGCTGGAAGGAATTCCTTGTGCATCCTCACCAGCCCAGAGAGGTCTTTGCCCCCATGATTTACCTGGAGGGAGATTGGATTCTAAATAACCTACTTGGGAGTTTATAAGGCTTTGTGTTCATTTTAATATGCCTGCATGAGACAGAGATTAAAGATAATCATTTGGAATTCTGTCAAAGGCTCTTCTTATTTTATAACACAAGAACAATTGCATGTGATTTTCAAAGAAACACAGATCCCTCTATTTCAAACAGTTTCATTTCCTTTGGAAGGAAACCATCTATTTATAGGGAGAAAAAACATACTGAAAGTATCACTCTGACAATAGAGACTGTATATAAAATTAGAGCACAGCCCAGTCCACGTCGAGATTAGAATCAGTTTCCCTCCTTAACACTGAGCTCTCAGGGCTCCCAGGGAAAAGCAAGGAACATTTAAAAGATCCATTTACAGCATTTTCAAACAAGCAATCCTTTCTGCCTGGGGACAGGGGGAGGAAGGGGGAAGAAGGTGACTTTATTTGCCTTTGTATCTCATAGCATTCCAAAACAGAACTGCTCACTCATCTTCTGCAGACACAGAGCTGGCCTTCAAGGACAGCCTCTTCAGTTTGTTTGTGAATTCCACCAAAACCTTTCTGAATCTTAACTCTTAAAGCTTACAGACATTCAGGAAATCCCCAGCATTCAGTTCAACACTGATTTGCTTTACATCCACACAGTATAAATGACTACTGTGATAGTAATGACTCTCAGCCTCATGTGCTTCATTCCTTAGAATTAAAAAAGCAACACCATCTTCATCTGCTTCATATCCCTCCCTACATGCCAGGCAAATTATGACCATGTTTCAATTGTGGGTATTAGTTGATTTTTCTCCCAGATTGCACAACAATTACTTAAAAGATGATTGGCAGATCCAGATAGTTTTTTTAATGAGGCAAACTTTCACCACTCAGATCCACAAACATAACCATTTTGTCCACTGCATCCCTGTATTTCACGTCATTCTCCTTCTACTTTGTCTTTCAAGACTTTAAAGTACTCTTTAACAATCAACTGACACAAAAAGCAACCAAGGTGTGTTCCTTAAGGTATACAGGGAAAAACCAAGAGACAAAGAACCTTACCATGTTATCTTGTGAGCTTATGACCAAAGTGAGATGAAAGTTCCTCTGTCTGCCACCTCTCTCACTTGAGTATTGACAGAAGCATTGGCCAAAGGCACCTCATGATCCTACCCAAACTCTTCTCTGCAGTGGCACTGACCAAAACCCTTGCAACAGGCATACCAGTGGGTATTATGGGCTGCCATGCTGCTCAGTAGCTCTTAAGATTCCTGCAGCCTGGTTTCTATGGACAGAGGGTTTACATCATCGCACAGGTCTGTACACATCTCTGCCATTCAGTCCTGCTCTGTGCTTCTACGCTGCCCACAGGCCCACACTCAAGGCTTCTGGGTACCTTAAAATCACGAACACAGCCAGTGAAAAAGCCTTAGAAAAAGGTTTACGCCTTTTATGAGAGTGCATAAAAGCTGCAAAACCCAAAGTTTCTGAAAGCTAATGGCAGGTGGACTGCATGCATTGCATCCTCAGGTTTCTACAGCAGAGTGGATGTGCAGATGTAATTTACTACTTCTGAATGTTGCATATCAGAAACCACATGTGTGAGGAACGCTGCACCATCCATCTTTTCATTGTTTTCTTCCTTTCTTACATATAATTTAAAGAAAAAAATGATTGTTGCAGTTAAACCGTGGCACACAGGAGCTGAACTAAGGTATGTTTGGTCAGAATACACAAATCTTGTCTAAAAAAGAAAAAATCGTTGTCTGAGCTTTGATAGCAGTCTTGCAGTCAAAAAATGTCAATATTTATAACTTCTGCTTATATACATGTATCTAAATGAATACACATGTAACAGTTCGGCCAACAGATGTTCAAAAATGCCTGAGAATGCAGTCATACTTGAAAATAAATGAAGCTATGATTCTGTGAATCACATAAATGCATTTTTGTTTCGAAAGTCATAGTTAGAACTATTACTTTAGGGTGAATGGTACAGGCTGTAAGACTGCTGTCAGTATTATGGGAACAAATGCAAGCAAAGGGCCGGGCAGAGACTTGACTTCTCAATTCTAGATAGAATCACAGACTGGCCCGGGTTGCAAAGGAGCACAATGCTCATCCAGTTCCAACCCCCTGCTGTGTGCAGGTCACCAACCAGCAGCCCAGGCTGCCCACAGCCACATCCAGCCTGGCCTTGAATGCCTGCAGGGATGGGGCATCCACAGCGTCCTTGGGCAACCTGTGCCAGTGCCTCACCACCCTCTGTGTGAAGAACTTCCTCCTAATATCCAACCTAAACCTCCCCTGTCTCACTTTAAAACCATTCCCCCTTGTCCCATCACCATCCACCCTCACAAACAGCCGTTCCCCCTCCTGTTTATTCTCTCCCTTCAAGTACTGGAAGGCCACCATGAGGTCTCCATGCAGCCTTCTCTTCTCCAAGCTAAATAAGCCCAGTTCCCTCAACCTTTCCTCATAGGAGATACAGAAATGAATGCATATTTATCTGCAATGATTTTGTGAGCAAGTCCTGCATGGATTGGATATTCTTGCCAATAACTCTTTACATAAGCCTTCAATGTTTATTTTCTGAAAGTCACCCTTACTAAATGACAATGAGTCATTATGAACAATAAGAAAAATTAAATTTCAGTTGAAGCAAAGTTTATATTAACGTGGATTGTCTAAACAGAGCAAGTTAGAAAAGGCTGAATACATACTACTTGGACTTGTCCATCTTCTCCTATTTGGTGGATCTGAACCTGCTGGGCGTTGGCCAGTGCGTAGTGCAGTGCCTGTGGTTGGTTCTGCTGGATCTCATTTGAAGCTGACACTGAGCTCTGAGGACCCTCTGAAAGAGACACAAATCTACCTTTGTTACATCTGTGTATCTCACGCCAGCAGCCGTGCAACAAAGCATTCTTAATAACAGAGGAATACAAGGAAGCAGACGCAGATCATTTCCACGTTAATGATTTTGTGCACATCGTTGCTTGTTTGCTACAAATTTCAATGGAGCCCCAAATGCTGTTTTGCCTCTGTGAAAGCATACATTTAAAAAGCATCTTTTGAATCTAGATTGAGAGATCAGCAAAGGTCAAATGACAGGCAAAGCACACAGACTTGCTATGCAGCTGAACACTACAGGACCTGGTTGGTTCCTTCTCCTCGCTGTGACAGCCACCAGGAAACTCAGCAGTAGATTTTACCTGACCAACCTGCATTACAAGCTGACAGACATTCATTTTCTTGGTTTTCCACCTTCATGGAAAAGATCCTCAAACATAAGAGGCAAGTAAACGAGCTAGAATTAGATCATAATACACAACCACTCAAATACCATCATTCCTTGAAACCTGAAGTTTTTATGCATGTGGTGGTCAATAATAACACAATAATGTTAATAATTCCATACCAGAAGGGTGTAACGGAATACAAGGGAGCAGGGGCAATCTGAGAGAAGACATCACTACAGGGAAATGGCACCAGACAGTGCATCCCCATTGGGAAGAGCCCTGAAAGGTCCCCATGTTGCAGAGATGAGTAAGATTCTGCACGAGTCCCAGCTTCTTTTCCTTTCTCCCTACATCTGAGACGACTATGAGAACAGCACTGTCATAACAGGCTCTTTAAATAATGTATTTGAAGAAAGGCTTTTCTATATACAGTGCTTCTACAATCAGTGTAATGGTTTTCTTTTGCTACGCTACAAAAATATTATCAGACAAAATCTTTGAAGCAGCAAGTTTGTTTTACAACATCTTTTCCAGAGTATTTATTGCTCTCACAATGACTTTTACGCTACATGGGAACATAAAACACATTAACATTTAACACACAGTAGCATTCATGCTATAAGGCTTTCAAACCCTTCAAGTGGAGGAAGCCGTAATAAAAATATTTAAGAAGTGCTGTCACTCTACTTCTGCTGTAGATAATTTTCTTACAAGATGTTATGAATTGTTTAAATAAAGGCTGGCAGGGCCTCATCCTGCTCAGAGATGGCTGATGTATTGTGTTTTTAAGCACAACCAATGTAACAGGAAGCTGGTTTTCCTAAGTTTTTCATACTTCTCCTTAATAGCCCAAGATTAGCCTGAGAACAGAATGCTGCTTTCACAAGACTGAGCTTTATTCAATCATACAAAAATTTTAATGGAAATGTCCTTTAATAAAATCATCCATTTGGTGTTCTTCTTTCATCGTGCCTGCAAATGTTTGTGGAAGAAGACAACTTTGAGCCCAAGTCAGAACATGGGGATTGGAAACGAATTCAATGCCACCAAGCTTGTATTTATTTCTTTGCTGAAAAGTTCAGTTGTTTAATAACCAAACAGCTGTAATTATGTCAACAATCCACAAATGTGTAACTACAACCAGAACACTAATGGAATAGCTCAGTAAACACAAGTACATGGCTTTGGTACCCATTGGATACCTTGCATTTGATTAGCAGGTAACACCCCAAAATGCATCGCTTCTTAAATGCAGCCCTGTTGGTCACTGTGCAATTCCAGAACCTCCCACAGTGCTGTACAGCACTCAGGACCTGGTTAACCAATTCTGTATGTGGTATGAGAAACATCAATGGCAGCCAAATAGAGGCACCACGGCCTGGTGCCATGTTATGACACCTGCTCATGCTTTCCATGGTCAGTGGCTTCATCGTCCACTTCAAGTGCTGATTCTGTCCTCCCATTGCCCTGCTGCAAAGCTCAACAGCTGAGTTACAGCCCAACATCAACACAGATGTCCAAAATGAGCCTTCATTTAGGTAAGCATCCATGTACCTATGTATCTTCATATCTACACACTGTACATGCACACACACAAGTGTCAAGTACCAATATATTATATGGAAAAATTCATTTTCAACTTTATAAACCATCTTTTGCTCACAGATGCCAGAAGTTAAGCTGTTCAGAAGGGAACAGAAGATAAGGACTGAATGCCATCCTGCTGCATATGCCTTCCACGGCCCATAAATAGTTTTCATGTTGACTTCACTGCAACAACCACAGTTGGCTCAATTTTATTTGTTTTGTGATTTTTTTTCCCCTTTTTTCCTCTTTGAGAATAAAGAAGAGGATTGAAATGTGTCTAATAACAAAACAGCCTTTATAATCACCACTTCTCTCCAAATATCTGACCAGACAAAAGCAATATTTATCCATTTTAAACATCCCCCATTAAAAACAAACACAAACATGAATAGCACACAGCTTGAATAGAGGATGTGTCAACAGTTATAAATCACCATCATGTAAACTATCTGGCTTTGCATGTACAACTTTGATATGTTAGAGAATCCCTGGCACAGGGAAGCCATACAGCTGAACTCGTGCTGTGCAATGCTTGGACATCAGCTGAGCAGCACACAGCACTGCTACTGAGCACGTTCCTATGGCAATCCCAAAGCACCCTCATGGAGATGAGCTTGGAGCCACTCAGAGAACAGCACTGCTGCCCTGACCATTCCACAGCTGCTTATGCTGTGATACAGGAGGGAAAAAAAAATGGAAGTACTCCTTCTTCCCTTTAGCATTTGTTTCTTCCTATTCTCCCTGGACTTTGTATTTATCAGTCGAGCATGCATTCTCATTCTGGAAGGAAATGGAGGAGGTTTGGATTCTGCAGTCGATGGGATTTCAGCTAAGTCCCCTCACTTGTATGCTGCCTTTCCAAAGTGCTTTGCTTCCCTGTAGGCTCCACATTTCTGCTTACAGCCTAGGATGCGTTTTCTTATCTCCTTGATATGTAGTGCTAGCAAGGAAATGTTAATGGGCAGATGAAGAAAAGCCCTCTTTAAAAACAAGAAAGAAGGGGGGGCAAAAATACACCATTACCCAGGACTACAACTCTTTCTTGTAAACCATTATCTCAACCTGACTCACCCAGTGCTCAACAGCTTCAGTTTTGCAGAACTGCTTTGAAGATTTGGCCACGCCATCTGTTTTCACATGTGACAACTTGGCACAGCTGAGCACTTGAGCCCAAATCTACATGTAAATCCCAAAGTCATGGCCTAACTAATAATTCCAATATGGAAAACTGTGATAACAGCTTTAACAATCTTAAGAGAAATTAAAAGAAAAGGAGAGAAGGCACTCTGCAGTTAATCCTCCTCTCAAAAAACTCATTCCCTCCTCCCTTCCCTCCACAGACTGCTAACGAATTTAATAAGAACATCTCTCTAAATTATCATGGCAGCCACGTGCACAACTTCTATCAGAAAAAGGGAGAGACAAAAGCACACATTAAGGAGTAGCACGTTGACTCAAAGATGAGCAACCCACTGCAATTAATGCCTCAAGTCCAACAACAGGCAATGGAAGAGCCAGAAAAAATAAGGAAACAACTTCTGTCTCCATTTAACAGTCTGCTACAACTTCATGCAAGCCATAAATATTGTGGATGCTGTCAAGCCGCTCAGTCAATAAATGTAGACCAATCTTAATAAGCATCCAAGGGGGTGGAGGACAGAGAAGAGGCATTCACTGGTATCTCCCTACCAGCTTCCTGATCCTAGTCTGCAGCTCAGTTCCTCTTCAGCTCTTAAAACATGAACAGTACACGACAATGAGTGCCAAAAACCTGTGGGGTCCGGGCAAGGACTGTGGGCTCGGCCATGTGCTCTCTGCAACATTTCCACGGCTAATTTTTCCTTATCGTGAACAGAACAGAGAGGAAATCTGTTATCATTTTCACACACACAATGCAAATCAAAGCCACACACCATGAGGATTTCTATGCACAAGAAGCAGAAAAAGCCTACAAGTTTGGATGCGTTCAACAAGTGGAGAAGAATTAAGCTCAAGAACAGCAATTCTTCTTGGATGTAAATATTTCCAAGTTATCTATTACATGTGCAATAACTCAATGCTCATAAAACCCACCAAACCACAGAGCAGATGAGGTTGGAAGAGACCTCTGCAGATCACCTAATCCAATCCCCCTGCTCAAACCAGGCTTGACCACAGCAGTTTGCTCAGGACTGCAACCAGCTGGAGATGGAATCCCTGCAGCCTCGCTGATGCTGTGGTCAACCACCCGTAAGATCCCTCGAAAGCAGAGCAGCACAAATCAGGTCACAGGCAGGTGAGTTCCAGACTGCTGTGTTTTATTTTATATTTTAAATGAAGTGAATTAATTGCTTCTAAAAAGCACCTCTGGTAAATCAAGAGCCATAATTCATAGGAGAGGGGAGTGCAGCAGAGCAGGAGCCATGCTGATCTGACACTATGTCAAGAACCAACACAAATACTATTTCCAATGATAGAGCTGAAACCAGGACACACATTGAGTTGTTCAACAATTTTTCACTGCCAAACCGAAAAGGATGAAGCCATTCCACACTTCTCACATAGCAACATTCAAGAAACACTGTGATACACATTGAGTTGGACTCCAGGATCTCTGTGGGTCCCTTCCAGTTCAGGATATTCTATTACTCTGTGATTTAACAAAGGAGAATGGTGCTCCTTTACAACATCTGAAGCAAGTGCCAATAACTTTCTGTTGATTTAAACATACACCATTATATGAAGATATAACAGAAAGCCACCTCGCTATTATCAGATCCCAGAGAGAGGTGATGAAAATAACATTACTTCAAGCCAAACAACTGCTTTGGATTTGAGTCTTTTTCTTTTTCTGTTGTACCTTTTCATCCCAACATGAACATGAACTACAATATATTACAAGTTTGTAGTCAGAAAAACACAGCCAAGCTACGGAAAAAGACTTCATTTGGGGAATGTGGAGTTCATTCATTCACACTCAGGTCCTCAAAATCGTATTTAATCATCACTTAATGATTACAGTTATGATAATTAAATCAACACTTAATGAGAACAGCTCAGCTGCATGGCAGACACTATGAATACTCAGAATATTTGTTGATAGCAGTGGAGCATCTTCAAAAAGAAGTGTTTTCTGAATGCTATGGGAACATAAAAATCACAGAATCACAGCATGGCCTGGGCTGAAAAGGAGCTCAATGCTCATCCAGTTCCAACCCCCTGCTGTGTGCAGGTCACCAACCAGCAGACCAGGCTGCCCAGAACCACATCCAGCCTGGCCTTGAATGCCTGCAGGGATGGGGCATCCACATCCTCCTTGGGCAACCTGTGCCAGTGCCTCACCACACCTCCAAAGCGAGCCCTAAAGCTTCCTTAGGAAATGGTGAGCATTTTGCTATTAATCAGAAGGTGTTATTCCATAGTTATTCCTAATCCTTTTTTAAGCAATACATGGAGGAATACAAAAAACTGCCCATTACATACAAAGGGGCATGGAGCAGGTATTACACAGTGAAACCAATCACAGATATTCCTCTGCAGAGCACACCTAGAAGCTGACCTAACAGCCTTGCTAACAATAGTGGGAAAGACAGGTTCTCAAGTAGCTGCATTCCAGACCATTTGAGGCTCACCTTAACTTGCCCCTTGAAACAAACACTACCATAAAAGCTGTCTGGGTTCATATGTAACACTTTAAAAAGCCATACTTGACAGCTATGTTGTCATAACTGTGAAATACAGACCTCCTTTACTTCAGAGCTGTGAAATATTACTTCTCTTTCCTGCTAACTGGCAGCAGGAATTCTGCTATATCCACTATACAGCGTATATAATAAGGAACAGATGCCTGTGAATTATGATGCTGTAATTCCATCGAGGGCTTCCAGAGATGTCAAACCACAAAGACAAAGCCTGAGCAGCTCACAGAGATACCTGCACAGACCAGGATCATTGCAGCAATGACAGTTACCTTTCTGAACAGCATGTGAATCCTCTTCCTTTCTCATCTTCGATTCTTCCTTTCTTCTGACTCAGCCCCTTGTCCGTTCCACCATCCTACTTTTCCTCCTACCTCTTCTTCCTTCAGGTGAAATCCCACTCCCACCTGCCTTAAGAATGCAATTAGTTTCCCTGAGGACCACCTGGCCCTGAGAAAAGGGCTGTTTTTCTAACACAGCTTTCACAGTGGGTGTGAATTCGTCCAACATCTTTACGGCCTCCAAGAAAACGATGCCAGTGACATTCTTAGCAAGAGCAATATTTTAAAGAAATTAACAAAAAACTCAGAATCCATGGAACATTTTCACGTACCATTACCAAAGGCAGATGTTAATGCTATTGCCAGCTCTCTACTTTTGGCTGCACGGCTTATATACAGTCCTGCAAATGACATGTCAAGATGCCTCGACTGACCTTCACCATACTTCAGACCGTATTTTGGGTCTCCATCATTTTTAGGAGCATGCTTCAGACGTGCAGCCGCCTCTTTGCTACCCAGAAGAGCTGAGACGTGCTGTACAGTGGGAGCCCCAGGATGCACAGAGCACTGGGGAAACACAGGAGATGGGAGGACCAGCTCAAATCCCAGGAGTTACCCCAGGTGCATTTGTGCCCAAGGAACAAGACAACGCTGAGTGGTGTTTGTGGAACTGGGATAGGGCTAAAAGAAAACACCTGGAGCTTTCAGCTTAATGAATGAAACAACCCACAACATATTACTTTATGGCTTTCTGAAGTTAAGAACTCCCTGAATCTGTGCTTTACGTCTCTCCAAAGCTCCCAACCAGATTAAAGATAATATTTTTTAACAATAAATCTCAATGACAGACAAAGTGTATGGCCTAATGAGCAGAGGCCTGTAACAACCCCTCACTACTGCGTTTTTACTCTAAGGAGACTGAAAATAAAAATCCCATCAACATATATATACAGCTTATGGTTATCATTAGGTTGATTAGTTGTTTTAATTTGAAAATTTTGGATTTGATTCCCAGTTCCAGCACATAAAATTTTCCATTGAAAGCAGATTTTGGCTTTCTTTGCATGAGATACAGTGGTTAGTGTTAACATGCAACCAAAAATTTTATGCAGGCAAATAAACTTGCTTCCTTTTCTTTGGGCTCACTTCCAAAGCACTGGTTTTAATATACGATGTACAAATGTCCCATAACACTGCTTTATATTAAAAGCATGAGCCAGAAACGTCCTATGAGAACACTTCTTAGCTCAGTATTTTTCATTTGTTATTATTATTCATGCCTACACACCTATGTGGAAACACAGAATCGGCTGCAACATATTTAATTTCTACAGAGGAAAATACTTTATAAGCAAAATTTAGCACGTCCCACTAAATGGTGTGAACACATGGAGGAAGGTTTATTCATTTGACTCCACTCATGAACGTCAGTTGCAAATGAAATGCTTTTACTTACAGTCCATCACGGCAAGTTACCCGTGTGATGCTGCAGACTGTGAACTGTTCAGTTAGCACACAGGATGGACGTTCCCAGCCATACCAGTAAAGTTCAGAGAACACACAAATCGCCAAAGGCAACTCTCTCATGGAATGTGATGTGCTACGCTTTCTTTCCTGACAAGTCCATATTTTACAACTTCTTTAGAGACAGTTTCCCTTCTCCCTCTCCTTTTGGTGTACAAACACACCTCTCGTTTCCTTTCTTGGGTCAGCAGTACGTTCCAATCAGTGGTTTTACAGCCACAGTTTGTAGAAGCAATAGATGTTCTTGCTACCTGAGACTGACTACAGTATGAGCCCCAGGAGGCCACCAAAGGCTCTACATACACCAGAAGGTGGCTGGATTGCATTGAATCTACAATGATTTAACTATGAGTGGCTGCCTCCAATTACTAAACGAACACTGCAGCCACTCCTCGAGGAGCACTGCAGAAATATGCTGGTAGTGTAATGAGTAACGGAGAGCTCTCCTTGCCAAAGATAAACAGTACTTAAAAAATAACAATACAAAATCCACTAAAAAAACCAAGAGAGGAAGATTGTCTCAATTTATATTTCTTATTAAAAATAATCAAATTTGCAGGTACAGTGTGCACCAGTCACAGCTATACCTTAAGAAAAAAAGTCTGCAATACAATGGAACATGCAGCAGCAACAGCAAAGAAGCAGAGCCCTAGGCTACAGCAAGCGAGGGCTTGCTCAAATGCAACAGCCATAGACACAGGAACAAAAGAAGCTGCTTACCTTCAGAAGGCCTCAGGTACACAGGAGCTACCAGCAAAATACCCTCACCTCCACTGCCAACCCTTACATGAGGGCTGGGAAGGGGTGGATCCTGGCTCCAGCCCTTCCATCACTCAGGTTCACTGCACACACCTGAGCTCCCCTAGGCTGGCCCTGCTTTCTCACCAGGTGCTCAATCACTGCTTCAAGCTGTGACTTAGCACTGCCACCACACCTGTGCAAGGTATATTGAAAGACAATTGCAGATATAAAGATTAAAAAAACAGTGGTTCTTTACCTGAACCACTGTAAGATGACGACGAAGGCGTTCTCCTGGAGAAGCTTTTCACAGCCAGACTCTGCCCCCGCTGCTTCCGCCTCCAGGCTGTTCGGCACTTGGAGTCTATGCTCTGCTTGATTCGATACCAGTCAGATTCTGAGATCCCAAATTTATAAAAGAGATGACCTGTAATTACAGAGAAACACAAAGGGATGGCACCCAGCTCAAATCCCTGTTTTCAGGAACACACAGCGCTGATGGACGCTGCCACGCACACACCGGGCAAACAAGGAGCTGAACGACTCAGAACAGCCTAAAGAAAAACAGTGAGAGTTAGAAACACACCAAAGCTGTACAGCAGGATGATTTCAGCAGCAGCTTCAACAATATTCACAAAATTAAATGTGCGCAGTTGTGTATTTAGAAGCATCGCTACCATGAAGTTTTCAAATGTACGCTTCTCCCCATGGAAACTGCATCGAAGACAAGCAATATGGCAACAGAAGGATCCAGCTCTCCTAAGCCCAAACTGGAGAAAGCTTTATTTATTGCTGATAGTGCTCACAACGTGTGTATGATAAGCATGGGGTCGCATAAAGCTGCATGTAAAACAACCTCTTAAAACTCAACGCGGGATTCAATAGGATCCAATAAAAACACAGCACAGAATTCAAATCTAAAAGCATTACTACTATTACGGAGTCATTTAAAGAGCCACATTCTGCACTTCCCAGCATCTGGTGCTAAGTTGCCAAACTCTTATAAAAACACCATGTTGACGACTTGTGAGTTGGACCGTTGGAGTATTTTGAAACAAAGCTGATACAGATGGAGTCCCACTGCCAACACAAACCACATTCGTTAGCATCTGCAAACTCTGCCATCGAAGTGGAAGCCTAATTGTACAAAGAAGCAGTGCAAAAATACTCGTCAGGCTCCAAAAAATACTCATTTCAACATCTGGACAAATAGATGAAAAATTGAGAAGGAAACCTGTCGTACATGGTAGCTTTTTCAAGGCACTTCTCACACCATTTTGCTGTAACCTTACAGAGGTTTACATCTTGCTAAAGCACTCTGAACTGGGGGTGTCTGACTGGATGCTAAAGGAAATTTATAACCCAGAACTGCAGAAAAAAGCACTTCAAAAAGCGAAGAAGCGAAGCCAACATTTCCAAACTGTGATGTAAACCAGAACCATCCGAGCATTCACCAATCTTTGCAATTTCAGTACTTCTAAACTTCTCAGATTTAGATCTGCAATAGTTAAAAGCCAACCCAAAGCTGCAGTATTTGGTTTCGGTCAACGTGGCTGTGCTTGAAGGAGCTCTTAAAATTCTTGTACTCTTTTTGTATTAATTGCTTGCCATGCCCAGCACAATAAAACCATCTTTTCAACCTACTGTGTTTACAAATTTACAGCCCAAGAGGATCCTGAGGTACACAAGTGGTTACACTCAAGCTGCTGTACAGCCCTTTGAACAATGCATGTCTTTTCCTGCAAGAGAAATGAAGGTGACAGCAGCAAAATGCCAGGCTTGCACAGACTAAGAGCTCTGTGCTTTCCTTTGCATTATAACAGAGCCCTCAGAATCTGAAATTCACAGGTGCTGATCTAACGTGCTCAAGGGGAATGTTGTATCCCTTCAGACATCATCACTTTCCATTTGTTTTCTGATTACTTTAGTATAGATTTGTTCAAAAAGCCACTTGAACACACAGGAGGAAAGCACTGGCATCAAGAATTTGGTTCCAAAGCACTCTACAAAGCTGAGGATTGATGACCAGCGAGCGACAGGGCCATGTTATTCAAAATTGCTTTACAGCCCCTGCTCTGTGTCTCCAAAACAAGGGTGGGAGTAGGGAAGGAGGAAAACCGATCGAAATTATCATCTGCTGCTGTGCAACAGTTTCCTTTCCATGGGTGTCAGCAAAAGGAAAGCACATACTGTACTGTAAATAGTGAGACCACACTTTGGAGTGCAATCTATTACCAATATGCGCTATACGGAGAAATGGGTTTATAAATCTTTGCAGCAATGTCCAATAAAAATAGTTGTGTTTTAACTCTTGGTATGACCTCAGCTGTCAGTGCACACAGGGCAGTTGTGTTGTCCTGCATAACACAGCCGTGTGCTGTGATTATTTTGAACAAATGTCTGTATTTTGTTCATCAAGACATTTTAATGACTATCATCTCGTGTGCTGCTGTTAGAGAAATGACTGCATTGACTGCAGGTCTGAGAAAACTCACAGTACAGCAGTACAGAGATTTTAACTCTTATGGTGTCAGTACGGCACATTCCAGGACGTCTCTTTGTTTCAACAGAAATCAAAAGCAAAATCATTTATGACAAGAGCCTCAGTGAGCTGTTTGCATTAGGAGAGCTTAAGAAAGATGATGGGCAGAGGTGAGACATAAAGCATTCCAGAAGCTGCTCTGTGGACAGAAGACAAGAAACATTTGGCTTACTGACTGCAAAAGTTAATTAAAGTGACAAGAAATAGTCACAAAAAATTGGATAGAGGGACCACTGCCTTCATGGAGAGAACTCGACAACAGAGGAAAGCAGGGAAGACAGAAGACAAGCTGAGGGTATAGTGAGAAAAGCAGATTTGGGACTGGAGAGACTGTCACAGCCGGGTGTATTTCTCTTCCCTTATCCACAGAATTCCAACCTAGCCACCCAAAGGCATAAAACTGGTGCAGGTAACACAGCCATTGCATGCACACAACTGTGTGCTCAGCCACAGTGACTGCACCTGCAAATTGGGCATAGCAAATCAGCCCTTAAGCACCCAGATAGCTGACATCAAGGTTACATGAATTACAGATGTACAAATCCATCTCCTTGGTACTCCAGCTCTAAGCGTTACCCTAATCACAGGTCTTTAGCAACTGCCCCAGAGCTGCCTGCTGATGGCTGAACAAGGACTAAATGCAAGTGACAGCGGGGTGTTTCTGAAGTGCACATGGACATATAAATATGATTTACCCCTAGCAGAGAGATACGACTCGAGAACATGTGCAAGCAATACCAGAGAAAGTAAGCGTGCTGCCTCGCTGCTCTCTTCCATAAGGGATCACATGCAGGAGAACTCTCAGCCCAGCGGCTCGCACTGCGTATGTCAAATGCCAGAAAAGAAGTATGAAAGGCAGGAATAAAGTGAGAGGCTGCACATGAGACCTTTAGCGTGGGGAAGCCCTTATTGGGAAGGACAGCAGTGCTTCGGTGAGAGATGTGACCCCTCAGAACGCTTGCTAGTCAAAAGCAGCACGAAGCGCCGTAATTTGCAAGCAGCACGGCTTCCCTGAGCCACATCACAGCCCTGATCGAAACATTTAGCCACATCCAGCAGTGTAATTCAGCACTTTGGCAAAAAGACAACGGCATTTTGGAAGAGAGATGCATTCAGAGCAGCGAAGGAAAGGACTCGGATCGCCTGAGAGGGGCTTTGGAGGTCTTTTCTCCAGGACAAGAGATGGCTGCTGGTAACGTTCAGAACAAAAGGATGTGCTTGTTCTGAAATGCTAAGAGTGCAGAGCTTGCTTTCTTGGAGAACCTCACCTCCCAAATCAAGCTTTATAAAACTTCATCCAGCAAAAGGAGGAAAGCAAGCACACACTGGCAAAATTCAGCAAGTCAGCATGAAAAGCAGCAGGTGCATCACTACAGCTACTGCTCCACTTCTGGGGACACATTTACAGAGGTTCATACAGAACTAAAAGAAACCACGACACAAAGTCCCAGGACACTTTTTGTGTGCCACAGAATAAATCTTTTTGTTGCTCATCTAAGGAAAAACAAAACAATGGGAAAGATGGTAAAGATGTGGTACGAACAGAAAAGTTGTCAGCAGCGATGTCTGAAATGACCACACATTCCCACACTTTTGGGCAGTGGATGTACAAAATGTTCGGGGGTTTGAGAATCTTTCACAGGGGGGAAAAGCAGAAATAATGAAGGAAAAAAAGAATGAAAACAATGCTCCTGAGAAAGTAATCCTCTCTTTCTTAAAGGTCAGAAGTCAGGCAGCAGACAAAGCAACCCGCAGAAAACACTAAATTGTAACAAAATTTAATTAAGAACAAATTGAGGAGGAAGAGAAGACGTTTGTAATATCAAAACCAGACACGAAATATTCCACTGACAAAATCCGCCTCCAAAAAAACAAACTTCATGTCAACAGCTCACATTTAGATCCTGAACGTTGCGCTGCTTCCCGTTCTCCACAAACACCAGATTTGCTCGCAGAATTAAAAGGCAAATCAATTGCATCCACGGAGCTGGCAGGACTCCTTTTGCTGCCCTTTATCCTGGGATGGCACAGATTTGTCCTCTTCTATTGTTGCACTTTGAAAGGCTGCAGGGAAAGCATTACCCCGGAGCACACAGAGCTGCTCCCATCCACGTGCGATCCAAGCAGGCAGACCTGGTGAACTGTTCTTTCCACTTTCAATTTCAACACGATTTTTCAAGCCTGCCCTTTTAACGAGGGTTCAAATTCGGTCTAATTTCAGATTCAAGTGATTGAATCGATCCACAGAATCTTAAGAAAACAAGAGCTGCTGATTTTGCCTGCACACAGTCACGCAAGAACCTTAAAACTCAAATATTAAAATCAGACTGAAGTGTTGTTGAAATCTCAACTCTTAAAAGCAAGTTCCACTGTCAGCTCTCAAAGAGAACAAACGTCCTGCTTCCCCCAGTGCAGAAGACACGGTTTAAGAGGATTTGTGCAAATAAGGTCCCATGACAAATAGATTATTCGACTGCACTCTTCAGTTAAGTTATAATAATACATAAGAGCTGAAATTACACATTAATCAAATTCCTTTCTGCGTGGACAACAGGAACCCTACCTACAGATCTCATTGAGGATATCATCTTCGATGACCTTCCAACAAAGTGCAAAGCTTCTGATTTCAGAGCTGTATTACAGCAAATAGCCATACAGCATTCACCCACAGCCGGGAAATTAAGTCTGACGTGACAAGAGAACAAGGGAATTCCTAAATATCATTAAGGACATCAATGTAAAGAGAGGAATGTTTGAGGTAAACATTCCAGATGTGAAAAACCAGAGTGAGTCATTGCTTTGAAATAGAAACGTGTGATTATACAGTGCAGGGAATGAGGACTAACATCGGGGACACCAAAAATACACTCCTTCCAGGTGTGCATTGCTCAGCACAACTGCGCTAGCTTCCAGATACCACCGTGCTCCGGGGTTACATAAATACACGTGTGAGCCCATTGAGGAACTAAATATGTATCCCTATTGCTTTACAAGGCAGCTGGGACAGAAGCGGGCTGGCAGACAGCGAGCTGTGCAGGCTGAGCTGACCTCAGCCACACAGTGCCCCTCTCTGCTCCCCACAGCACAGTAATGCAGCTCTAATAATTAATTACACGCGTCCCAATGGCCCCGAACTCTACCAGAGCTGGGGAACGAGATGGGTTGTGCTTTAGGATGAGAATCTCTCAAACGCAAATGGAAGCAACATGTTTTTAGCTATGTCAAGGAAACTACCGCTTCAAAACGATGTTATCTCAGCTGCTAAAACAAAGCCGAGTTCAAATGAAGTCTCTGGCTGGTAGGAATCCTTTTCTGGGATCAAAGGGGTGTGCTGTAATATGCCAACGTTAGAGAAGGGCAGAGGAATTGTTCAACTAGTCAGCAAGTAATTATGAAATGCTAATTACAGCGTTAAGACAACGTACAGACTACAATTGTATGTGGCTCGAACATGGAGGAACAAGGAAGAAAGTTTCTACCTGTAACGTCAGTCTGCCACATTTAAGGAGGAAAAAAAATAATCAGGAAACAACATTTAACAGCATAAAAAGCATCTGTCTATAGAGGCTCGTGTTTAAACCCCGACTGAAGTGAGAGCACCGAGGTGCAGCTGCAGATCACTGCTGGTTGGATCCCAGCAGAACCACGGCCACAGGGAGCATCTGCATTTGTCCTGAGCACCCCTGGGCACAGATCCTGTATGAGCCCTTCTGCAAGTGCTTGCCAGACGGCATCGTTTTGCTGTGGGTAAGGACAGGTTGGCATTTTATTTGTTATTTTTTCCTGTTTTGGGGGGTTTCGTTTCTTTTTGGTTCGGTTAGCTCAGCCCAAAAGGCGTGAGATTCCTCTCTCAGTTCTTATTGCCTTTTATTTTAAGGAATACAAAGCTGTAGGAACTATAAAGCATTCTGAGACCTAAAGCATACATGAGAATAGGAAGCACGGAGGGATGCTAATGCTGATGTTTTACACCAACAACTACTATCTGTTCTTCAAAATAATAATTAATATAACCTGAATGCCAGCTGCTGGCTCCCACCTACCCAAATAGCTAACACATCACTGTAGTTTAATAAGAGTTAATTGGTCGGAATAGCTCATTAATATTTATTCTAAATACTTGTTGGCTTTTTCCAGTGTAACACAGAGCCAGTGGGAACATGAAATTAAAAACCCCCCAGATCTGAAGGATCAACCTTGGTCTGCAAGTTTTCATTGCAAGTTTTAAGAACAGTATATACAGATATATATCTATATATGCACACATATTTTAGCATCTGTAACCTCAAAGCGTAGGGAATGAGGACTAACATTGGGGACACCAAAAATACACTCCTTCCAGGTGTGCATCCAATGCAGGCTGTTCACCAATGCAAGACCTCCTGCAGTCATACAAACACACACACACACCTTACCACCTGCCTGCTAACCCTCCTTGCCTGCTTCTAATTGCTGTACCAACAGCAGAACCTGTTCGATTTACTCAAGACAGCCATCAGCACGCAAATGATGACATCTAGTGGAGCAGCGAATGCACCAGCCTGGTGAGGAGGGCAGCACATCCCTCGTGCACCACTGCTGCATTTCCATCATCGCTGCTGCTCAGGGTTTGTGGGGTGCACAACCAGGATCTGCTGCCACGTGGCAGGGGGGCAATCTCTGAGTAAGGGAGTTGTTCCTCCTTGCACACTTGAAGGGATTTTCATGCCGTGTGTTTGATCACAGTGCTCTGATGGTGAACAATATTAACAGCTGGCAATACGTAACCACCTAATCATAGAATGGCCCGGGTTGTAAAGCACCACAATGCTCATCCAGTTCCAACCCCCTGCTGTGTGCAGGTCACCAACCAGCAGCCCAGGCTGCCCAGAGCCACATCCAGCCTGGCCTTGAATGCCTGCAGGGATGGGGCATCCACAGCCTCCATGGGCAACCTGTGCCAGTGCCTCACCACTCTGTGTGTGAAAAACTTCCTCCTAGTATCCAACCTAAACATCCCCTGTCTCAGTTTAAAACCATTCCCCCTTTTCCTATCACCATCCACCGTCACAAACAGACATATCCCCTCCTGTTTAATAACCAGAGTGTAATTATCAAGAATATTAAGTGTCTAACTCCTTAATTAAGTTTAACTCCAAATGAACTAACCCAACAAAAAAATAATTCCAGACCAAATCAGAGGGTTTACACTCTGAATATACTCTGCTGTCTCCCTGCTACTCTTCCCCAGTTACATGAAAGCGACCCCACATTGACAACACAAAATACAACCACTTCTACTTTCCCCCAGCTTTGAAAGAAAACAGATTCCCAGGGCTGAAAAACATCATCTCACCAATCTGAAGGCGCAGCAAATGAAACAAAATACTTTGGGGAATTTAAAAAATAAAAATAAGAAAAAAAATACCCCACAACAGAAGATCTGTGATCTATGCTCATTTCCTCCCAAAATGTATACATTCATGCAACATTTGGGTCGCAGGACGAAAGTGAAATTGCACATTTCATATATCTGTAGCTGAAAATCGCAATGGCAGCGTTCCATACAGACTGTACAAACGTTTTCATCTGAAACATCTTCACGAAGATTAGGACCTCAAGGACGCCAACCCCGTCCCTACCAATTCCCCTTCCAAATCAAAAGCCTCACGTGCTCACCTTCCTGCACAATAAAAATGCACACGTGCTTTTGAAGCTTCCAACACGTTCACCTTCCATTTTGGCACATTCCAAATGTCAGGGTTCATTTCTGATCAGACTGAGCAAGCAAAGATCCTCCCATTCCTTTTAGTCCCCCTTTGGGAGAGCTGCTCCCGCACGGCACATCAACTTTCATTCTGCTTTGGAGCAGAACGTACCTGGGTATACGACGCGTTTATTGCCAAGGGATCGATTTACAGGTTGAAATCAAAGCCTGATACTGAAAACAAATGGAATCACCCAATTTGAAGCAATAACGCGTGATCGAAATGAACGGCTCTGATGTGAAGGAGCCGCGGCCAACAATCACACATCAGGTCATTTCTGATCTCCGCAGCTTGAAAGAGAAATTGATTAAACAGCCGTTTGTTTTTTTACACGGCAGCACAATTCAACCCGACAGAACCCGCAGTAAAACCGATGGAAAAAAGAAAAGCAGAGGGTTTTGCTTTCAGCCCCCCCTCCTGAGCCACCCCGTTACATAACCCCTCGCCGCGGTGCCTCAGGATCCCATCTGGATGGCAGTCACTGCCCCACGTGCCGCCAAGAAAAACTCGCTTAGGAATCAACAACGAGAATTTCTCCCCTTCCGAAGGAGTTTGTGGCTTTGGAAAGGGCTGGCATGACAGAAACCTGAACGCTGCGGGAATTTATTTACATTTTACTTGCAGTCTGCTTGAAGCATCTCCCCATAGCGCTTTTTAACCCTTAGGAAACGAAGGAGAGAAAGTTCAAAGCGAGGGAGGAAAAACCCCACAACTTTCTGGAATGCTGTTTATGAGATGTTGAGGACTCTCAGATCCCAGCAAACGCGGCCGTGAGCCATCCAGGGCGGTGTGTGTTATGGCTGTGCTGACCCACCTGCTCTTGCTCTCACCATCTCAGGGATCAGATACGTTACAGCTCTCACTGCTCGTCTCTTTTAAAACCACACTGCAAAAGTTCAGTTTTCTCATTCGACAGTCTCTGATAGTAATATTACTTCTCCTCTAAAGGCTGCTGAAAGTTTGTCAGTGGAACTTATCTGAAAAAAGATGCTGGATATTGAATTATCAAAGATAACTCCACCAAATTATTTATTTATGTATGCATTGAGCCCAAGCAATGCTGGGGAGCCGTCGGCCTCCAGAACAGGCAGCAATAGAAAGGAATGCTCCTGGCTCAGAACCCAGAGGGGCACCTGCCCTGCAGACAGCTGTAACCCTGCAGAAGGGTCCACAGATGGAGAAATCAGTCCAAAGAAAACAGTGATCAGCACCGTGTGATGCAAAAGTCTTCCCTTTCACTTCAAACTCCACAGCCTGGATGGACCCGCAGTGCTGATGGAGAAGATCCCTGGTCTTTGCTGTCAGTGCTAACCAAAAAGGGCCCAGCCCTTCTCACTGATGTCACTGTATGGGGATTCTTCCTACAGGAATCTGCAGTAGCATCTGAAATCCACCTAACAACCCCTTGGTTTTCATTCTATAGCTACAATGCAAATAAATTACCTTGTTTGTAGCAGGAATTCTCACGTATCTTTCTAACCAACAGCACAATTTTGACGCTTTTTACATTACGCCCTCCTGAAGCAACATTTGAAATCGCTAAGGAAACTCTTCTTACATTCATAGACTGATCTGTTTTAGCAGAGCAGGGCACTTCAGCACGTATGTTAAGTCTGGCCAGAGCGCAGAAGCATTAACAGGATGGAACAATCACGTTTAAGCCGTAAAGAGATGGTCCAAGTGACCTCATGTTTTAGTTTTCTTCTTTCTCTAGAGCCCATGAACTCACACATGCTTGACAGCACATCGTGCACAATCAAGCTACATGCAGTCACAGCTACAACTGACAGGCTAGGCAGTTGGAAATGGAAAACTAAATTCATCACTTTTACAATGCAGGAACCACACGAGAAGTGCGAGACGGAGAGAGAAAACACCCTGCAAACAATTTATTTCTTCTTCCCCCAAAACTGCCACCTTTATTTCAGTTTATTAAACAGCAACTGGCTCGGATAGTAATTGAAATACACATAAGCACCCAGGAAAGAAGAAAACAACAGCCAGCAGTAAATTACAGCGCTTACATAAAGTCAGTAAGCAAGGGCCAGCATTGATGCCATTTATGAGAACTGCGGTGCCGAGATAAACTCGATGGGTTCTCATATTATCTTCTTGCCTAGCCTCAAAAGAGGTTATCACTTCCCTCCATGTGGCAGCGTTTAATTGATTCACAAAGCAGCAGCTATTTGGAACTGAAGCCAGACTTCTGCAGCTCTCAGGAAGACAACGTGTTTGCAACAAGCAGCACTGCTGCATCAAGGCCTTTCCTGAGGGTGCTGTCCCAAAAAAATAATGCTTTTTGGATATTGTAAGAGCATAACAGAAATGTTTTCTTTGCCTTCTTCTCATTCAGAGATGTGCTGAGCTCTCAGACTCTGCTTCTCGCTCTCTGCTTGAGGTATGAGACAGCTCAGCAGCCCTGCAGACTCCTCCTGCTCTCTCCCTGATTTCTCCCTGTAGCACTTACCACCATCACAGAAAGAAGCAAAAGCAGCCTTTCTGAACTTGTCAGATGGACGTGGTCCACTTAGTGAGATTCAGAGCAGAGGTTTTGAATAGCACTCAGCTCGGGAGAATCTGCTTCAGCTTCCCCATCTGCCGCAGGCATGATGCTGCAGATTTGGGCTAATCCTTGTTTACTTTCATTCAACCCTTTGAACTGTAAAATGGAGTTTGTCCTACCTCTAAACCATGATCTGGCAGTCAAGAAATGCACTGCAACATCTAATAACACCCCTGTCCTCAAAGGAACGGGCTGAAGTGAGTTCATATTTCCAAACTGCTCCATAGTATTTATTACTAGGAGAAGAAAATGTTGGCAAAAAGTATTTCCAGGGACCACAAAATTAGCTCATCTGTGTGGACACAAACCACACAACTTCTTCTCTGAATGCTATAGCTTGGAAAATTAGTTAACGTCCTATGTAACAAAGAAACAGAAGCACGGGTTAAACAGAAAGCATCAGCAATCCTGATGGAATCCACCATCGAGCTGCGTGACTCCAGTTGCTCAGAACCAGGACTTGGAGCAATCCATGCTGCAGTTATGTGCAATACTGTGTTGTACCACTGTACAAACGCCATATATTCTAGGGCAATATTCCAAGATGAGACACATGTGAAGCCCAGGTAATGAAAGGAAGACACAGTGCAAAACAAGCTTAAAGAGATTAGGAAGGAGAATGGAGACTTCAAAAGTGTAATTTATAAAAGCATTGTAACAAAAAGCTTTTTTGAAGTGGAAAAAATAGCAAAGGCGTTCTGCATTTGTAGAACACACTCTGAGTAACAGCAATGTTTATATGAAACATTCTGTGTAATGACAAAAGTCTGATGCACCTCCTAAGACAGATCCACTGCTGAGAAATATCAGAGCTAACAGCTTGTCTGCGAGATGCAACTTCTTACCTTTCCTCCAACACGTAAAAGCATGACGATGCTGATGGAAGATGGAACATAAGCATGCTGTGCTTCTTTATTACCCCACATTATTATTAAAATCTTCATTAAAGGCAAATGAGAAGTGAAAACATGAGTGAATGACTGTGACCAGCAGATTCCCTAGGACAGGCTCCAAGCCTGAAACTGGCCCAACCTGCACGATGTGCACGAGTACATGGACACAAACACACACACACTGCTCTGTGCAGCAAACTCTACACAAGCAGGAGTCAAATGTGTTTCCTATTAAACAGATGTGGGTGGTCTGCTCCTCCATCTGAAGCAGCATCGTCTTGATTAATTTTGTAAAGCAACACAGT
Source organism: Lagopus muta (assembly GCF_023343835.1). Lineage (NCBI taxonomy): Eukaryota > Metazoa > Chordata > Aves > Galliformes > Phasianidae > Lagopus > Lagopus muta. The sequence goes on from NC_064444.1 coordinate 1,882,976, forward strand.
GCTTAATTCTATCTGAACAGCTCTCTGAAGAGCTCTTTTCTATCGAAGAGTATTAATATCTTTCAGCCAGTAAAATATAAAGATGAAATAAGTGTTAACCCATGAACTGAAGGTTAATGCAATTCACTCTACAAAGCAGTCCTGGAAGCAGACAGGGAAATTCAGCAGTACTGAACTGACAGCCAGACATAACCACAGGGATCCTATTAGGAGGACTTTTGGTGTCCATCAACACCACAGAACGTAAGGGCACAGCTCTTCCTTCACACAGTTAGCGAATCTACATCTCTTTCTTCCACCCAAGCCCTCGCTTTGCATTTCATTTGTAGATACTGACCTTGTCTCCTCTTGTCTAATTTGGCCAAAATTGACTAATGTGTTAAAAAATGACAGGTGAGAGCCTGCAGAAACAAGCGTGCAGATGCAAGAGAGTCACAGAGCCGAGGCACTAACAGCAAATGGGGAATCATTCATTCTATTTCCTTTCTATTCCAGTATTCCTATGTTATACAACAAGGATTACTGACAGTGGTGGTGATCTTGAAAGGGCTAAACCTGAATTTTGTGTTACATACTGAAAATCAGAACTGCTGGTGTCCTTGTATTTCATGAGAAAATGTCTGTTTTCAGTAGGGCTGAAGTAATGAGCTACTTAATGACACAGAGTGCCTTTAAGTCATTTTGGTTCCTTGCCTAAAAACTTTCCTCACTACTGCTGCCACCCCACAAGCACATTTTATACCACAAATGAAAATGTATACTTCCAAAGATAAACTTTCATCTCCCTGTGGTGAACCTTATGCAGCACACCAAGAATTTTTCATAGACATGCATCCATTCGTTCTCTATAGCTTCTGCACATTAGTCAAAATACTTTCTATTAAATACAGATCTGGATGTCTTCTTTCTCTTCTAGAAAAAGAGAAAGGAAGAAATAGTTTTCCACTGGCAGAACTTAAAGAAACCTGAAACAAAAGAGAAGATATAAGCCTTTATGCACTGGCTTGAGCACTGCTAGCTAGGATTGGTCAAAGCAAGGCTGATGACATTAGATTTTCATTTAAGTTTAAAACAACGCATCAAAGTAGTACTGCTCAGAGCACAAGCAAACCACACAGTCAGGACAACAACATAACTTGGTTCCCATGCCAGCACTGCCCTCAGTTTTTGGTAGGATTTATGGAGCAACACAGAATCATGGAATCATAGAATGGCCAGGGTTGGAAGGGACCCCAAGGATGGTGAAGCTCCTACTCACCCCCTGCCACAGGCAGGGCTGACAACCTTCCCATTTCATAGCAGCCCAGGCTGCCCAGGACCCCATCCAACCTGGCCTTGAACACCTCCAGGGATGGACGGGGCATCACAGCCTCTCTGGGCAGCTAGAACTTCCCCAGTATCCAACCTAATTCTTTCTTCCTTCAACTTCAAACCATTTCCCCTTGTCCTGCTGTTATCTACCCTTTCAAAGAGCTGACTCCCCTCCCGTTTATAGGCTCCCTTTAGGTACTGAAAGGCTGCCATGAGGTCATCCCACATCCTTCTCTTCTCCAGGCTGAACAAGCCCAGCTCCCTCAGCCTGTCATCAATAACATCACCAATAAGAACCAGATGGGCTCTGCAGTAGTACTGCCAAGCAGGCACGGCGTGCCGGGGCTCTTCTCACCGCCCCTCTGACAAATGGAAGGATGAAATGGATGAAATCCTGGCACAGCTGAACTCGACAGGAGTTGTACAACGCAGCCAGAACCTCATCCTTAAATGTTATGAGGCCTTTATCCATATGCTCTCTCACATCACAGCAAATTCATAATCTGCCTCCCGAAACCGAATTGCATTTTAAATGAATTATTGGTAGTGATAAAATAACACGAAATCATTGTTTGTGGGCCAGCGTTGTTCCTAGTAAATTTATTGCTTCATAAAGTTTACATGAATTCTCTCCAGTTGTCACTATAGATGCAAATCTTGACAGCCATTAACATCCAGGCACCCAAAACAACAAACTGTGGGCAGGTTCATGCAGGGCACAGTTGTTTCCAAAGGCACTCAGCCTCCAGTTGGTTACATATTGGCTCCCAAAAGAAAGCAATGCACCAGTCAATGTGCAGAAGGAACTTTCAGAACTGTGCTTATGGCACAAAAGACACAAACCCAGCAGCTCCTGTGTCCATCACTCAGAATGCTGCTGCTTATGGCCTGCTGTTGGTTGCACTCCTGCCACTGCAAACCTTTCCCACATGCAGAGATCACCTCAACCATCCCATTTCTTAAGGATCACAATGCCTCACAGAAATGACATGCCCCTAGCATTAGCTCACACATTCCTTCCCAACGTCCACCTTTTCAAACATGTCTAGGTTTAAAAACAATGTAACGCAGTCATTTGCACTGATGAGATCAATAGATAAAATTTAGGAGATCCAAATTCCTTTGGATCATAATCTCCTCTACAAATACACATTTAATGTGATTGCAGTACAAGCCTGACATCTGCTTCAGGTACACAAAAAGACAATTGGCCTAATGCAGCAAACTGAATGGTTATTGCCTATTACATTCCCTGAGATAGCCAGTAAACTACTAGAAATAAAAACAGGTCAATAGGAGTTTATTTCTTGGCTCAGTTTAGAAAATAGAAAGCAGAGCAGTATCATCATCTTCTGTGTAACTATTAAACCCACTGCCTTAACAAAAGCATAAAAACAAAACATCAAATTCTTCAAACAGCAATGGAAATAAGCTCTTTCTGGCTACGTTCTTAAGCCTTAATTGGCATTTCAAATTGGCAAAGGCATACAAAACATTGTAGTGTAACAAATTATTCCTTCCCTACTAATCCATGGGTGACCTACATAAGATCTGGCTATAAAGAGTGAGATCTGGTTCAATGAGCCAAGCTGGTCATTTTCAGACACACTCAATTCTACACTCATGTTTAAAGCTTTCCTCCCTCTACATAACATACGTAGAAAGGCATCGCACAAGAGCTGAAGCACTGTATCAGATGCATGTCTGCAAGGCTTTCAGGCCTTCACCTACTTCCTTTGCAGTAAAATATTTACACCACAGCACGAGGAAGAGACTTGGCTGTCCTCATTAATGTATTCACCAAGTAATCCCCTACTAGAAGCCACTGTATCAGAGTGAGATGCATATATTCAGATTCTTTTTCACTCCTAACTAGGGGCTATGCTTACTATATTCTGTATGCAAAACATTTTCAATACCTTTCACACTGCCAAAAGCTCCATCTGCAATATAAGTAATATATGCAGTAACAAACAGATAGCTTTAATTACCAAAAAGATTCACACACACTGCAGCAGCCAGCAGTACATCAACACGGTGTGAATTCTTGCTGTGAAGCCACAGACTTTGTGACACTTAATCTCTCTTCAAAAGAGATGGCAATTTTTTTCCATCTCAACATCAGAGTGACTTCTGAAATAATACACACAAATGACAAGTAAAAACCTGAGATGAAAGGCTATTATTGTGAACACATGAGCAGTATTTAAATGCCCCTGTTCACTGTAGGGAGTTGGACTAGATGACCTGTCAGGGTCCCTTCCAACTGAAGAGGTTCTATGGTTCTATGAATAACTAAATAAATAACTCGTTTCCTTTTATGATCTCTTTCAATTTAGCCAAAGACTATTTGCTACACTTGGTGCGCTCGCAGCTGCTAGCTGCAATTAAATCTGAATTCAGATTTTGATACTGAGGCATTTCTGGCCCACAACAAGCTAACTTAAAGCAGTCCATTAGGATTCCTTCATAAACAACAGCTGAAAAACCATTTGTCTGGCAACATGCTCCGTTCTCATGTAGCGCAACTGCAAGAGGCCCGCAGTTGCTGTCTTACCAATGCAGAATAAACCTGGAACTTTCAGTACTGTACTCACAGCGGATTCCGTATATCATGAGAGGATCAAGCTGCTTCTTGCCATGCTTCCCCTGGCCTGAAAGGTTGGAGATGGCCTGAATTTCCCGATGGAAGAGATAATCGAGCAACGTCAGCGCCATCTTCTCGGCCGTGCGGCAGTTGGTGCTGATGTGCAGCATGTCAGCAGGGGTGATGGGGCAACGGACCCGCATCTCAGGGTTATTTTCATCTCCAAGCCACGTCCCGTTGGGATAATCCTCTAGAAACAGAGATTGTGGAAATTGTTATCGTGACCAGGAATGAGTCAGGTTCAGGTAGCAGCCAACATTTAAGTTCTTCCTGTTTTCTCTGTAGTCTCCATAAGCTTCTTTCAGATCTAGAATGACCGATAGGCTCACAGTACTTGTTGTGGATAAAAAGTTAATTCTCAAAGCTGCATCAACAGTGAGCAAAGCAGTGACCACTAACATCCTGTTCTACAGAAGGAACCCCGTGCAGTTAGTCCAAACATCTAATTCACTCTCACACAGCTTTCAGAAGTGTCTCGTGTTAGAAGCCAACAGCTGAAAGCACGCTGCATTCACCGTATTCAGTGCTCTCATTTTTTATCAAGTTAGTCATTCCCTAAAAATGAATTACTGCAACCCCGTAACATTCTCAAAGTATAGCTAATCCCAACAAGCCAGCAGCTTTGAACCACATTTCTCCCCAAAAGCATCAGATTAAAACAAGCCTAAGCAAGATTATAAATTTAAGGAGTTGTACTCAATAGTGGTCAGTACCTTATCTGATCACTTACAAAAACAGTATTTTAAGTAATAACAATCACTCAAAATGTAGCCAGAGATCCCAATCAGAATTTTGTTTTCCCCTCAAATTTACTGGCCGGCATTCTATATTATTTCCTAAAAACACAGCTTACCAAGGAATAGTCCCAGCACAAAGATAATAAATGAATCATTAGTCATCTCCCCAGTGCATCTTCCCTTCTAGTCAAGGATGAGGTCATTAGCAGGGCAATATATTTTAATTTTAATCACTGCCAGAGCTACACCTAACTTCTCTGTGTGCACACATTACTCTGTATGTACATCTGCAGATTTTTGAATTTGCCACAGTGTCTCACTTTAAGGGGAGCAAAAACCATTCACCTTAAGAGATGCCAAGCCCCCAGTGTAAACAAGTCCTTGGTAATGCCCAAAGTTAGTGGGTATGAGACTAACAAGGAACTGGAACAGAGCTCAGAGTGATGACCAACCACTAATGGAGGATGGGATGCAACACATGACAGAGGGCGAGATGCTCATTCCAAATGAAAGCAGGATTCCCAGTACAAATGTTAACAACATCAGTAGGAATTGGGAAAAACAACCAATGGTCACTGACAGAGGCCGTTTGATTTCTCTGTTTGCTCTTAGTAGAGTCAAACACAAAGCTTCCTCACTTAGGAACCCTTCGCTTCTCCCGCTCCAGAGCATTACAGCATCTTCCCACTGCTTCACATATCACCAGGATGGCAAACATGGGAAAAAGGCAATCAGTTATATGATTTATCCCACACAAAATGCCTTCGAAATGGAGCTTTATGGCATAAACGAAGTCATAAAGTCCTGTTTTCCATAATCCCTTTAGTCAGCTAAGTGACAGAAGTCCAACAGACGAGCACTCTTCGTATTGAACCCCAAGCAATCAGCAGCTTTCCCTCTAACAACTGGTACACGCCGTCAGCCCGCGTTTCACCAGGCTGTAAGCCAAGAAGATACGCAATAAAACCTACCATAAAAGCAGCTCCAACACACAGAGCAGTTTTTCAATACGACCTTCAGGTTGGGTCATACCACTGCTGTCAGATGTAATTTCATTGCAATGAATTATGACAGTATGGAGCAAACGTTAGATTGTGCAACGGTGATGTATCATCACAAAGAACAGATTATCAAATGTAATAACGTCGAAGGAAAAATACTTATCACTGACATACGGAGCAGCTAGCCCCTCCAATTTATTTCTGATGAAATCAGAATTTAATGCTCTGCTCTCAATAGATTGTTAGATGCCTCTTTCTATTCATACGTACGTAAAGTGCTTCATATGTATATTTTTGCTTGTACCTAAACTATGTAATAAAGCACACGGGTGGTTTTCTGTCCACAGCACCAGGTGCCATCTGAAAAATAAGGTGGTTCAGATTAATTACGACTTGTTTTGAATGCCACTGTGTCTGGCCTTACCACAAGTCTGGTTAACATTATCAGGGAAAATAACATTCTGTTCCTGAAGACAAATGGAGTGTTTGATAAAAATTTGGACAGAGCTGGCAAAGCAAAGATGTCATTGGAGAGATGTGGATGTTTTTCAGAAGAAAACCTAGGAAGCAAAAGGAAGGTGCTACATGCCTTCCAAACCTCACTACTTTACCAGTTCACACTATTACCATTAGGTGTAAGTAATTAATACATTGGGAAACTTTCATCTGTACTCTTGCTATCAGCCTACACCAACCAAAGATTCTTATCAATCTGCAAAATCAACACTTGTGTGGTTTTGTCTCTTTTTCTCTACTGGCACCAAGTCCAGAACATACTGTTTTCACCACATGCAACTGTCCTTTTATTGCTAGCAGCCTGCAAAAAAGACACTGCCTTGTTATTCTGACCTATGAATGCAAGCCCCATGTGAAATTCTCTCTTGTATTTCCATCCTGCTTTAAGGATGAAAGCTGAAACTGAAAGCTTCCTTTTGTCTGCAGAAATACAAGGAATCATTAAAGAAAAATGATGTGCATGAAATTACCAGTGGTCTTTGCATACATCCACTCAGTGTTGACGCCAACACTTCCATTCAGTCCAAACTAAACTGGTTTAAATATGCCACATTAATTCATTTCCTGCAGCCTTCTAAATGAAATTCTTCCTGTCCAAATGAAACCTGAACAGTACCAAAATGCTGATGGTAATGAGAGTCTGATGATGCAGAAGAGCACGGTAACCTAACAAGAATTCTGACAGCTCTATGGATGCGTCCAGCCTTTTCCTCACCTCTCCTTTTCCCGTGCACTCCAGGTCACATATATAAACACATATACATAACCATCACCCAAAGCCTTAAAAGCTGAGGTCCACAGGCTTTGCTGTGTAATCATTTAGTATCAGTGAAACTTACATGGGTGAAGTTACATGTGACCATCTTGCTGATCTACCTGATGGCACACAAGCTAAAATTCTCCATATCATGCATGAAAATATCTGACTTGTAAAGCAAGGCTGGATAAGGCTGTGGGCAACCTGATGGAGCTGTGGATGTCCCTGTTTGGAGTAGGGCAGTTGGACTAGGTGACCTCTGGGGGTCTCTTCCAACCCTATGGATTCTGTGATTCAATGAAAATATTAGCCATACTGAACTGTCAGCACATCTGGCACCTTGGACACAACTATGAAAAGACTGACATCCAAAATAACGGTGAGAAGAGGAAGCAGAGTGCCAGTTAGGAGGGAACCGGCTCTGAATGAGTGGAGAAAAGAGACTGAATAGGGAGAGGGACAAAAAGACAGAGTTTGATGGACGTTCTTTTCTCTGAGCAATTATTTAGCACATAAATACTATTGATTAAAGCTACTTTCATTCAAAGCTTCCAACACTCAAGCCTCCTTTTATGTTCACTGTAATGGCTCCTGATGTGAATTATCAGGCATTATATTTATATCTAGATGGGATCTAGATGGGCCGGGTTATTTAGTACATGCATTGCAACACTCGGATACTGAGCCAGGCCTCCACCAGGCACTGCACAACCACAGCAGCACAGCTTCTACTCTTTCAAGACTGCCAAAAGACAACAAACACTCAAAGGGCTGGGGAGCAAAAATACAGTCAGATAACAAGCTTTGCTTAAAAACCAACGCATATAAATGCACGCACTCATCTGTATGCCATGGTAAACACGAACCTTTCTGATTTCACCCCGAAGGATTTTTCTTTCATTAATTTTCCTAATGGCTCTGCCGTTCCACTTAAACTCTGGCATACAGAATGCACTCTGCAGAGGAGCTCCACCATGAGATATGTGCTGCAGAAAGGTGCTTCCTTGCACTTCTGTACGCCAAATACTGTATCACCAGCAAAGTGGCTCTCGATCGTTCCTATTTCCAGTGTTAAAAGTCCTGATGTTTTTATCTGATTTGCTCTCTGCACTCAGAAACTCATTTCAATGACAGACAATCTAAGTTTCTGGTTTCTCTTCACTGTTTTTTTCAAGATCAGAAAATTTGCCTTTATCTCCATCCTGCTGAATCCAGAACTAGTTTGCTTTTCAATGCTGTTTTCAAATCTTTTTGACTGTATTAAGTCCATTCCTTTTATCTCAGAACACAGTTGACCGTTTCTCTGTGACCAGAGAACGCAATGGTTTCAGCAAGCACGTGTGAGCAGGCAGAGGAGGCTGGGGCTGCTGCACTGCCATGTACTGCTGCAGAAACAGCGCAGGGAGCTTTGTGGTCAGCATCCAAACCCCAGTGCCAAGAGCACAGCCATGAGATAAGAGTCATTGCAGATCTCATGCCTGGTCTCACCACGCACATGTGCGTCCACCCAAGGAGATGGCAGACCCTGCACTGCTATTCACATCTTTCCACTGGGACATGTTCCCCTATTCAACATGTAAGCACCAGCAGTAAGACCAGAAACAAAGCTGGGCTTTGCTCTCTCACCCTGTGCTGTCGACCATCCCTTCAAAACAAAGGCAAACAAGATGGAGCACCTGCCCACATAAATACTGGAATTAACCCATTCCATTACTCAGTGCAGTTGCATTTGAAAGGCAGGGTGGAAGCTGGTACTTGCAGCAGGAAAAAAAACCACCTGGTAGCTGCCATAGAAAGGCAGAGAGATTACTTAAGCTCAAAACAAAAAGAAACCCCCAGTCCTGGAGACATTAAGTAATATTCTGGCTAACGTGTAGGAGATTCTGCATCTTCTTAAGTAAACTCCTGTCAAACAGCTGGAGGGCTTTGGCCCTGCAAGGGTTCATGGGGGTGTGATTAGCAGAGAGCTCCCAATAATCCAAACTCAATGCTGTCCCATTCCTATAGCTTTCCTTGGCTTTAACCCATCAGTAAGTTCGTGAGGTCTGATCAGTGTGCTCACATCAGCTGTGCACACTGCTATTTTAAGGATGGAAAATGTCTGCTGTGTGAAGGTTCACTCTTGCTGTCTGCATGTGGACACGAGGAGCTCAGCAGGAAAAGCAGAAGAGTTGTAAGCGATGATATAAAATGAAGGATTCCATCTTAACAGCGAACTAGAAGTCCTGTAAAGAAGTCCTGGCCACTTAAAACAGCTGTTTAGTATCACACTTCAAAAATGGTGAGCTCTGTTAAATACTACTATTGGAAAATAACTGCCTCAGATGCAAAGCTGAAGAAACAGATAGTGACTAAGCAGTTTTCCTTAGGAAAAAAAACCTATTTTTCCTTTAATTAACACACTACATAGACCAGCTTGCCCTTATCTTCTCCAAAAATATGCATGTTTACATTTCTACTTCTAATTCTGTCATAGTCTTAAAATGCAGTAAAAACAACACTGAGAAAGCAGATAGGATACAAAACCATCACACACGGTGCCAAACATTGCATGTCAGAGTTATCAAGTGTAAAGTTCACTGAACCAAGAGCTAAATCAATGGATCTTGCTGTTTTATTTATATCACTTAAAAATAGTCTTCAAGGGGCTCTCTTCAAGCATTTCACATACTCAGCCAGTGTGCTTCTTTCTTAGCAATTTCAAAGCCTTGGCTTTAGCTTAGACATTTCAAACAACATCTGCTTTTAAGGCAGCACAGCAATGCTGAATGGGGTATTCTTACAACACAAAGATGAGAGGTCCAGCTTTCCTTCCTTCCTTATTAAAAATAGGACAGTAACTCTATTGTCCAAGAAACAGATTTTAAAGGATAACAATGTGAATTAGCGTTTCTGGAACAGATGCTCTTCTTGTCTGTACTGCAGGTCACAGAACAGAAGCTTTAAATATTACCACATACTAAATGTATAAAAGAAAAACACTCTTATAATATTCTCTTCCTTATATCCTGAAATCTCTTTTACCTTGAAACCAATGTGTGGTGCTGATCAAAGTACTCTTAGGGATAAGTGTGTAGAGAATAATCAGAGTGCCTTCAGAGAGCTTATTACCAGAAGCATTCAGCATCTGAGCTTGGTTGCTAAATTCAATTGGCTCTTCAAGTTTGTACTTCTTCTGTGCACAAGCAGCAAGAAAAACCCAGCAAGTTCTCTTTGTATCCATGCTGTAAAGGGAAACTTTGAAGAGCAGGTGAGGAATGGCCACGGCTTCCTATAAACCCAACCACACAATGATCTCTAATCAGCACTGAGCATTGAGGGAAGTACTGTGGAAGTGCAGAATACATACAGAACCCAGAACTTTGTAATGTAAGGAATGTAAGGAAACCCATCATTGACTATTGAGGAAATGAGAGTTACTCTGAGGAGCGGAGATGGCAAATGGTCCTCACAGGGTGCTGTACAGAGGCATGGGATGCACAGTGTTGGGGTTGCAGTGACAGGTTGGGAAGGCTGTATCTGTAATGGCTCTTTCAATAGAAGGCCAGAGAGTTGAATAGGATGGGAAGGAACCTGGACAAGTGTTATTTTCATCTCACATGTTATCTATTAAGAACACGAAAGCCTCCTTTTTAGGTGTTGATCATTTGAAAGTCTATTCACCATTCTTAACAAAGCTCAATCGCTCCTGGTTACTCAGACTTGCTTTTCCTCATCTAACATGAACTCCCTGCAGTGAGAAAGTTTAGACAAACACATTTGAGAACGTCAGAATATTGTTTAAAGATTTGTGGTGAGAATGAAAGCGCGCAGGGCTGCCTGGTTACGGCTCAATCAACTGAAAACCAACCCTTGGCAGGATTAGTGCCACATACCAGTACCAGAGAACTCATTAAAACCAGAAAATAATATAGGTACCTCATATTGTAGGTTTAAAACTTCTGTAATTTAAAACTAGCGTGGATCTAATGTTCTTCTCAGTTTCTGCAGGGGAAGACAAAATCCAAAAAGAATGTCATGCTGTTAGGACCCAAGTTTTCATGATGAGTGATGCTGGAGGAGCCTTTCCACCTCCAAAACTGCACCGATGGAATTAAGGAGGTCACTTCCTCTGCTTACTTTTCGTAAGTGAATTGTACAAAGTTGGAGGGTGCTTGTGCCTGAAGTCACACAGCTCAGCACACCTTCTGATCACGGTTAAATGGATGAGAAGCTATCGGCACACACAGCTAAACGTTCACAACTACAAACCATAGGATCACCAAGCTTGGAAAAGACCTCCAAGATCATCCAAGTCCAACCACCCACCCACCACCAGCAGTTCCCTACTCAACCACGTCCCTTAATACTGACAAACTGTTTCTGGAGCAGTTCCTTAAGATCTACTGATGGCAATGATTTAAAAACGTTCTTCGTTCGTCAGCTGCTCATTGGCTTTAAGCCTCATTAGAAAGCTCAAGATGCAAAAAGCACAACTTTGTTCAAACTGGGAATATGCTGTATTCAAAACCTACCATAAAAACCCACCCATGTCAAAATTAACCAGACTCATAAAAAAGCAAAAAGCACATCCATCAACTAATGACAGCCACTTTAAACATGTTCTAGTGATAAACGTTCCTTCCTTATTCCATTCAATGAAAAAAGACCCTTAATCCGCACAGAGAACAAAAAAATTAGGACAGCAAACAAGAAAATTCCCCAAAATACTTAAACACAGCTTTCTTCCAGATTAAAGAAAAAGCACAGAGTGCCTCAGGAAAATACATAATAAAAATGAATGTTTTCTAAACTATCATATGGGATTAAATGTCTTTTGGAAACAGCCAGCAGAGAGCAAACAATGCATCCATGAGTTGCATCCTGAAAACCCCCACAAGTCAGGGCCATGCTCAGTGTCAGCTGACAGCACACCATGAACACAGATGTGTTTTGCTTTCTAGACAGAAGGCAACGAATGGCAGGCATGCTGAAAAAGGGCTAAAAGTTTGCCTTTCTTGTCCTCTCGTACCGCAGAACCAACCCAGATTCCTCTGCGCAACTCCAAGCCATTCAGAATTCTGCTCCAGACAACGAAAGCGAGCTGATGGGCACTGTAACTTTTGCCTTTTGCTGCTGAAGAAAACAAGTCTGCAGAGCTGAGCTGTTACTCTTCATTGCTTCCTTTTTTAATAATTTAATCTGTGACATACTGCAGGCTATGCTGCTTAGCATTCCTGCTGTGTGAGCAGGCCTCTCATCTCCACGAGGGCAAGAGAGGTAAGCCTGGGGATTACTAATCTGATCTCTCCAAGCATTCATCAATCTCCAGGAGATTTTTAATGGATGACTGTTCTAAAGGTCTGAAGAAAATCAGATCTGAGGACGTTAATGGATTAGCCATTTCCTCACAATTTACATATACAGCTGTGTAAAAGGCCAACATCACATTTGTCTGGGCAAATCCGTGCCAAAACCACCAAGGCAAAAAGGGCATAAGACAACAACCTCCCTCCTAATGCTAGAAACTTCGCTCCTGACACAGGGAATGCAGAGCTGTATGAAATATGAACAGACCCCACAGAGGGCATGTTTCATACACAAGCCCTGCCATTGCAGCAACACCCCATTTTCACTTGGGACATTTAAGATTATCTGAACATGTCTCAGTCTTTCCTGACTTAAAATCTGGGCCAACACATGCTAAGTGTGAGCATGCAAAGTATTTTCCCCTCTCTGGTAGCATAAGCTTTTCTACCTCATCTACCTCACAGCTTTAAAGCTCTGCAATGAAAGCTCAGAGAAGAGTTTCTGTAATAAATACTGAGTGATACATACATTGTATACTGTCACAAATGCAGCCTTTTCTGATGACGTTGTGCATACCAGATTGTGCTCATGAATGCCCAAAGTATGCCTGCTTTCATAGAAATTCCACAAAGTTTTTGGGGTTAAAAAAAAGAAGAAAAAAAAAACATCTTTAAAAATACTTACTTCAATTTCCATTGAAACAATACAGGGTAATTTGAATCACCCTGAGCAGCATCTGCACCATAGCAATTTTATCACTTCTATTTGTGCCATTCCTCCTCCTATCAGCCATATTAAAACCGAATAAAGAAATGAAAGTTGACAACCTCCTTTTTCATCCTTTCCCCTGGTTTCCACCAAAGCAGCATATGATGTGTTTTACTGGCCTTCTTACTGGCACTCCAACATGGAAAACAGCTACAGGCTGTTTCCGAAGACCTCAGTGAGCATACCTTGCATTCAGCCAGCTCCTATAGCCAGGGAGTTCTGGCTTTACATTCCACAGGCTCAGGATCTATCTCTATTCCTTGCATCATTAAGTTAGTCAGAGCCAAAGCTATTATCAGTGATGCCTCCTGCTTGCTGCCTTCAGTTGACTAATAAGACTCAGACCTTCCTCCCGCTGGTTTCACCAATCTGGAAGAAATAGTTAACTAGAACACAGCTTGTAAAACTGGACATTTTAGGATTTCCTTGTCATCAGACATTGATCAAAACTTGAGCACAAAGACTTCCAGATATTCCCTAATCCGAGGAAGCAGAGACCTTATGCTAAATTCATCTGATTCCAGAAAGCACAGAACAAATTTCCTCACGCAGAAGCCAAAAGGGAATGAAGATGAAGTTAATCAGGAAAGAGTTCAACAAGGAACTTATACAACTAGCACAATTACTTTATGTAGATTTAAAATTCATTTCAGCACTATCTGCAATCTGAATGCTTTTTGAGAGTGATTCCTGAGACAGCTAAGTGCCCTTTCATTCTCCATTGACCACTATGAAGTGTTCCTCAGGAGCAGCTCATCAACACAACACACACACAGGACAGATCTCCAAGGATCTTTATGAAACACTGTATGGGCATCCAGACAAATTAAAGAATCTCAGGTTCAAATGCTTCCAAACAGTATTTTTAGAAACCATCTTTGGTGCATGAGACTTTCAGTGGATCAACTTTTCAAGTTCAACAAAGAGCAGAATTGATCACAAGTTATTTCCATCTAAAACTCAGTGCCCCTTATCCCATCTTGTTTGTGCCTAAAACTGCCAACTAACATTCCATGTTGTAATATTTCCAATCATGTAAAATAGAGCAACTTTATGAGGCTAATTTAAAATTCTTGGACTTCATTAAAGGTGACATACCTAAAAAAATCTGTTGCAGAAGAAGCTGACACTGTCCACTATTCTGCTAATAGTGTCTTTCATATGAATTTACTTACAAAACTGTTAAGAGTTGCTAAAATAAATACTTTTCATTTGTGAGAACTAAAGGAGTGGGTTGGTGCAACAACTTGAGATGGATCAGTAGATTCTATTTCCCAGAGATAGCATTTGTTTTCCTGAAACAACCCAGTGACAGAAAAATCCTTGAGGTTGCGCTGCTACAGGGGGGCATACATTTTAAATTTTACAGGCAATTCTAATTAGCTGCTCTGTCTGTAAAGCTAGTATAGATTTTATCTAAATATATGTGTATATATATAATATATCTAAGTATATATATAGATTTTTATATATATATATATATATATATATATAAATATATATATATATATATATATATATATATATAAAATATATTCACTCAGCTTATTATTCATTCCTATCTGATGCTTGCTGTACAGAAGCTTCCAGCTGAATTTGGGTTTATTCCACCCTCCCATTTACTTTTCTCATGTAGTCTCAGACCAGCATACCTTCAGAGTTCAGCGTAATAAGAGTGACATTGTTCCCAATACTTTGGCTTCCTAATTGTCCACTGTTGGAAACGGAGTCACTGGCCTCAGAGCCACTCTCTCCATCTTCATTGTGACTGTCGTCGTGCCCTGGAACCTTCACCACTATGGTGTTCTGCCTACGACCAGGAACAGCACTGCAGAAAAGAGAAGGATGTAACTTTGGGGAAACACAATCCTTGATCAGGAGAAACAGCAGAATAAAGACAACGTTGCAGTACAACAGTTTATATAAATGTATTAAGAACATTTCCTATCCACAATCTCCAACTCCACTTAATTTTAACTATGCTCTTGATAGCACAAAGTTTAACAGCCTTGCTGGGCTGCTGTGTATTCTTTATTCAGTTGATTAAATACAGGATATTGGCACGTTCCCAAGCAATTATGTATCCATGTCAAAAAAAATACGTAGCTATGGGAACTCTTTCAGTTGTCATCTCTCAACCAACACTGAGCTCATCCCAGATCCTCTAAGATGTCCTCTGCACACCAGCAGCAAAGCAGTGCTCTGTACCTTCAAATGCAGGCTTTCTCCAGGCAGGACTGATGAATTCATTTAGCACTTGCAGTTATTTTACCTTTTCCCCCCACACCTAAAACATTCCTCACTTTCACTGGGAATTGCTGCAGACCGCTGCTGATCTGTCAAAGGAGGAAGAGAAGGGGGAGGATTCCCACAACTGCTACTAACTTGCTAAGGATATTTTCCAGAGAATCCGCTGCTCTGCTCAGTGGCTCTTCCTGCCCAACCATCTTGGCTACAATTGAATTCTGCCGGTCGTTGTTCAGTATTACAGTGGTCTGGGGAACAACACTGCAAGACAAAAGTCAGAGAGGAAAAGGGAATGTAAAGGAGAGAGCCTTTAAAAGAAGACATGAACACAACCTCATTGTTCAAGTAGCCTACTTAAAGAACAAGGCTTAGAGGCAGTCCCTGTTTTTCCCCCCGCATCACAGTTACGTATCGAATGCTAAAGCTGGTAATCCATTGATTCCAAGTTCACTTGAATCCATGTCCACTTGACATCTGTATCACTTTAAGCACTCATAACTCTTTCAGAGGACAGACAGCTTCAATGGAGTTATATAAAAGTCCACAACCCCTGGAAAAGTGATAAAGAATCCATCAACTCAAGACACACAGGAGGAAGTCTGCAAACCACAGCTCCAGAGAGTCACCGAATTCTTGTTTTGAGAAGCCTGGAAGTGAACATTTTCAGAGCTCCTACAGCCAACTCACGTGATAAAGCATCTCTGCTAGCAGGACAATCCCCAGAAAAAGAACGTGATAATATTGACAGCAGAATCAGATACGGAATTTAGTTTAAAAGTGCATATTGTTGGGTTGGGGGCTCTCAGGGGCACAGAGGTGAGAGCAGCACTGAGGGCATCAGAATAGAACATTAAATAACAACAAGACTAAGCTGTTTCTTATATTAAATCTAAAACAACAGAAAAGCAGTTAGTAGCAAGGAGAAACCAGCAATGAGAAACTCATTAAAAAACAACACTAAGTCTGCAATACAATACAGAAGTAAATGTAGTAAGCAAATGTCTTCGACATGCAATTTACTATTTGATTTTGTTTCTGAGATTACCATCGTTGTTCCCACACTGTTACTCCTTGCTCTATCTGCTGAGCAAGGCATCGTTTTGATGTCGGAGCTGCTTTTGGTCATGGTGAAGTGAAGGGAAGAGAGAACTCCGAAGAGATGTTTGTGTTTTAGCCACAGTGAAGGCTTTCTTCTTTCTCTTTGCTCCATACAGTAAACAGTCTGCTATTGTTTTTACTTGTCCGACATCTCAAACATAACTGATGGCCATTTATTTTTCCTAACTGTATTCCTTGGCTAATTGTTGAAAAGAAATATGAAAGACAAACAAATTAAACAAATGTGATGACAGCAACTCTGTTTATTTCAGCTGTAACAGCGCCCGCTCGCATGAATATTCATGTGTGCTCCTAAGACTTTAAGTCCTCCAATATCCATCGTTAAGATCCAATGGAAAGATAAGAAACTGTCCTAAGAGCAAACAATAAATGGATCTCAACTTTGGCTCCGCTGAAGTGGCTGATATGGGGTTTTTTTGGAAACAAAAATCCCAGGGCCTAATGCCCCGCTCCCCCACTCCAGCAATTGGAATCGTTGCTAGTAACAAATGGGATTCCTTGAGGACTGCCAATGATCTGTTGGACTGCAAAGCTCGTGAAGCTCTGGAAGATGTTTGTCTAATCATGGACGAGTACAGAGTGTGCTATGGCTTCCCATGTCCATGCGAAGTTCAAGTTCTATTAAGCAATAAATGGGTTGGGATTTTTGCTTTATTTTAGTTGCAATCTGGAGCATAAAGGCTGACGACGTTTTCACAGTCACTTTTTCAACAGGATCTCTCATTAAAACAAACTGTGCACGTTACCAGACACCACATTCTCCTACTTAAGTAAAAAGGCAACTTGTATTTCCCCCAGTTTTAAGGCCAAACACCCACCAACTACTTGATCAAACAGGCAGCAGCATTGGCAGCTGCCCCAGCCCAGCAGCCACGTGTTCTTGTTTCATCCCCCAAGTTGTCCAAATGGATGAAGTTTGTACAGACCAGCTTAAACGGTCACAAATTTCACGCTTCCTATCGGATGTTATTAACACCATCTTTCCCCCAAACATTTGCGAGTACCTTCTTAAAATTTCACTCACCAAAGCTCGTTTTTAACGAGCACTGAATAATTAATGGCATCTGTCGAGATCAATTCAATAAAGTTCCATTTATCAACTCCCTAAGCTTTGGCTCAAATTGAGCTCTAATTTTAAAAAAAATAAGTCTTAGCACTAAAAATAAGGAAGTTTGGTTTGGGTTTGTTTTTGTTTTCTTTTTTTCTTAAGAGAACATTCATTTTTAACAAAGACACTCTGGAGATGAAGCCAAATGGCACACACCTTATTTAAAGCCATCGTGAATGAAGAAACACTTTACTATAAACCATCAGCACACATTTACCCCTCCCTCAATGCATCAATATATGTTCAAGTTCACAGATTAAATCCACAATCCTTTCTTCCCTCCAAATTTACGCCTACAACAAACACCAGGTCCTCTCTGAGCATTCTCCTATTAACTAAGAGAGGTTATTGAGAGGAAAAATCCACTATACGGTTGTTTGGGAGGAGCCACTAACTAAACATACCATTTTACTGACACTTCTTTTCCTGGCTATACAGCACAAAGGCAAAACCAGACACCACAGACGCAAGGAAAATCTTAGTAACCAGTCACAGCAACAGCCAACTTGTCCATCAGTTGCTCTGCACTTGGAAATGAGCTGTTACCAAGTGGTAAGGATTCAGAGAATCAGGTTGGAGGGGAAACTGAGTCACACAAAGCACTATGGTAGAGAACAGCATCTGTTTGGGGCCGCTCAGCACAGCACACAGCAATCACTGATGGATCTTTCTCAGCGATTAACCTGAGTGGGAACTCTACATCTGGTTTCAAAATAACTGAATGAAGCTTCTTGTCCATTTCCAGGAATCACGAGGCGGCGGATAAAAGATCTCTTTCAGTGCTCTGTATTTAACACACACAGGCTCTGGTACAAGCCATTCCGTTCTACTTTGATCCTAAAAGAGAAAGATTATTATTATTATTATTATTTTTTAATGTGTAATGCTTAATTCCTGAAGACCGATGCTTCCAAAAGCAGATGACCTAAGGAGGAGGAGGAGGAAGAGGTTGCCTTTCTGTTCAAACCATCATGAAGGTTAACCCAGAAGCTATCATTCTAGTCCATGCTCTGCACATCAGAGCGCTCCGATGCTGCTGACCAGATCTGACAACGAAGCATCACGAGGCAGAAAGTTCTGAGAGCTGATGCTGTGAAACCTGAGCAGCTAATTATCTGGAAGGAGAACAAAATAACAGTTGGGACCAATACAAAAAGGGAGGCCTGATGCTTGCCAACAGGATTTCAGTCTCAGTTTGTACACAGGCAAAACAGACAGGCACAGGATTCCCTGCAGATATGGGAATGCGCTCCCCAGTAAATTCCCTGTGAGATGTTCTATTGTCTGTTCTCAGTTTTGTTTATTTTAGGGAGGCAGCAACAAGAAATTTGCTGAACCTATACAACTTTAAACAAGGAGTTTATGTAGTCAAAACAGAAGGGGCAGCCTTAAAGAATCCAACAGAGGAAACTGTTAAATCCTATTACAGCCTACTGGGCCCACACAGCGAATTATTCCGTTTTCTTTTTTGTTTTCTTTTTTCAGACTGCAAATCTTATCCTGTAGATGAGCCTACTGTAAGGATTACTTTTATCATTACAGTTATTTTATGCACTAAATGAAAATCACAAAGAAGAGGGAGGGCAGCTACCAGATCCCAAATGAAGCAATTCTTTCTACGAGTGCTGCCAGTACCATACTCATGAAAATGATGGAAAGAAAGTATTACAAGTACTTAAAGTACTAAGTATTCAAAGGGGTCAGAGGGAGTGCTTTGGAAACCCAGCATTGTTGCATGGGCTTCAGTAGTTTCCATTTATGTTCACGTATTCCTTTCCCCATAAGCATTAGAACTTGGAGAGTCTGCTTCTGCAATTCTGTCTGTTCTTGGACACAATTTAGTTAAAAAAAATAATAATAATATCCTAACATCACGATGCTTGTAGATAGATTTATATTTGGGGATGATGGTTCTTAATGTCACTAAACAATTTGCTAAATTACAGCAGAAAACATTTTTAAAAGAATAAACACGCCAGATAATGATTTTCAAGTGTGTACATTCAGCCTCTGGCCTTTTATTATTATTATTTTTAAATGCACAAGACCTTTATCTTTTGCATAAGAAAAACGCTGCCAATGGTAATTTTCAGTCTGGAAAATGAGAGTTAGATCGGATCATTACTCTTCACTCTGTCACCTTTTTTCTTGCCAATAACCTGTCAATCACACAGAACATCATCAATGCCATAAAGGAACTTGGCCTCCGTGACGCTGCCCGCTCTCTTTCTCCCAGATTAAGCTTTCATTTAGCAGAGCAAAACAGAAGGAACTAACAGAACTAACCTTCTGCAGTGCCTCTGGACATACCACTACAAATAGTTATGGAATCTTTACAGCAGTCCTCAAGCACTTAAAGAAAGAAGACAGTCCTCTCTTCAGGCCATTTCTGAGCCTCCTTTGCACATAAACGAATGCATGCAGCTCCTAATGTTTCAGAAGAGAGCAAACTTGCCACCAGCTAAATGAATGCCAAGTGAACACTGTTCACCAAGCAGAGCAGTAAAACACCTGCTATAGGGCAGAGCATGCAAGCCAGGCACTTGAACAGTTAAAGTTTTAATGTCCCTAAACTCTGCAGTCGTCTAGCCATAGGCAACTGCCAGAAAAGCAGCAATGCTATCCATCATTTTCAGGAACAGTTCAGTTACCCAAAATTATCTTTGAATTCTATGCATCTGGAATATCCCCTACAAGCAGACATTATAAAGACAGCATTAATGATTAGGTTTCATACGAAGACAAGCCAAAGTACACCAACCATCGTGGGAGAGAGAGATTCATGAATCTGACCACTGAGAAAGCTGTAATTCATTTATAACAAAGATGAAGTAAAAGCAGCATTTATTAAAACACAATTAACTTGAGCTGGAAACTCTCTGTAAACTCCAGACTTGCTCCAAGTCACAGAAGATATTTATGCAGAGTTTGTGGTGCTCAGCCTTACCTACAGAATCTGCCTTTCAGTTGGCTGACAATCAGGAAGAGATGAATTACAGCTTTCAGACCAATTGTATCAACCAACTTAACAACCTTTTAGAACAACCTGTTGTGGATTATCCTGCCAAACACGTCCGTATGACCAACTGTGATCATTCACAAACGCTAACATCCTTTTGCAGGGGTTCTCCATCCAACCAGAAGCCACACACTGCTACAAGGGATCCGCAGAACCACTGCTTCCCAGCTCAGCTCTGCATGGATTTCACAGCAGCTGTGTGTGTGCAAAAGTAACTCTCACTTTAAAAAACAAATTCTCTTGTTGCGAGCACAGCTGAAACTCTGTAGAAACTGAACACACAGGGAAACAGTCTTTGAAGGAGCTTTAGACTAAGCAGACACAGAAAAGAAGCAATAAAACAGTACAGCTGGGTCAGCTTGCAATCAGCAGAGAAGAACACTATAACCAGAAATAGCATTACTCTTCTGCTTCTGAATAAAGAGCAGAAAAACAGGTCACGGCTTACAGTCAGCAGGCTGGCACCAGCCTTTCTACAGATAAATGTACCCAAAAACGTAACAGCAAAGAGATAACACAAAGGTACATCAGTAATCTATGGTGGTTGGTAACAGGCGTGCAGAACAGCAGAGCAGACTCACCAGAAGACTGTTGTGGCTAAACAGTGCAGTAAAATGTTACTTTTTCCTTAGCAAACACACTCCCAGTCTGGGATGACACCTCTCCAAGTAGGGAACAAAAAGCACTGTTGTTTTTTCCCCTCAATTTCAAACGTGCAAAGTACTGGAAATGGAATGAGAACTAATATAAAATGCGTATCTTATAACCCAAATAAGAAACGGCTCTATTTCTAAAGGCAAAAAAGCCCAGAAGGAAAAAAAAAGCCTCATCCATTCATGTTATAGAAACCACCTGCAGCACAACCACAGCTGAGCACAGGAGTGTCAGTGGGGAGATGTGAGCAAAAGGGCCAGGAAGGAAACTTCAGAGTGGGGAAAACGTGCCCCATTCCAACACAGTTGCCTGCAATGAAAATCATTTTCCAAACTTCCCTGTGATTTCTAATGCCTGCATCAGAATCATCACAACTCAATGGACGATCTCAGCCTCCAGCATCACGAAGCAGCACCAGGTTTCTGTAGGCAGAACCAAAGCACACAGCAGTGGTGCAGAAGTGATTTTCAATGTCTATTTCTGTTTTTTCTTGCTTCACCCATTAGCCTGACAATGTTGCCTCTCTGAGAGCTGGTACTGAAGCTTTCATATATCCGTATTTTTTACAAATAATATCGTTTTGAAAGAAACTGGGAGCAGATTTCCTCTCTCATACCCCACCCTTTAATATGGAACAAAGAGATCGAGCTGAAGATATGCAAAAATGTACAGTTCCACAGAAGGGGAAAAAATTCCGTTTGGAAAAACATTTGGATTCCAAAGTGTGCTCCTGACGTTTGGAAACGTATCAGTTAAATAACAGCTGCTGCCAAGGGAGGCAGATGGAAGCCTGGCTCAGTGCTGTCTCACCAGCCTTGCTGATCCCTCGCTGCATGTACGGCTTCTCATCCCCCTGCCTCCAGCTCCAGCTCCTTCCCACCTCGTGCAAAGCAAAACCAGCGCTCTCCAAAAACCACCATAGTTTCTCTCTCTGCTAACATACTGTTTTTCCAGACATAACTAAGACCAGTGGGCTTTGCAGCCTTTAAAACCAGTACTACTGGTGCCTTAATCCGGTGTGAACAGGTATGTAAGTTACTTTCAGTCACAACATGGACATTAAACATCTGCCCTTTCCATAAGAAGAAAATTTACCACCAGCAATCAGTGCTTGATGAGGTGCTCTCCTTCTTTTCAATGTATCCTTGGAACAAAACGTTCCAAATTACAGCAGTGCTTTCAATGGAGAGTGCTCCTAACGCTGAGTTTTTCAACTCTAAGCATCTCCAGACACCGACATGAAAACCACATTCTCAAACCTGGAGCACAAAGCAATACATAAGACTTTTCTGCCCCCTTCTGTTCATTAGGTTGTTAGATGACTTAAAACACACAGCATGCAATGTGTGCTTCCAGGAGCCGCTGTACTGCTTCAGATACACTGAAATTCCAGAACTGCACTGAAATAAAATCTTAACAATCATTTTCACTCATTTTACAATGGTTGCTCCCTGGTATTAAAAGCAGGAATTCTTTTCAAACGTTTCTTTGGAAAAAGGAGAAGCACGACCCATCCAAACGCGTTTGCTCTGAACCAAATCTCTATTGGTGTGCTCTCCACCCTTCTTTCCTAAATGCAAAAGCTGGCTGTGCTCGTCGAACCACAGATGGAGGTGAAAGTTCTGCTTTCCCCATAACTTATACAATATCACCTTATGGGATTTGGCAAACGCATTGGTCAACCTACATTTTAATGCTTCTATAATTGGCTTTAAATGGCTTTTTTAATACACTAATTGCACTAGTAAATGTTCCCCCTAATCCAGCCACGGAACTCAAAGCTCTTCTGATCCCCACCTATGCCTCCCTTTTTCATTAGCAGATACCCTTACAACTCAAGGACGTCCATCCCTAAAACATCCCAGCACAAGGCACAAGCTCTGTGTGTGCTCAGAACTCATTCCTTAGCTTGCAGCTGAGAACAGTGACATACTGCAGGCTTCATCCAACTGCATTCATCTTCTTGTGCTGTAAATTTCAGATTCACTCAAGTGAGACGCCAAAGTTGCTGTATGTTAGCTAAGAGGGAACAAGTCTCCATTCACACGTGATTCGAAACAAGTACAAATTATGTTTCACAGCTCTCAATTTAAAAGGCTCTGGGTTGATCACAGGCAAAGATTAGCAAAAGGAAGCTTATGGCACCACAGCACAGTGAACAGGCAAAAACTAAGACCTGTGATGCCTCTGCAAGACTGAGACAGGAAGAAAGTTTAGCACTTCAGACTTGACTGTAAGCGTATATTGCTGAAAATCTTTGCTACCACTTTATTTCTTTTAAGAATTCAAAATTATATCTTTAGATTTTTTTTTAAAGCATGTTCTAACTGCTAATTTTTTTGTTTTAATCCATTTATTTTCCATCTATCTCTCAGGCAAAAGTTATCAGCCATGCTTGCTAAGCTATCATCCCAATCACTGTGCTGTTACAAAGGATATTTCATCCGAAATCAATAAGTTAAAAACATATGGGCTGGGAAGACAAATCAACACAGTTCAAATCTTGGTCAGCTCAGAACGTTCTATAGGTTAAGTTCCATCCATACACACGACTCCAAAAAACAGATGAAATGTTAGTATCAAATTGTTGTTTTAATCCTACAACTGACCTCACACTCTCAACCTAAATGCTATCTGAAAGTTATATATTGGTCCTGAATTTATCAAATCCCACCAACAAATTCCTACATGTTTGGCTCCTCGATATCTTAATGCAACAATAATGGAATGTGAAACTCCAACGAGAACTGCTGCACAAACCTCAGCAATCCAAGGCACCGCTTCTCCTCAGTCCCACTTGAATTTTAACTCCCAGTGGTGGAGAGATTAAATACAAAACGGACACAAATCAATGATACATGGAATTTGGAGCACTTGTGGAAGGTCTGTAACAAAAACTCCAGACAGGCAGAGCCTACAGGACAAGATTCATGTCTTAATATCTAAATCTCCTGCACAAGCGTCCAAAACAAGAGTTATGACTGCTTGCAGCACGGCTGCTGTAGATCTTGCCGGATACAGCAAACTGCAATAGAAATCAGAGTCAGGAGAGTTCCTCAACTATTTTTAATATAAGGATGTGTCAGTCCCAAATATAATGAATCACAGAGGTTTGCTGAAGTTACAGCGTGTACCAGCAACTGAAACGTGTGTGTCAGTGCATTTGAAGGATGTCAGTCACTGAGGAGCGGATTCACTCGAAAGAAGTTGAGGCTGATGAGTTCTTCTGACGGACCAGGAGATTCTGGAAAGGGTTACAGTGTGTTTTTCAGGGAATCAGACGTTAAATACTTTGTTCACAGTGCAGCCAAAAGCCAATGCTGTGCAGCTCAGGACCGGGGGGCTGCTGTCTCATTGCAGAACTGCAGTCTTTGCTTAAATTCAGTTCCCGACATTGAACTGCAATCATAAGAGAAACTAATTTTCACACACAAACACACCTACTACACCTCAGCAAGTTATTTGGGGATGTAATCTGTTAATTTATGCATTTCAAGCCACAACAATTCCTCCAGGCTACCACACAGCTGAACGCTTGCCGGGGTTGTAAGGAGCAGGTGGCTAATTTCCTTCCTTACAGAAAACCACAGAGCTCACACCTCACACTTGAAAACTAATGACTGTGTATGCCTGCATACTCAAAAACGGCAGTGTAAGAAACCCACCCCTCTGTTATGTCTTTGCTGGGAGGGATTTAAGGAAAAGGAGAGGTAGAATTGAAAGCAGAAGCCAAAAAAAGGCATGAAGGTAACAGCATCTCGGGGCAACAATGCAATTACAAAGCCCTGGCTCCTCGAGTGAAACTTCAGCTTTGTCTCAAACGGTTTGGTTTTTTGTTGTTGATTTTGTGTTTTTTCAAAATGCCAGCATTATTTTGCTTATTATTTAATTACTATTATTATTGACTGTGCCCCCTGATGGAGGATGTACCTGAAACGGTACAGATTTGCCATCTTCCTTCCCATGCACAACGCCTGCGGGTTGGACGGGTGCACAAAGAGCTGTTCAACACGAGGGCAGCATGGCCCCCCTCAGTTCTTCATGACACAATCCCATTAATTACAAACAGAACTCCTACTGGCTGAAGCTGCAGGTACGACACTCCAACTGCTAATTTAAAACAAGTTTGTTTGCACACAACGCCGCTGATCGACAACAGAAAATAAGGGGGAATGTTGGTTAGCTGATTGATAGCGCAGGGTCCGGTCCCAAACCATGACAGACACTCATCTGTGCTTTTCTCAGCCACTCCCAGACTTCAAGGGCTGCACTGAGAGCTCCGTTGGAAAGAGGCCCCACCATCAGACATCCCAATGGATAAACACACAGCGTTTGCTTATAAAAAGTGACAAGAATTTCTGAAAAGCTGATGAACTCCAAATATTTCCTAAAGATTCTCCAAATACGTTCTGGTCACCACCCCAAACAATGCAATGTCTTTTAAGACTACTTTTTTTTTTTTTCTCCTTGAACCTGGCTTACTTTTACATATTTTCCAACACAAAGGGCTGTTGAGTTGCCTTCAGGGCCGAATGTGGAACCGGAGAAATG